>NC_061116.1:50340997-50705181 GCF_002878395.1 Capsicum annuum | reverse complement strand
ATATATATATATATATATATTTGTGTGTATGTTAAGGATATTTTTTTCATAAAAAATAATTTTCTGCTTCTGTTTCTGTTTTTTTGAAAAACAGAAATTTTCTACTTCTTCCCAAAAGTAGAAAAACTGCTTCTGCTTATTTTTAAAAATAATTTTGTAAGTTTATCAAACACCCTTCTTTTAAAAAAATATTTTTTTTCTCAAAATAAATGCTTATTTTGGGAAATAGACAATGCCAAACAGGCACTACATACAACTAGAGATGTACAGACCAAATCGTCAAGTCAAACCAAATCGAAGAACCAAGCCAAACCGAGAAAAAAATTGACTTATGGTTTGGTTTGGTTTGTTTGGAGTTTGAAATAAAAAACCGACCATTCTTGGTTTGGTTTGGTGTTAATAAAAAAAATCAAATCGAACTCAAATCAAACCGACATAATATATATATATATATATATATATATATATATATATACCATAAAGCAGGATCTTGTTAGGCGCGGGTAAGCCGCGATGCCTGTCAAACTAGCTTTAAAATATCGGATTAAGCCATAGTTGGAATATCGAACCAAAGCATCAACCGAAATATAAAAGAATTTTTGAATAACTTAATGACAGTATGGAAGTTTTACCCGATCAAAGGGCCTGTCAGATATTTAATAAACTTATGTTGAACCCATGTGTTTAGAAGTTCTGACTGTGCAAAAAGTCACCCCTTTTTTCATCTTTTACGGGCTAAAGAGGCACAGCTTACTAGACGTAGTCACAAACACAAACCCAACATAAGCCATATTAAACTCAACTGTACCACCATTTCGGAACCAAGTCAAGAAACTATAGAAAAATTTCTTCATATTTTGATATAGTCTGGATCTTTCATAGTTACCAAGTACGAGAAGTTAGATCTCTGGCATAGATATGAAAGGTTTTTAGCCGGACTTAGTCAAGGCTGGAAAGGAAGAAGAAGTATTAGAAGTACGTCAGAAGAAAATAAATAAATACCTTAATAGTGGCCAGATGAAGGGCCAGAATAGTAAATGTTGGCTAACTGGCTTCTTTTATTAAAGCCTTGAAATATTATACAAGAGGGGAAGAGAGAAGGGAGAGCAAACTTAGAGAGAGAAAATGAAAGAAAGAAAACTTTTCTAATTTATGCCTCCCTAACAGATGAGGCGTATATATATATAGAAATAAAAAGCATCTTGCACAGTACTGGTGGGTCCGTGTACATATTGTTTTTATTTTTTAAGGGTCCTATATATGGGTCCTATACATAGAAGACGAGCATAGTAAACCTATCACATCTTGTCTTTTCCTTTGCTTTTTAGTTGATAGAGTAAGGCCTCAGCTCTTTCAATTTCTTTATCATTAAGAATATTCTCAAGAGGAAGTGGTTGAGATTCTTGAATATCTTCAGATTCAGCTGTTTCTTCACTTGTAAGACTCTTTGTGGAAGTATCCGAACATTGTTCCACAGTTTTCATCAATTTTTTTAGACTTCTTCTAAGTATTTATCAATCATTTCTAATTTGTCTCCTCCATGTACAGAGATTCTTCTAGAAATATAACTTAGGTTTTTATCTTCCAAAATTTTCTTTTGTAGAATAGTGGTGTATCCGATGATCTTTTTATTAATGGATTTGAGAAATTCTCGTCCATGCGGGAGCTTAGTGAGGGGGTCCTTTCTTGTTAACTTTTCCTAAAAAATTGGTGTAGAATACCCTATAAAGTCCAAGTATTTGTTCTTTAGTGTATCCGAATTCAATACTCCATTTATGTATCCATGGAATGGAGAATTCTATAAAGAAATACATTTGGTCGATTTTATCTAGATTACAGACTTGATCTGAATGATATAAGTCTGTTATAAATGGCGACACTTTAATCCATTCTTTGTACAGATGCAGATATTCTACTGGCGGAATTTTTACTGTAGGGCCATGATACGACCACCATTGAATAAACCAATTGAAAATTGGGTCTTCAAAGACTTTAGAACAAACCTTCAGAAACCAAGTATGTTTATGTTTAATATTGTTATAATATAAGGTTTGGGTAAAGGCTTTTATATAGTCCCAATAAGTGAAGGCGATTTTCGATCTTTTCATTGTCATGAATTTTTCTGTCATGGAAATGGTTCCCCAGTCTTCTATTGATATGAGGTTTTTAATGACCATCTTGGAGTATCCATGAATATCTAGAGTTGTTTCACCCATTTGATGGTGTTCTATTTCAATACTTCTAGTAGCCACTAGTATTGATTCATAAAAGGATCTTGTCTGATAAGATTCTCTTGCAAAATAGAGGTTAGTTAATAAATATTTTTGGAGGAGTTTCCATGGATCATTTTGTTTACATATTTGAGAATTTTCTACGAGAACTATTAGCTCTCGATTTTCAAGTTTTTCATAATTTTGCCTATCGGCAGTGTTTTCTTTAGCAACTGAAGCAAACGAATCGGCTTGCTCGGCAGATATGAAAGATTGTAGTTGCTCAAATAAAGGATAATCTTCTGAAATCTCGTCCAAATGGATCAAAGTGCTCATATGCGGAGTTTTTGAAGATGATTCTGTAATTTATGAAATTCTTGCATTAATCAGACTCATATTTCCCCTTTGCACTATTGGGAAATTAGATGATGAAGAAGTATATGATGATGAAGAGGAGTTTCTTCCCCTATAAGAGGAGTATCTTCCTCCTTGGCTTCCATCGCCTTTTCCTCGACCACTGGCTATTTGCCAAGGTGGATCTGTACCCATGCTGCATGAAGTAGATTAGAATTTATCAAATGATGAGTCAATATCAGAGCAATCAATTTCATCTCGTATATCTTCCAAATTAGGAAGAAATAAATCTTCTTCTATCATATTATGGATAAGTTTTTCTTATATGATAAAATGAATATCTTATTTAGGGGAATGCAATTTATAATAGTAATTAATGTTTTTTCAGTAAGAAAGTATGTGTAATAATTTATTTAATTATTTAAGTATTCCCTAGATAGGCAATCGGGCAAAGAATGTTCACTACCTCTCTTGTATTGTATTTTGAAATCAAAAAGGGCTAGCTGGGCTTGCCATCTTGAAAATATCAATTTAGAGGCATCATGTTTAAAATCTTTGTCGAACATGTACTTAACAGATTGAGAATCTATTCGAACTATAAATTTTTTATTATATAAATCATCTTGGAATTTTAAAACACATTTAACAATAGTTAATATTTCATGGGCCACAGTGGCATATTTTTTCTGACTTTCAGACCATTTTCCAAAATGAAATCTAACCAAACATTCAACATTATTATGGGGATTAACTTGTTTAAGTATTCTTTCACAACCAATATTTGAAGCATCAGTTTCAACTATTTTTAACCAAGCTGGATTAGCTAAGGTTACACAAGGCAGAGTCGCAACACATTTTTTGATTAATCTTACCAGATCGGTGTGGACTTGAGTCCAAGGTTTTTTGTGATTCTTTTTTAACTTATCATATAAAGGAGCTGAATCTCTTGATAGATTCTGATAAAAGGGAGAAATATAGTTAAGACTTCCTAGAAATCGCTGCAACTAAGTTTTATCAGTAATAGTATCAGGGAATGTTTCAGCAAAGTCCATAGCTCGCTGTATAGGCTCAATTGTTCCTTTACAAATATTATGTCCTAAAAATCAAATATTTGTTTGGAATAAACACATTTTTGGTTTAGAAATAACCAAACCATTTTGTATCACAATTTGTTTGAAAATATTCAGATGTTTAAAATGTAATTCTATTGTTTTTGAAAATACAAAGATATCATCAATATATACAATTATAAAATCCATACAGGCATTAAATATATCATTCATGATTTTTTGAAATTCAGAAGGAGCATTTTTTAAACCAAATGACATAATATTCCATTTGTATTGTCCAAAAGAGACATTAAAGGCATGACTTTTATCAATTTGAATTTGCCAATAACCAGATTTTAGATCAAATTTTAAAAATATATTGGCATCATATAATCTAGATAGTAAGTCCTTTTTATTAGGTATTGGATACCTAATCCATTTTAAAATTTTATTCTGAGGTTTATAATTAATTACCAATCTTGGTGTACCTTGTTCTTTTTTAGCAGCATTATTGACAAAGAAAGCAGTACAAGACCAATGGGATTTTGAGGATTTTATGAGATCCTTTTCTAAGAGACCATCTATCTCTTTTTAACAGAATCCTACTAACTCTGTATTCATTTGGCAGGGTCTGAATTTTGTTGGAATATGATCTTCTGTAAAATCATCTTCATATGGAAGGGAACAAAAATTTTTTTGTGAGCACAAAAAGTATTTGGGTGATCAACACAAATATCAACAACCAGTTGATTAGATATCAATTTAATTTTTTCCTGAATTTTTACAGAATTATTGTATTATAAATATTCATACTCATCATTTCAAGATGTAAAAAATTCACATGTTTTTGCTTCATATCAATCAAAGCATTTATGTCTCGTGTTACTAGATCTTTAACAAAAGGATAAGAAATTTCTTGATTTTTATAGGGAGCTTTGAATCCTTTAGCATCAATATGTGTATAGGGATAAATAGCATTTATAAAAGGTGTTCCTAAAATAATAGGGGGATATAATTGATTTTTAACTAGAAAAAAGAAATGTGAAATGCAAACCTTATTTCTACAAATATACGCATGCGGTAATTTATAGTTAATATCCAGAGAATGACCAGAGGCAGATCTAACAATATGCGTTGTTTTTTCAAATTATTTGGTTGGAATTAATCCTTCTTGAATGCAGCTAACATTAGTACCACGATCAATCATAGCCACATCAGTAACAGAAAATTCGTTATTAATCAGGATAGTACAATTTATATACCATTTATGGGCAGTAACAATTTGCATCATACCCAAAAAATAATCATTTTTTACATCCATATCACGAATAACATCATTTTCAGAATTTTTAGCAACCTTTTCTTTTCCTTTAGAACTGGAAACAATGTCATTTTGGGAAATATTTTCTTCAATTTTTGAAATTCTATGATCTAAAATTATTTGATTTTGTCGTAAAGAAATAATCTCTTTTTTCAGGTTTTCAACTTTTATTTTTAAATCGTTAAAAGACGTATCTGTACCAGGAGTTTGACTGGTGGCAAAACGTCTATTAACTTCAGTTAGAGAATAGGGCATCATATCAATAACAAAATCAGAATTTTTTGAATTTTTCTTAACAACTTTATTATTAGCAGGCTTTAAAGTGCTAGGTTGTAAGGAAGAAAGATCAATAATTTTTTGGCGAAGTTTTTCATCAGTAACTTCTTTCAATAATTCTAAAGCACTGTCAGTAGTAATTGTTTGAACATTTAAATCTAAATCTTCAAACTGGAATTGTAATTTATAAAAAGTATTTTCACAATCACAAACATTTTTAGTGCAACCTGTGCAAGCATTAACCTCAGGTTTTTCATAATTCTCACTATTCGTGGAATCAGGTAATTCAATATCATTCTCAGATTCATAATCAGACTCAGAACCTGAAGTATATAATAAACCATAAATTTTGTTCATGCATGTCTTTAGAGATTTCTAGAGACTTAAGATTTTGGAGTTTACAATTTGGGGAAATATGACCAAATTTCTTACACCTATAACACTTGATTTTTGCTAGATCTCTTTTGGACCTATTTTTCGTAAATCTAGTAGACTTACGATGGGTTTTTCTGGCTTCACACTCTTCTTTAGATCTATGTCTATACCTTTTCTTTTCTATGAGTTTTTCCTGAGCTACTAGTTCTATGTCCTCTTTTGCTAGAGACAGGATTTTCCATTCCAAATTAACCACAAAAGTCTCCTAATTAGGTTCTTTCTTTGATCCTATCTAGCTTAATTTGTCTAGACAGTTTCAACTCATTACAAATTTTTAGTCCTTCTTCGGTGCAAGCTACTAAAAGCTGGCCATAAGTGAAATCCGTCCAAGGAATTGCACCATATTGTCCTTTAATCAATTTTCTAACCCTTTCAGCAAACAGAGGAGGAAGTCCATCTACGAATCTGTCCTTCCAGTGTTCTAATATAGATTCAGGTAGTCTGAAAGTCAGAAAAATATGCCACTGTGGCCCATGAAATGTTAACTATTGTTAAATGTGTTTTAAAATTCCAAGATGATTTATATAATAAAAATTTATAGTTCGAAAAGATGCTCAATCTGTTAAGTACATGTTCGACAAAGATTTTAAACATCATGCCTCTAAATTGATATTTGCAAAATGGCAATCCTAGCTAGCCCCTTTTGATTTCGAAATACGATACAAGAAAGGTAGTGAAAATTCTTTGCCTAATTTCCTATCTAGGGAATACTTAAATAATTAAATGAATTATTACACATACTTTCTTTCTGAAAAAACATTAATTACTATTACAAAATGCATTCCTCTAAATGAAGATATTCATTTTATCATATTAGAAAAACTTATCCATAATATGATAGAAAAAGATTTATTTCTTCCTAATTTGGAAGATATACTAGATGAAATTGATTGGTCTGATATTGACTCATTATTTGATAAATTCTAATCTACTTCATGCAGTATGGGTACATATCCACCCTGGCAAATAGCTAGTGGTAGAGGAAAAGGCGGCAGAAGCCAAGGAGGAAGATACTCCTCTTCCAGGGGGAAGAAACTCCCCTTCATTATCATATGCTTCTTTATCATCCAATTTCCTAGTATTGCAAAGGGAAAATATGAGTCTGATTAATGCAAGAATTCTACAAATTGCAGAATCATCTTCAAAAACTCTACATATGAGCTCTTCGATCCATTTGGACGAGATTCCAGAGGATCGTCCTTTATTTGAGCAACTACAATCTTTTATATCTGCTAAGCAAGTCGATTCGTTTGCTTCAGTTGCCAAAGAAAACACTGCCGATAGGCAGAGTTATGAAAAACTTAAAAATCGAGAGCTAAAAGTTCTCATAGAAAATTCTCAAATATGTAAACAAAATGATCCGTACAAACTCCTCAAAAAACATTTATTAAGTAACCTCTATTTTGTAGGAGAATCTCATAAGACAAGAGCCTTTTATGAATCAATACTAGTGGCTACTGGAAGTATTGAAATAGAACACCATCAAATGGGTGAAACAACTCTAGATGTTCATGGATACTCCAAGATGGTCATTAAAAAACTCATATCAATAGAATATTGGGGAACCACTTTCATGATAGAAAAATTCATGACAATGAAAAGATCGAAAATCGCCTTTACTTATTAGGACTATATAAAAGCCTTTACCCAAACCTTATATTATAACAATATTAAACATATACATACTTGGTTTTTGAAGGTTTGTTCTAAAGTCTTTGAAGACCCAATTTTCAATTGGTTTATTCAATGGTGGTCGTATCATGGCCCTATAGTAAAAATTCTGCCAGTAGAATATTTGCATCTGTACAAAGAATGGATTAAAGTGCCGCCATTTCTAACAGACTTATATCATTCAGATCATGTCTGTAATATAGATGAAATCGACCAAATGTATTTCTTTATAGAATTCTCTATTCCATGGATACATAAATGGAGTATTGAATTCGGATACACGAAAGAACAAATACCCGGACTTTATAGGGTATTCTACACCAATTTTTGAAAAAAATTAACAAGAAAGGACTCCCTCACTAATCTCCCGCATGGACGGGAATTGGTCGAATCCATTAATCAAAAGATCGTTGGATACACCACTGCTCCACAAAAAAAAATTTTGGAAGATAAAAACCTAAGTTATATTTTAGAAGAATCTTTGTACATGACGGAGACAAATTAGAAATGATTGATAAATACTTAGAAGAAGTCCGAAAAAATTTGATGAAAACTGTGGAACAATGTTCGGATATTTCCACGAAAAGTCTTACAAGTGAAGAAGCAGCTGAATCTGAAGATATTCAAGAATCCCAACCACTTCCTCCTGAAAATATTCTTAATGATAAAGAAATTGAAAGAACTGAGGCCTTACTCTATCAACTAAAAAGTAAAGGAAAAGACAAGATATGATAGGTTTACTATACCCGTCTTCTATGTATAGGACTTATATATGGGACCCTTAACTAATAAAAATACTATGCACTGGGACCCACCAGTACTGTACAAGATATTTTTTATTTCTATATATATAGACGCCTCATATGTTAGGGAGGCATAAGTTAGAAAATTTTTCTTTCTTTCATTTTCTCTCTCTAAGTCTGCTCTCCCTTCTCTCTTCCTCTCTTGTATAATATTTCAAGGCTTTAATAAAAGAAGGCAGCTAGCCGATATTTACTATTCCGGCCTTGCATCTGGCCACTATTAAGGTATTTATTTATTTTCTTCTGACGTACTTCTAATACTTCTTCTTTCCTTCCAGCCATGACTAAGTCCGGCTAAAAACCTTTCATATCTATGCCAGAGATCTAACTTCCCAGAGATCTAACTTCTCGTACTTAGTAACTATGAAAGATCCAAACTTTATCAAAATATGAAGGAATTTTTCTATAGTTTTTTGACTTGATTTCGAAATAGTGGTACACTTGAGTTTAATATGGCTTATGTTGGCTTTGTCTTTGTGACTACGTCTAGTAAGCTGTGCCTCTTTAGCCCGTAAAAGATGAAGAAAATGATGAATTTTTGCACAGTCAGAACTTCTAGACACATGGGTTCAACATAAGTATATTAAATATCTGACAGACCCTTTGTTCGGGTAAAACTTCCATACAGTCATTAAGCTATTCAAATTTTGTTTTTTATATTTTGGTTGGTACTTTGGTTCGGTATTCCGACTATGGCTTAATCCGATATTTTAAAGCTAGTCTGGCAGGCGTCGCGGCTTACCCGCGCCTGACAAGATTCTGCTTATCTAAAGTAGGTGTGTGTGTGTGTGTATATATATATATATATATATATTAAATTGTAATATTTGTTCATTAATTGCTAATAAAATGATCTAAAACCCAATATAAACTTAAAGCCTAAACTTTTCACTCTTCATCTTACTTTTTAGTTTCAAGAGAGTTTTTCGCTCCTCAATTTCATAATTGAGTTTTTTCATTAGCACATGAGTGAAAACATACTTGATTTGTTCTTCAATCATAATATAATTGTAAAAAATAAAGATTATAAAAAAAATTCGAGAAAATTTAAAAAACCTAAAAAAACCGACTAAAACCTAAACTGAAAAAATTAATTTTATATTGATTTGATTTATCATTTTAATAAACTGACATAATTAATTTGGTTTTATTTGATAAAAAATCAAACTAAGCCGACCTATGTACACCCTACGTACAACTAAGATTAAACAAAGAAACTAGTTTTCTTGTATAGGGACCCACCTAAGAAACAACCATCAAAATCCAACGGCTCAGATTTCTTATACTTGTCACCATTTTCCACATTTCATCGGAGTTGTTTCCACTTCCCACGTGTCCATTCATTAGAAAGGTCAGAAATTCTAGATGCACCATACTCTATCTTCCACGTGTCCACCATTCTTTGTATTAGTTTACGATTTTACCCTTCCTTTTCTTACCAATTTCATCCTACCAGTTCACCTACAATTTCATTTTTATTCTTATACAGCCTTTTCTTCTTCCTCTTTTCTGTTGAATTTTGAGTGACTTATCATTTGATCCATAAATATATAAATTTGCAATATTCATAATCTATTTATTTTCTGCTATACCTGCGCTGGTACAGCTTTTGATTGGCGGCTATCTCCGACAGGTCTTTTTTTTTTTTTTTTTTTTTTTTAAAATACAGTCTATGATTTACGTTGAATTAAGACCTGTAAGATTTATAATCTGGTGGATTTGCGGCTTGTGGGTATGCTCGATATGATTATATTAACGTGTGAAAGTAGTTGATTTTGATAAAATTTGAGGCTTTTGTATGGGGGTCGAGTAGGATTTTTTTTCTTTTTTGATAATCGCGTGTACGAGCCAGTTTCTACGCACCTGACTAATTTCGCGTGATATTTGCCAACTCCCACTAGCAACAGGTGAGAAAAATCACTTAATATTTTTGTTTTTGTTGGGATTTAAACCCGAGACCTATGACTCTCAAGTCTCAAACACTTCATTGACCACTAGGCTACACCCTTGGATCGAGTAGGATTATCAGACTTACATTTTCAATTTGGACGTGAACTCAATTAAATTGGGTTTTTTATTGTTTTTGTTATTCATGGAATATGGCTGATTATTTGATGTTGAATTCGATTTCCAGCAGGCATCTTAGGATTATTTCAATTTTGTGAAATTGGGGCTTCTTCAATTACTTCCTTGCCTTGCCCCCCCCCCCCCTGGTTTTCTTGTTTGGGAAAACAGTGTACTAATCCAACTGTGAATATTAACTTATGATTTTATGAAAGAAATAGTTTTTTCTCAAGTTACTTCCTCAGTCCCAACCTCCTTTTTTTCTTTTAGGAAAACGTGTGCTATCTAATCTTTTTAAAGATGGAACAATTAGAGATTTATATTACAAAAACGTGAGAAAACACTGAGAAAACAACAAATATTGTTTGGTTTTGACTCAGAAGTTCAAAATTGAGGGTAGCTAGGGGCATTTGGGTGGGGATGGGGTGGGGGGAGCTTTAATTGAAGTAGTAGTGGAGCTCCTTTCCTTATATTTCTTCACGCCAAGAAATCTATCTTGGAAAGAAGTGTACTTAGTTCAGCTACAGATGGCTATCTTATTGCTATATGAAAATATTGGGCTTTTTTTGCTTATAAAGTGATCAGGTAAATATGGGATTTCTTTTCTTCTCAAATTCCTTCTGCAGTTCAACCGTTTTTTTTTTATTCTCCTTTTCATTTGAACTTGTGCTCTTACTTCACAACGAGTGAACAAATTGTTGTTTGATGAAACGACTAAGTTAAAGTAGGAGTGGCTTTCCTTCTTTTTCATTGAAAGGGTTAAAGTATATTGCATGATGAGATTTCAAGATATTTAGCTGATACCATAGCTATTAAAAGTTGCTGCTGTTCAAGAAATCAAATTGGAGAATTATGGTGGATTTTGTCAGTGCAAATGATTTAAGTGAATTAGTTGGGAATTAAGTATATTTTGTATGCTGTTTACTTAGATCCATATGGATGTGCGAGGAATTCAATGTTTTGTTAAGCTACATATCTTGGGTGGAGCATTAATCGCAGCCGTCGATTTGAATCAAATGGTTGGCTTTGGTTGACTACTTACATTTGTTCCATCCAAGAAACAGTCACTTGTTTATGTTGCTATCAAGCTGTTCATGTCCTATCTTTCTCTCTACTGTTCTGGTGGTGATGGTGGAGGTGTTAGTGATATTTGGTTAAGAGTTCTCCTGGTAAGTAAGATAATTGTTGTAAAGCATCTTTCTTACGAGGTTCATGAGTTGTAATTATTTTTCACCTGTGTGGTTCTTTTTTGCGCGACACATGAAGTGGAATAAACTTTCTTAATTTTACTTTGAAAATGTTGTCATGCTAATGCAGGTTATGTACATACTAATTTGTTTTATCTGCTTGTAGGAGCGAAGGCCATGGGAGTCGTTTGAAGAAGAGTAGAACAATTTCTTTATTAAACTTCAGTCACAATATTAGTTTGGTATTTTCTGGGAGATGGATAAATGCAATGGTTGTGGGAAACTGGGAAGGATGGTGAGAGACAGGCTTGTGAGTGCTTACCAGGCTTCTCTTCCTCATTCTCCTGCTGTTTCTGTTTGGGTTTGTATTGTGCGCAAAATAAGGTATTCCTACATAGCTGAGTGGGTGTAGGTGTAGTTATAGTATACTGGTTTCATAATAGCTTTCATATTTGGAATTATTAGTTTTCATAATAGTATTAATAACAGGATATAAAAGGAAAGAGAAATAATTAGTTGTAGAGATAATGTGCACCTCTTAAAGAAACTTGTCACTAACGGAAACTGGAGAAGGTCTAGGGGCAATAGATCTGAAAATTTGCCGATAAGATGGAATGTGCTAAAGCCTCGCCTGCTGTTAGAAAAGGGAAGAAGAAGAATGTAAAGGATGAGTTGGATCGAATTAAACAGGCTGAGAAAAAAAAGAGGCGCTTAGAGAAAGCCTTGGCTACTTCAGCTGCCATTCGCTTTGAATTGGAAAAGAAGAAACAGAAAAAGAAAGAAGAACAACAAAAGCTTGATGAAGAGGGTGCTGCAATCGCCGAGGCTGTTGCTCTGCATGTCCTAGTAGGTGAAGAATCGGATGATTCACGTGAGCTTTTGCTTAAGAAGGATAAAGAATCAAACCAATGGGATCTTGGTAGAAATTCTTTTTCATGGGTGGAGAAAGAGCCATGCTTCCTCATCAAGACTTCTCAGTATATTCAGTTGAAGGAACACAGTGGATATCTGGGCCCAACGGCGATGGATGCATATGGAATGAGCAGGAAAATACCTCGTGGATGGTGTCTTCTGTACCTTTGGTAGGGAATGAGCACCATCAATGGTTTGATGTAGGGAATTGGGAGGTTCAAAGAATTTCTGCTGGCCTTCTTGCAGCGCAGGCTGTCTCATCACTTCAGATTGCAGGAGATGCTCCAGTGACTCATATGTCTCTGATAGGATGCTGCGATAGTGAATTGGAAAACCTTAACGTCTATCATCCAGTTTGCAGTACCTTATGAGATGTTTTTTTTGTGGTTTTTGAATAATCCCTTGTATATATTTCAATTGAAATGAATGAATGCGAGTTTGTTTGTGTTATGTACATGCTCAAGCTTCTAAAGTTCACTATATGGAGTCTGAATGATTGTCGCACTTCGAATGATACATGGTACTAGTTGTGAAACTAATATCTTGTGTATGGGAATCCACAACTGAGTTTCTACAGATATTTGCTAGTTTTGAACTTTATTTTTGGGTCCTTTTGTGCAGGAAATTTTATCTGTTCACCTCTTAAGTAGTTTATTATATTATTTTCTCATATGTTCCCTGGTTTCTGAATGTCATTTTTCTTTTTGGTAGTATTCATATGGTGTACTGTTGTTTGTGGCTATGCCTATAACAATGAAGGACTGAGGATAGAAGAGAAGCTTTTCCCATAGAGCTGTTAGCTTAGTTTCTAGACTGAGGCACTACACGGTTTGAAATCTCATATAGTGGATTGTGTGTTGTAATATTTGCTGTCTTGTAGAATGTAATCTTATGTCATACGGACAATATCTAGATACAATACATGGTCGTTTACAGAGTTATTATATGTCAATGATGCCAAAACCATAGCCAAGCGAGTTGAATGTGCTTCAATAAGCTCACTTGTTCTTTAAATATCTAATAACAAAATTTCCTGCTGGTAATCCTTATATCTTTTATTATAGTCACTCTTCTGGATTAGTTTGATAGCGGCCATATAGCTTTCAATTTTTATATCCTGTGTCTAGAGACGTGCAAATGTTTATGTTTGTGTACAGACTACAGAGTAACTGCATTTGAGATAAAGTTTTCCATTCTCAAATTGAGCAAGGAGAAAATGGTGAAAGGAAAGAGAAAACTACTACTATATGACTACTATATCGTACATTCTAGGTAAAAGCCCCTTTCCTGTCAATATATGGGACCTATCTATCCATGGACGTTAATGCCTAAATTGAGTATGCAAATAAGAAACCAAAAACAACAGAAAATTCAACATAAACGAGTGCAACATATCCCACAAAATCATATTTAGAGCATGTTTGTGTATGATTAAAAAAATAATTTTTAGCTTAAGTGATTAAAAGCTTAAAATAAGTGTTTATAAATTAAGTAGATAAGTGTTTAAATAGAAGTACTGAAACTGAAAAAAAGTTGTTGATGTATTTGGTAAATAAGTGATGTTTGGTAGTGCACCTAGGTGAGCTGGTTGAAGCCATCACTTCCATCCACATGACTAGGGATCGATTCCTGAGTCACACAATATTTGAGAATCTTAATAGTTTAGTTGGTTAGTTACCTGAACTTCCACTTTGTTGGTGAGGGTTCGGTTCTCCACATTGGAATCCCCTTCCCTTACCCCCAATTTTTTTCTTCTGAAAAAACAAAAAAAATACAAGTGATGTTAAACACTTTTTTGCTGTTAAAATGACTTAAATGTCCTTAAAATTGTTAACATCATAAATAAGGTGAATTATTTATAATGTTTAATTCTAAAATAATTTTTTTGAACAAACCTCCGATGTAATGATGGATTTGATGAAAATAAAAAAGAAAGATGATGAGAAAATTGGAGGAAAGAGATGAAGCGAAGCGGCAAAGAGAAAAAAACTATATATTTAAGGGCTACAAGTTTAGGATATTATTGGAATTGGAGAAAAACATAAGGGATAAAAATGTAAATATTTTGGTCAAACCTAAAATAATTGTAATCTAAAAAAAACAAAAAGCTGGGGTACCCAGCTTCTCATTTTTTTGATTCTTTTTAATCAGTTTTTATCTTTTTTAAGTACTTTTTAATTTTACCAAACACCATAAAAAACTAAAAAAAAGATTAAAAATTGGTTTGACCAGATTTTAATCCTATCCAAACGGACTCTTAAAGTCGAAGCAACTCTCTATGATCTGTTCCACAGTTTCATGGTGTCAAAATTGTCCTTTACGTCTCAAACTGTGAGGCCATTAGTCCATATAATGTCCAAGTTGTAGGATAAATGTAATAGTACCATCTCCACCAAATTGGAATACTCTGTAATAATCCAGAAACAAAGAGTGCCTAGTCGTTAGTTTCTTGGGGCTGTGGCAAAAGAGTTTTTAAATGAGGTGTAGGTGACACAAATCTTAATTATTGAGTGGAGGTGATCATTAATTATGGATTAAGAAAGTTTGATAAGTTTGAGAATAGCCCAGAAGTTTTTAAATTTACACTTTGATCCAAATGTTTACCTAATATAACGGAAAACGGAGGAAAAAATCGTCTTTCTCTCTCTTCTCATCCATTGTTGTTTTCTCTCTCTTAGCGATTTTTGTTGTTCATTGTTGCTGCTGCTTTATTCACTATCTTTTGCTTCATTATCATCATCTTCTACTTCATTATCGTCTTCATCTTCTTTTTGTTGACCATTGTCGTTGTTGTTGTTGTTACCGCTATTGTTGCTATTTGACTAATTTCTTAGGTCAAATTTTGTTTCGTACATCACTTTCCACTTTGACATTACTTCATAGGAGACTTTGGTAAGTCAAATTATGATTTTTAGTTGAATTTGTCATCTGGGTAACTTCTATTAAGCTGTTTTTCCAACAACGGATAGAACCCGATCATGAATCCAACATAAGACCTATCTTTTTAAACAGATAAATCATCTGTTGCGATAGATGAGGCATCTGTTTCAATGAAAGACTGATATGTTGGATTCATGTTTATAGTTCTGTAGGCCGTAACATGAATCAAACAGATGAGTCATCTATTGCAATAGAAGATTTATTTGTTTAAATAGATTAGTTATCTGGTGCAACGTGATAAATATCTGTTGCAACAGATTATTAATCTATTGCAACAGAACCTGAACTCAATTCCAACAGACGTGTTGTCTGTTACAACTGGGTAAATCTCTGTTGCAATATATTAGTAACTTGTTGCGATAGAACCTGACATTGATTCTAATAGATCGTCGTCTGTTGCAATAGGTAAGTCATCTATTGCAACAGGTTAATTATTTGTTGCAACATGTCACTCATCTGTTGGAATCAGCTTCAAAGGTGCCTCAGTACTATAAATCAATCCCAACAGATATATAGTCTGTTGCAACATATGATTCACCTATTATAACAGATGACTCGTTTGTTGAAATCAGTTTCAGGAGCATAACATGAATCCCAAGAGGTAATTAATCTGTTGCGACTGATTACACATCTGTTGGGATTTATTTGTGGCACTATGAAATCACTATTAACTTTTTTTAACAAATGAATTTATTTAGGTACCACTAGTGGAGGGATCAATAACGATAAGGGTGAATTATCATGGTCAATAGATCGAGAAGAGCAATCGATATATATGGTGTTGGAACGAGGGTGAAATGCTAGAGACGATAGCTATGGCAGTCTAAAGTGATGTTTCGTATGATGATTTTGTGAACTTAATCATCAGTGATTGTGGACTGAATTATCAATCGAAAGAACTTTTCATCAGCTACATGCACAACTCCTTTGAAAATCAGAGGGTACTGCCTTTCAAGATAACCGATCAGGTTCATTTGTGTGCTTATCTTAGTGATTTATCAAGGCTAGTGTTAAGGGTGTACGTGGTTGAAAAGACGAAAGAGAATGAGAACCAGAACGTAGAAAAAGAAGAACAACAAGACATCTTTGATTATAGGTTGGATGATCTAGACATGAATATTCCAGATGATGATCAAACACCTACACCCGTTGATATGACCAATGCGATGGTAGTTCTTCTCAATCGACACAGTCTAGAAATCTTCAAGACGACGAGACCGACTTTTTTATTGGAATGTCATTCAAGGACAATAATGAACTATCTACCACTTTATTTCTTGCTTGAAAATAGATTTCAGATTAAAGAAGGTGATTAATTCGAGCAGTGTCTTTTGCTTCAAATATGTTAATCCTAACTGCAAGTAGTGGTTGGGAGCGGTGAAGTACACAAGTTCTGATAGATTCGTCATTCATAAATATGAAAAGCATCACACATGTGGTTCGAAGCACATCTCGGGCCAAAATCCTGACGCCATGACAAAGGTCCTCAGTGAATATTTTAGACGTAGTTTCACCGATGAAAAAGGCCCTTCAACAAGGGTTATTGCCAATCAAATCCTTACGGAATTAGGTGTCTTGGTTAGTTATTGAAAGATATATACGGTCATGGGGATTTCCAAGGACTTGGTTAGGGGGACACAAGAACATGGGCATGCAGTCCTGGAGGCCCACCGTTACATGATTGAGTCCACAAATCTTGAAAGTAAGACGGCGTTGCATGTTGATGAAAATAGAAGGTTCAAGTAATTTTTTGTATCCTATGGTGCTTGGATTCAAGGTTTTCGACATTTGAGAAAAGGTATAGCCGTAGACAGTACCTTTTTGAGGAGCAGGTATAATGGAGTTCTGCTAACGGTGATGGCCCAGGATGTGGAGAATCATATGTTTTCTGTCGCTTTTTGTGTAGCGGACAAGGAATGTGATGCCTCTTATGGATTTTTTTTGAAAACCTGCGAAGCTGCGTCAAAGATACTGAAGAGTTGTGTTTTATTTTGGATAGGCATCCAAGTATTCCAAGGATGAGTTCAATTTTCTTCACTTCAGATTACTTTGGTTGTTGTATTAGGCATCTTGGAGAGAACATTCAGACCAACTATCACAACGAAAAGGTTGTGACTCTTTTTTATAGAGCAGCTAAAGCATATAGTAGAGAGGAGTTTTAAGAACATTTCAATCAAATAACGGATATGAATCCTAAGGTAGCAGAATTTCTCGTATGTGTCAGTTTAAAGAGATGGAGCCGGGCATTCTGTCCCGCAGATAGATACATTCTTATGAATTTAATGTCTTGTTTGAGTTACAAGTTTAGTATGATGTCATACTAAGTGATTATTTTGTGTAGGCACAATATTATGACATCAAACATAGATGAATCGGTGAATTCATTGTTTGGCGATGAAAGAGAATTTCCCATCAAAGCTATGTTTGAAGTAATAAATAAGAAGTTTTTTTTTAACAAAAGACATGTGCAGTTCAAGGGCCCCAAAAGAACCCGATTTGTTCTTGAAATCGAAAAAGTAATATCAACGAATGTCAGTTTGGGGAATAGGTTATTATCTCATAAAATAGCAGATTACAAATTCAGTATCACCGGTCATGATAATGTTTCTACGGTTGATCTTCAAACAAGATCTTGTATGTATAGAGTTTTTAACTTGGACAAAATACCCTGTCCACATGCTATGGCAGCGCTTTGAGCTCAATAAGGTCATAAATTGTAATACGCCGAACCTATCTCGAGATGTCATACGGTGCTTAAGGTCACACGTGGCCTCAAGCTAACCCTCTAATCCTGTCATCACTTTCATATCTCTCTATATCACTAATCATGCTAAAATAGGGAAGAATAATCATGTCATGAACATACTGTGATACGAAGAAATACTATCCGGTACAAATATAACACTGGAAGTTCTGTACATATTGGTACTCTAGTCTGACAAAGCCTCTACTATAAAGGACTGAGGAGACATTGGGACAAATCCCCAACTGACTCGCCTGAGCTGAAAAGAAATAACCATCTACTAATAAGGCAAAATCAGGGACATAGGTCCTTGAACCATGAGGACTTACCAACTGTAAGAAGGTAGATGGAGGTATTCAAAGATCACTGTCACAACTGAGACTGAGCACCTGAACCTACATCACGAGAAAATGTAGAACATAGAAGAGTATGGGAATCAGTACTTAGGATTGTACTGAGTATGTGGGGGGTGTATGAAACATTTTTAAACAATATCATAAATGTAAAATAAAGTCATGCATGCTGACAATAATGAATTTTTTCGCTTGAATTTCCTAAAAACATAATTTCCATAAATCATCAATCATAACACATGCTTCATAAATCTCATAAATCATTGGACTCAACTCAAACTCTTTGACTCATGACTTAGAGTGACTCGGTAACTCAAGAAAATTTAGAATATTATGGACTTGGGAGTTTCTTATAACCAACATAAACCATGTGAGCCGCATGGAGTCCAACGTTTTGCTCTCCTAAGGAAGGAACCCCACATTGATGGGAGTGTTATACTCTTTCCAGGGAGTATAACCTCAAACTCATCTCTGTGATCACAAACTTGGTTCTCTGGCCCTCAAATCTCAATCCTACGGTGGCACATAGTTTTGTAGAAATACGACATTTTCCGCTCGGTGCTAAACACTACTCCCAGACACAAGCTCAGAACGCATTAGGGAATCCACCACAAATATCACAAGGGTCTATCATGTAGACTAAATCAAATCTCTTTCTCATTTATCAAATCATAATCAATTTGTGGATTCCTAACTCGACTCAAATCAAACCAATCTTTCTCAATATCAAAATGTATCAATTCATTAAATCATGGCAACATCAATAACTTTGAGGAAACATTAAGACTCATTGTAACAACTCAATAATCCAATTTATAATAAGAAGGCTTAAAGCTTGACACATATCTTAAAAGCACTTGAAATATCAACTCATGACACTTATCTTAAATCACTTAGAAATCATCATTTCATAGTAACAATATACATCTCATGGCATGAATTCTCAATTTAAGAAATAGAGCAATGAAATAGGCATGTATATCAACCTTGAATAGCTCAATTCTCATAAATCAATGGTAAAATAATTTGGGTATAAACCCACTTGCAAAATCATAAAATTCCAATAGTAAAGATCAATTCTTTGGGCACAAGAATGAAAGGATATTCTTGTTCAAGCCCCACATACCTTGGATTATAATTTTAAGATGAAATACTTGATTGGAAACTCTTCTTCACACTTTTGATCCAATTTTCTTGATGCCTTTGACTCGGAGAACTTGATTCTTGAACAACTCGATGAAATATATGGAAGATTCTTGAATTTTCTTGGAGAGGATTTGGAATTAGAGGAGAGAAACCTTAGTTCTAGGATTTTCTTGGAAGATAAATGGAGAAGAATGGATTTATCTTCTCTTCTTGGATATATATATATATATATATATATATATAGAGGCCAAAATAGGCGGAAATGACCAAAACACCCTTGAGCAAATTCTAGAACTGGAGCCCGAGTTTTAGCCTTGGCGCGATGCGCCATAATCACGGACCTTCACTGGATTTTGACAATTGAGAAACTGCTCAGTGGCACGACGTGATGAAGTCACATTTGCCACCTTGGTCGTGACCTAGAAGGGCACCATGACGCGGGGAAATTGCGTTGGTGCATTGAAATTTGACAATCCTAATATTGAGCCTTGGTGCAATGCGCCAATATCGTGAAGGCTCGCCGGAAAATGAAATTTGCCGCTTTGGCTGGCTCCGCGACGTGCTAAAGTGCTAGGTGGCACACTATCTCACTAAAATGGCTCTAACTCTTCACCCGAGTGTCGGATTTGTGCAAATTTGGTATCAATATAAATATTATTCAATGCTCTACATGATAGAAAGTAGAAATTAGAGAAATAAAACATGGTATAAACATCAATCACTTTAGAATTCATCCATATTCACTCAAAAGACGGATTTAGGCTTAAGGAACGATCAGGGTATTACATAAATATAGAATTGAAGTTTACGAGCACCACTAATATTATTCGGTGGAAAAATATGAAATTCATATAGTGGGCATATTAATCCGGAGCCTCCAGAAGAATCTTGGGTTGTTCCTGCAGAGCTTATGGGGAAATTAATACCTTCTCCATATATTGACCCAAGCACTATCAAATCAAGAAGATAACCATATAAGAGGAGGCATGGAGTTAGAGAATCATTTTTATCAAGAAGAAACAAGTGCTCCGTATGTAAGCGTGCTGGCCACAAAAGAACTACATGCCTGGATCGTAATTCAGCATGATCGTTGTAATTGCAAAATCTTGTGTTGTTGTTTGTGGTGTACTTTTATATATTTAAATCATTGTTATGAATGTAATGTTATTATTTATTATATATAAAATATCCTTTTTAATAACTTATGCATCAATAAAAAAAGGCAAAACATGAACTAAATAATACAGCAGACCAGAAGTATTTTTAACAGATTACCTATCTGTGGCAACAAAGGGCGTTAGCTGGAAGAACACAACATAGTTCCATAAAACTGAAATGTTTTCCTCCAATAGATGATAAATCTGTTGCAACAAATAGATAGTCTGTTGACAGAAATCCAATCGATGACAATCTGTTCCAACACATGGTCCATCTGTTGAAAGAACTCAAAAGCCAAAATTGCTATTGCTACTGGATTCAAAATTGCTCCTTACCTCCAACCGTCGACATGTTAACATGTATGTTTAGAAGAAGAAATAGACAGAATGAAACTTGAATAAGAATTAAAAAGCCAAAGTCTACTAAAAATAAATTTTTCATTAAACAAAAAATAATATACATTACGTATAAATTCGATATAGAAAAATTAAAATACATGCGCTAAAAGAAAAAGCACATTCTAATTATTATTATTATCATCATCATCATTAATGACAACTAGTCAATTAACTCGTAGTAACAGGGCCCTCATAAGCCTCTACATCTCTCTGAACATCGTCGCTCTCACGGCGACCAACTCACTCTGCAGGTCATTAACCTACCTTTAAGGTTTTTGCACTATATCGCACAGAATAGCAATGTCCCAAACAGGATCAGTCATATCTTGAACACGTATGAATTGACAAATGTAAAGAAAAAAGTCCAAATGTAATATAACATATACTACAAACTGGTAGATTTACACCAGAAAAAACTTACCTCAACGATAAAGGAATATGCTCTTTGAATAGAAGTGGTTGAAAATGTCACATGAAAAGAAAAAATACAAAAAATAAATAAAGTTTAGCAGAATGAAGATTAAGGAGGGACCTATTTATAGAGGATTGAATCTGGATGTGTAAGAAAAAAAGACACGTCTGTTAAGCTCCATTGTATTAATTACATTCAAACTGGTGGCATTTTGTTTTCTGTGAAAAGTCGCAACTTTTTATTTCACATTAATACTTCTCATCTTTTCAAAATGGTTTTGAGACCTGATAACAACCATTATTATTGAGCTATTGCAACAGATCATCCATCTGTCGTAACGGATTTACCATCTGTTGCAATAGATTAGCTGTATGTACAATATATGAGACATCTGTTGCAACATATGTATTAACTGTTACGACAGATGGACCATCTTTTGGAGATATTTTAATTTCTTCTAAAAGTTGATTCATCAGTTGCAATAGATGGAGAATTCAATTCATCTCCTATTTTGAATGTGTTAGATAAAAAGTCACCACTACCTCCTTTTTAATAGTCATCACATGGGTGCAGATGAATAAATACTGTCTGATCTATCGCAACAGATTTACCATCTATGGCATTATCTGTTGCAACATATAGATTATCTATTGCGACAGATGGACCATATGTTGGAGGAGATGTTTTAATTTCTTCTAACTGTTGATTCATCATTTACAACAGATAGAGAATTTGATTTATCAGATGTTTTGAATGTGTTAGATAAAAAGTCACTACTTTTCACCTCTTTTTTAATAGTCATCATATGTGTGCAGATGAATATACAACCTCTGGTCTTTCGCAATATATTTACCATCTGTTGCAACATATGGATTATCTGTTACAATAGATGGACATATATTGGAGGAGATATTTTAATTTCTTCCAACAGCTGATTCATCAGTTGGAATAGATGGGGATTTTGATTCATCATCTCTTTTGAATGTGTTAAGATAAAAAAGTCAAGACTCTTTACACCATTTTTTAATAATTATCACATGCATGCAGATGAATAAACAACACGGTCTTGATGGGGTATGAAGAGTAAGGTGCATGCAATGAATCCACTTTGATGTGTGGGAGTTATGTATTATTGATCAAGCTACCATGATAGACAAACATAAAGTGCAATGAAATTGACACGAAACAAAAAAACTAGATGAGCTTCAAATGTGGAAGTGTATCCAAATATAAAAATCCGCCAGTCATTGAAGAAAAAAAGAATGGTCAACAGGACTGGAGCTGGACACTTTGCTCGAGAATGCAACTAGAGAGCATGGCCTTAATAAAGACTCTCACAAAGTCCAGGACCAAAACACTAAGGAAGAAGCTTCGCGAGCATAAGAAATTGGTACGATTGTCGGTCAGAATTGAAATATGAACCAACAACTCCTGAATTAAAAATAAGGGAAGCCAAGGTGTCAATTTCTAAAGTCTAATTACATGCCATGCCTTCTGTTTGTGGCTATGATTAGGTCAATGGAAGTAGAAACAAAAAGGTCTGAAGTTGGGCAGAAATCCAATGCCTTGTTGTTTTCACTGCCTTTGACCTGACCAGAGCCATAAATAGGAGGCATGGAATGCAAGTTTAACTTGAGAAATTTCCACCTTGGTTTTATCTTGTATTTTTAATTCAGGAGTAGGTGGTTCAAGTTTCAATTTTGAACAATAATCTGACCACCTTTCGTGCTCACAAAGCTTCTTCCTTAGAGTTCTTGTCCTATACTTTGTGGGTCTTCATTGAGTCTACGCTCTCTAGTTGCGGTCTCTATCAAAATGACCAGCTCCAGTCCTCTTGACCATTCTTCTTTTTCTTCAATAACTGATGGATTTTCATTTTTGGATACACTCTCATCCAATTTTTTCATTTTTCATGTCAATTTCTTTCGTGCTCACAAAGCTTCTTCCTTAGAGTTCTTGTCCTATACTTTGTGGGTCTTCATTGAGTCTACGCTCTCTAGTTGCGGTCTCTATCAAAATGACCAGCTCCAGTCCTCTTGACCATTCTTCTTTTTCTTCAACAACTGATAGATTTTCATTTTTGGATACACTCTCATCCAATTTTTTCATTTTTCATGTCAATTTCATCAGCCAATTTTGCTACACTTTCCTTCCTACCCTGTATTTTCTTTTAAACAAGGTCTGAGATGATATATGGTCTTCTCAACCTCCCCCTTACCGCATAGGTATTCTCCCAAGCACCTGCTGATGTATAGTAGTCTCCTCCAACAACCCATTCATACAAATTTGGACCAGGGGAATTTCTATTGGTTCCATCATTATTGCGTCAGTGCGAGGCTTCGGAGGTCTTTCAAGAAGTTCATTGAGCTATTAAAACCGGTCCAATCACTATTAGATATTTGCACTACCGCCAAAAACTTGAACCCTTCCCCAAACTTGACACAAAAACATAAGAATAAATGGTCATCAAATTATAATAGGGTATCGACACCACCTACTTGGTCCCTCAGCCTTACCAGTTCGAACCTAACAATCTTAACTGTAAAATGCCATAGCTTATTTGAATGATTAATGCCTAATAGGTAAAGAACAAATATTCACAAAATCACTATACTGGATGTGTGTTTTCACGATAGGTTAATCAGTAATACATATCTCCCACATATGAAGTGGTTCCATCTACAAGCAGATTATTCCTCCGAACCCATCTTTAGTCTATCCTTTAATGTTGGTCGGGAAAAATTGGATCCATTTTCACTTTCTTTTATCTACAAACAAGAGAAACACATTTGATGTCAAACAAGAGAAACACATTTAATGTCAAACAAGAGAAGAACAAAAAGAACATTACAAAAGGGTAACACAAAATTGAGCAAATCAATGATGACCAATCTGATGCAAAGATTACCCATCTGCTCAATTGATGAGGCATCTATTAAAAGAGATGGATGAAATATTGCAACAGATAAGTCATTTGTTGGAATAAATCAAACCATCCTTACTACTGGTTTGATTTCTTCAAACAGTTGCTCCGTCTGTACAAAAGGGTAACACAAAATTGAGTGAATCAACAGATGACCAATCTGATGCAACAGATTACCCATCTATTCTATCAATGAGGCATTTTACAATAATATAAAAACAACGGTTTATTCATTCAAGACTTAAAAGTCACCTTTCCTTCAATTTTCTCAATAAATAGAAAATTGGTAATGGGTAAATCATTAATAGCAACAGATTAAATATCTAATTTAAATGACATACAAAGAAGAAGATGAGGTGGAAAGAGAAATAGTGAATCATACTTGCAATGTGAAAAAAGCAAAGAAATCAGAACATCCAGTTCTGTCAAGAAAATCTATTGATCGATTGAGATCCAAAGGGATCTTTATCCAAAAAAAAGGAAGAAAAGAGAGGAAAAAAAAAGAAAGAAAGAGAATTGAAATAAAGAAGAGTGATAGATGAGTTGAGTCTTACTTTATGGCTGAAGGAGAAAGTATTCTTCTAGATATGGGTTTTAAATATTCATTAATAACTTTTGAGGGGAACGAGGAGACGATGACATTGAAGAAAAAAGATAAGACTACTCACTCCGAAGATTTTTGATTGTCCAAGTACTAATATTTTTTACTGCCTTAGTATTTTAACTTTTTTATCTCGGATAGGAAATACCTAAATTGCTTTTAAAAAACGGGTCTTAAAATATCTAAATGCAACAAATAATAATTTCTGTTTGAAAATTTCCAAAGATTGGTCATCTGTCACAACAGGTGTAACACCTGTTTGATAATTTACAATAGAGGCACAATATGTTGCAACAAATGTCTTAATCTGTTTGATTAAATCTAACAGAAAAGATATGTGTTGCAACAGGTTGAATATTTATTTTAAAACAATTTCAATTGAGTTCATATGTTAGATAATACCTTAATTGATTAGTGTAGGACCAGGGGTGAGTTCTCATAGGGCTACAATAGAAATTGAGTCTTTTTGTAATTGCATGATGAGACGATATTGTGTTCCACCCAACCAAAGTCATTGATCGATCACTCTGAGCTGAACCGATTCTTACTACCTCATATGTTCAACTAATACCTTAATTGATTAATCTAGGACTAGGGATGAGTTCTCATAGGGTCAACTACAACAGATGGCAACACCTATTTGATAATTTATAACAGATGGGTAATCTATTGTGATATATGACTTAATCTATTTGATAATTTATAATAGATGGGTAATATATCACAACAAATGACTTAATCAATTTGATAATTTACAATAGATGAGTAATCTGTTGTAACAAATAACTTAATCTATTTGATAACTTACAATAGATGGTTAATCTGTGGCAACAGATTGAACATTTGTTTTTATACAATTTTAATTGATTTCACATATTAGAATAATACCTTTATTTTTTAATCTAGGACCAAGGGTGAGTTTTCTTAGGATTAACTACAACTTTAATTTAGTCTTTTAGAAATTGCATGACGAGACTGTATTACGTTCCTCTCGACCAGAGTCGTCGATCGATCACTCTGAGCTGAACCAATTCTTACTACCTCATATGTTAGACTAATACCTTAATTGGTTAATCTAGGACCAGGGGTGAGTTCTCATAGGGTTAACTACAACTTCAATTGAGTTTTTTAGAAATTGCATGATAAGATGGTATTGCATTCTACCCAACCAGAGTCATCGATTGATCACTCTAAGTTGAATCGATTATTACTACCTCATATGTTAGACTAATACCTTAATTGGTTAATCTAGGACCAGGGGTGAGTTGTCACAGGGTCAACTACAACAGATGGCAGAGCCTATTTGATAATTTACAATAGATGAGTAATCTATTACGACATATGACTTAATCTATTTGATAATTTACGACAGATGGGTAATTTGTCACAACAGATGAATTAATATATTTTATAATTTACAATAGGTGAGTAATCTATTGCAATAAATGACTTAATCTATTTGATAACTACAACAGATGGTTAATCTATTGCAACAGGTTGAATATTTGTTTTTATACAATTTTAATTGATTTCACATGATAGAATAATACCTTAATTAATTAATCTAAGACAAAGGGTGAGTTATCATTGCGTCAATTACAACTTCAATTGAGTCTTTCAGAAATTACATAATGAGACGGTATTGCATTCCTCTCGACCAAAGTGGTCGATCGATCACTCTGAGATGAACCAATTATTACTACCTCATATGTTAGACTAATACCTTAATTGGTTAATCTAGGAATAGGGGTGAGTTCTCATAGGTTCAACTACAACTTTAATTGAGTCTTTTGGCAATTGCATGATGAGACAATATTGCATTCTACCCAACCAAAGTTGTCGATCGATCACTCTGAGCTGAGCCAATTCTTACTACCTCATATATTCGACTAATGCCTTAATTGGTTAATCTAGGACCAGGGGTGAGTTCTCATAGAGTCAACTATAACAGATGACAACTCTTATTTGATAATTTACAACAGATGGGTAATCTGTTGTGACATATGACTTAATCTATTTGATAATTTAGAATCGATGGGTAATCTGTGGAATATATGATTTAATTGTTTGATAATTTACAATTAATGAGTAATCTGTTGCAACAAATGACTTAATCTATTTGATAACTTACAACAGATGGTTAATCTGTTGCAATAGGTTAAACATTTATTTTTATACAATTTCAATTGATTTAACATGTTAAACTAATACCTTAATTAATTAATCTAGGACCAGCGGTGAGTTCTCACAGGGTCAACTACAATTTGAATTGAATATTTTAGAAATTACATGATGAGACGGTATTGCGTTCCTCCAGACCAAAGTCGTTCATCGATCACTCTGAGATGGTCTAATTCTTAGTACCTCATATGTTAGACTAATACCTTAATTGGTTAATCTAGGACTAGGGGTGAGTTCTCATAGGGTCAACTACAATAAATGGTAGCGCCTATTTGATAATTTACAATAGATGGGTAATCTGTTGTGACATGTGACAATCCATTTAATAATTTACAACAGATAGGTAATTTGTCACAATAGATTACTTAATCTATTTGATAATTTACAATAGATGCGTAATCTGATGCAACAGGTTGAATATTTATTTTTATACAATTTCAATTGAGTTCATATACCTAAATTAATTAATCTAGGACCAAGAGTGAGTTCATAGGGTCAACTATAACTTCAATTGAGTCTTTTGGCAATTGCATGATGAGAGGGTTAAAAATTACGCATATCTTTTATAATTTTAAAAAATAATTAAGATCAATTCGGACAAAATGAACTTTTTCAAAACTTTTCATTCTTTTCCAAAATACAAATCAACCTATACAAATCATCCATTTTTGAGAAAAACGTTTCATCATTTCAAATCTTGAGTTCTCTTTCTTTTCTCTATATTACTTAATTATACAATACAAATAACAACTACTCAATAAATCGCTCTATCCTTCACAACAGATCAATTTTCTTTTCATTTTTGACCACATAGGTGTTATTTTTGTCTTCATTCTTAGTTGTATCAGTCATTTTCTCTGTCTTCGTAGGTAACAGAGTTCGAGAAGATTTCTATATTTGTTATTTTTTCTAAAAATTAAGGTATTTTAAGTTAATGATGAAAAATAAAACTTTTAGTTGTATTATCTTTGAGAATGGGTTTACAATTTTGAGTTTTGGTGGTAAAATCGTAAGAAGAACTCAATAAAACCCTATTTTCTATAGCAGTGTTCCATTGACTATTGTGGTATTATTAGATGGTGTTTGTGGTGGTGGTGGTGGTCGTCGTCATTATCATCATGGTGACACTGTTGGTGGCTATTGGTGGCATTAGTTGGTGGTGTTTGTGGTGGTGGTGGCTGTTGGTGTGTCGGTATTGGTGGTCTTTGTAATGTATTTTTTTAAATTTATGCATACATCAATTGTAATATAAATTTTGTTTTTCTGTTGTTTGTAGGTAAAATATGTCTCCCAAAAGAAAAGAAAGTGAAAGTGGATCAACAGTTGACCACCCAAAAAAAGGCTACAATACAGAGGGATTCGTAGGAGCTTACTGAACAATCTCAGTCAGGGAAAAGTAAAGCTGAAGAAAGATATGAAAATAATGTTGAGGAAGGTGGACAAGGTTCTGTAGATGGTGATGAAGAAAATAAAAGTGAGAAAGCCAAGGAATTAGAGAGTGAGAAAGAGAAAGAGGATGATTATCAACATGATGATAATGGATCACCAATGGAGCGTGAATTAATATCGACATCCCAACATGATCTTGTCAAAACTTTTAGTATTGAAAAGTTTCAAGTTGCGTGCCAATAAATGACCCAAAAGCAGAAGAAGAACTAACTGGTGAAATTACACTTAAATTTTAAATGGGGAGTAAATTTATTTATTTTAGGAAAATTATGAAGGACGAAAACATAAATGGACTTTTTAAGAAGAGCAACTTTGGACACTTTCTAGAGCTGCCTGAGTCCCCTGCCCGTTTCCATATGAGGATGGTATATGGTCTTCTCAAGCGTAGGATCAAGTATGTGGGGGATGATCAAGATTCGAAGGAGGTGGTCAAAAATATCGATGAAATCTGGATCAACTACTGTGGCATGTCAGTTTGTTTTTTATTGCAAGAGTTTACCATAGTGATGGGCTTGAGATGTCATCGTCCAGAAGAACCACCTATCACCAAGGGAGCGCCCTGCAAAAGATCCATGGTAAGAAAACCCAAGGAAAAAATAGATGGGTTGTTTGACATTGCTTGACGTGGCTATAAAGCATCGGATTTGTTGACAGATCTTATGGATAAAACCATACCAAAGCAGTACAGGGAGAAATTGTGCTTAGTTTGGTTTTCCCATTCGGTTATATTGGCAAGAGACGTCAACAAGGTCATTGAAGATTATTTGTTGGCTCGTGCTGAGGATTTTGATAAATTCAACAATTATCCCCGGGGATATGACAACTTCTACTTGACTGTCCAATATTTACTGACAAAGCTATCCTCAGGGACGACCACATTATACGACTTTCCTTGGGTTTTCATGATAAAATTAATCACTATTTTTACTCATCCATTAATTTATATTGAATATAGATAGTTATTATGACTTTTTTTCTTGGTTTCTATTTATATTTTTAGGCTTGGGCATTTGAAGCCATTCCTTCCCTCCAAAAATAGGTAATGGATTACCCGGATGAGTTTTCTCATCCAAGGATGTTTAGGTGGTTGGCTGCAAAGAATAACACCAAAATTAAGGAGGCTAATCTCTTTAACCCTCCAGATGATGCAGTATGTCTTTTTCAAGTAAAATAATTTTACTCAATGAAAGATATTGAACAGATGTTATATCTGATGCATCAGATGGGAAATCTGTTGTGATATATTACCCTTCCTGTGCCAACCGGTGCAACAGATGGATAATTTTTTGTGATAGATGATTGATATCTTGCATCAAATTACCCATCTATTGCTTTAGTTCTCTTAACCCAGCTTCTAATAGATTAACCATCTATTGCAAATTATGCAATAGATGTGTAATCTGATGTAACATATTGTTAATACATATTCAGATCATCTGTTGCATAATATGTAACCCAACAGATTACCCATGTTGTGCAACTGGTGCAATAGATTGGTAATCTGTTGCGATAGATGATTGATATTTTGCATTAGATTATCCATGTGTAGCTCCGGTTCTCTGAATCCAAATCAAATAAATTTTAATCATCTACTGCAAACTATGTAACTGATGGGTAATCTGATACAATATATTATTAATCTGTTACAGAAGTTGACTCTGTTAAAATATAACCTAATTGTGAAGATTATTATATTATATGGTTTAAATGTATCTCTATTTTTTTCTAGGTTGTGCATCCATGGATCGTGCTGACTGAGAAAGAGTCGGTGGTGACTTTTTATATTACTCTAGGTCATGTTGATATTATAGCAGACCTAACGGTGTAGTTAATAAAGAAGTAATTAGATGGAGCAATAACTATAATAAGAGCAGTTAGTAAAGGTCAGCCTAATGTTGAGGCTCTTCATGACCAACCTACTAAGGCAGATCTGAGTACTTCTTCTAGTGGAGTTGTTGGTGCTGGTGGCAGATATTCTAACACTACTACCACTCGTGATGATAAGCATGTTGATGCTCAAGAAAAAATAAATATATTTGAAAACACCCCTTTGCACGCTTACACAGGTCCCTCTTACCCCTTTTTACCCTCGTGTTCTCGTTGCGAGTGCGAAGAGTACAAAGACAACCAGGATAAACTCTTTGAAAAAGTAGAGTCTATCTATAAAGCTATCAAGGAATTCAAATCCAAGAGGGGTGTCATACCATCCAAGAAGGTGAGGGAGCCATACATTCCTACAGTGTTAGTTAGGAGGAAGAAATGAGTAATAACCGACGTACTCTCTAGTTGGAAATAAAAAATAATTGCAAATCCTCCCTCTCCAAAAGCTGTTGAAGTTCAGGGTCCATTTAAGAAAGAGGATATATACACAGAACTTGGCACCAAAGAGAAGAGGGATCTACGACAGGCCAAGAATGCCAAGCCAGGCGCACCAGATTACTACAGACCTTTCTTTCCCTCCAAGACTTCCAGACTATGACAGATATGCATATACGGTACAAGGACAAGGAAAGTTTACTTTTACCAACCTATCCTTCTAATCTACCCCATGAAGAAGAATCTACACAACATATGTGAAATCTGTTGCAATAGCTGGGTATTATGGTGCAACTGGTAGTGGTTCTGTTGTAACTTATTATCCATCTGTTGCATAAGTTGCGTTGGATTATTGATTTTGAGAACCCTATATAAGAGATGGACCATCTTTACAATTACTAAACTATGTAAAAATTGACTTCTTATATCAAAACATGTTGACAAAATTCTCTGCCTCACGAGGAAAAGGCAATTAATGTACCCAGAAGCTTATGATGCTGCCGATAGGATAATGGACCTCGACTTCTGCAAGAAGCTCAAGGATAAGCACGATCAACTCAATGCTGATGCCTATGGCATGGGAATTGATTTCTTAGTTTCTACATTGGACTTGGATGAAGAAGAAATGATAAAATATATTAGAGGGGAGAGGCCAAATCCACACGGCAAGAGCTAGACCAAGGCAAAGAGGATTCTTACAGTCGTTAGCATGAATGACATACATTATCGGGCTGTTGAGATAATACTTGAGGGGGGAAAGATAAAAGTTTATGACTGCAACAAACCTGTCATCGACGAGGTCGATCTTTTTTTGCACGTGCAGCTACTGATGGAGCTGTTACCCATCTTGTTGAGGGAGAGTAAACTGATGAATTATTTTTCGAAGGAAATGTTGATGAAGAAATCATAGGATTTTAAAAGTTGAAACAATGGCATGAACCTTCCAAAAATGATACCGGTTATGTATGTGGCTCGCACGCTCTTGCACACATCGAATGTTTGCTGACCGGAACAAAAATAGTTGAGCCAATGACCTTTCTGTGCGACAACACTGTCGTAAACCTGCAAGAGGTCTAGACTTATGGGGTACTAACTGGACGTTTGAAGCCTGTGTATATAAAAGAGCCTGTGAAATAACAATTTTTTATTTTAAGTCACACTTCACTTTACTTTAAATTACATGTACATGTAGTGGCAATAATTTTTTTCTGATGAAAGTTGATTTTTTTTATACTGCAATAGATTGTCAATATGTTGTAAAATATATTCTATCTGTTCTGGATGATAGTTTATTTGTTGTAATAGGTTGGTCATCTGTTGCATTATGCTGATGTTATTTATATCTAACCTAAGTCTAATCTTTTAACAGTGGGAAGAATTGTTTGATAATTTTCAATAGATGACCTAAATTTTACAACATATGCCTAAATCTATTTGATATTTTACAACAATTACGCTTGAATATCCATGTGTCCGACAACACCAAACTAGTAGCAAATACACACACCATCATGAAAATTTTAGCAATTAGGCTTGAATATCCATGTGCTCAATAATACCAAACCAGTAGCAATAACGACAATAATATAGTATTTTCTTGATCGATTTTGTTTCTCTTCAAAAGCCTTGACTTTGTTCAACAAACCCCAGATGACATGATTTGCTTGTGAAGGGTGTCGTTCTTCATACCAATCAAAGTAATCGCATCCACCCAATTTCTATAAAAACAAGAACACAATTACAAAATAATTACAAGTCAATAATTAATCAATTAATTAAATAAAAAAAATATTACCTTTGAAATCTTACAAGTAAAAAACCTATGACCTGGATTTTGTTGAGTCTAAGAAGTCTTTAGTAGACCTTCATGACCGCACTTACAATATTGAAAATTGTTATCATAAAAAATAGTGGAAGATAAGCTTGACATTGTCAAGCTAAGTTGGAAAAAAAGAAAAAAGATAAAGAAAAGAAAGACCAAATGTAAATAATTTGAAGAATTTGGATAGATAAAAAAAAGATGACGATGAATAAGAAATTTGGAAATTTAGGGTTAATTTTTAGGAAGAAAATGAATATACAAGAAAATGAGGGAAAAAATGACCGTTGGGGGCCAAATCAGACGCCAAGTCAGCAAAAAGTGTCAACCTGACACATTTGATTCCTCTTTTATTTTATGTGTTTAAAATAAAAATTGTCTTCTTGATGCCTATTTTATTTTAGGTGTTTGAACTAAAGACTGTCGATGGGTATATAGTGCCAATTTTTTTATGTCCAATGAAAGTTGAATTTTTATAATGCAATAGATTCTCCATTTGTTGTAACATATATTCTACCTGTTCTGACATATAGTTTATCTGTTGCAATAGGTTGGTCATCTGTTGCATTATGTCGATATTTTTATCTAAGTCTATCTGTTGCAATAGTGGAATGACCTATTTAATAAATTTCAATATGATTAACTACCTATTGCAACATATGTCTAATCTATTCGATATTTTCCAACAGATGTGTAAGACCCCATAAAATTCTTAGCTTAAATTAGTCCTTTAGGCTTGTCAAGGGGTCCTAGACTTAGAATATTTTAGCTAAGTATTCAGACTTAGTGTTATTTTAGCCTTCAAAATTTAAAATTTGGCAATCTTATTTCGCAACCTTTCCGTCAATTAAATATTGATATTTGAGTTAATTCATGATCAGGAATGTCAATAGGTGTTTCCGGACAAGTTTTGGCTTTTTCGGACCTTGTTTAGATCATGTTTGAGTGCCCAAAATAGTAGGTCAACACAATCTTGACGTGATCTCGATGCGTCGTGTCGACCATCGCATTGATAAGATAGTTTTTTATATATGCACTTTTCTTATCTATCCACTGGAATTTGCGTATACATGCTTAGTAGATAGAGGAGGCTAAGAATAAAGAGAAGGAAAGGAAGAACAAGAGAGCAAGAACAAGTAGTTTCAACTTCGCTCTGCCTAAGTCAGAGGGTGGGAATCGTTCTCAGTTCCATATGAAATCTTTAGTTCCAGCTCCGTCCTTAGTCAGTGCTTCTATGCTGAAATTTAGAGACGGTAATAGGGATAGGGCACCAGGCCTTACACCCCAAGGCAGTGTTAGCAGTGCCCGAACCAATTCCCTTTATCAGAAGAGTGGCAAAAGCCACCAGGGTATCTGTAAGGTAAATAGTGATGTGTGTTTTAGGTGTGGAAATCTAGGCCATAGAGTCAGAGATTGTCCCCAGTCAGGTTCTCAGGGTCAGAATAACCGGGCCCCAGCTCAGTCCGATCACCCGAATCAGTAGGGTGCCGCTTCCAGTACCACCAGTGGGAAATACCCAAATAGAATCTATGCTTTTAGTCTCGACAGGATCAGGAGAGTTTTTCTAATATGGTCACTGGTACTTTACAACTTTATCATTTGTATGTTTACGCTTTGCTAGATCCAGGAGCCTCTTTGTTCTTTGTTACTCCTTATATAGATGTTGACTTTTCGAAATCCTAGCAGAGCATTTCTCAGTCTCTACCTCAGTGGGTAAATCTATCATAGCTTAGTGGGTATACAAGAACTGTCCAGTTTGGTATCTCAGAAAGTCACTTCAGCAGACTTAGTCAAATTAGAGATGACTGATTTTGATGTCATTCTCGGCATGGATTAGCTTCATTCCTGCTATGCCTCAGTGGACTACAGAAACATAATTGCTCAATTTTAGTTTTTAAATGAACCCGTCCTAGATTTGAGGGGTAGTACTTCAGCACATTGGGTCAGCTTGTTTCTTACCTTCGGGCTAGAAAAATGATAGCTAAGAGATGTGTCTACCTTCTCGTTCAAGTCTAGGACTCTATTTCAGAAACCCCTACTCTTGAATCAGTGTCAGTAGTATGTGAATTCCCAGATGTATTTCTCGATGATCTTCCTGGAGTTTCTTCCGAAAGGGAAATTGATTTCAGAATCGATCTTCTTCCAGATACTAAACCCATATCTATCCCGCCATATAGAATGGCTCCAATAGAACTCAAAGAATTGAAGGAACAGTTAAAGGATCTCCTAGATAAGGGATTCATCCAACCCAGTGTGTCCCCGTGGGGTGCACCAATTTTATTCATGCATAAGAAAGACGGTTCTCTCAGAATGTCTATTGACCATCGTCAGTTAAATAAAGTCACGGTCAAGAACAAGTATCTATTTCCCAGAATCTATGACTTGTTTGACCAGCTTTAGGGTGCCAGTTATTTCTCTAGGATAGACCTCATATCAGGCTATCATCAGCTCAGAGTCAGGGAGTGTTACATCCCAAAAATAGCTTTCAGAAATTGATATGGTCACTTTGAATTCTTAGTCATGTCCTTTGGTCTTAACAGTACCCCATCAGCTTTCATGGACTTGATGAACTGTGTGTTTAAGTAGTACTTGGACATATTTGTCATAGTCTTCATAGATGAAATTCTCATCTACTCCCGCAGTGAACATGATCATGTAGACCATCTCAGAATAATAGTACAGACTCTCAGAAACCATCAGCAATTCACCAAATTTAGTAAGTGCAAATTTTAGCTAAGGTCAGTAGCCTTTCTTGGCCAGATAATTTCCGGTGATAGCATTAGATTTGATCCCCAAAAGACCAAAGCAGTAAGAAAATGGCCTAGGCCCATCTCTCCATCAGATATCAGGAGTTTCTTAGGTTTGGACGGCTATTACCGATGGTTCGTTGAGGGATTTTTGTATATTGCATCCCCTATGTCTAGATTGACTCAGAAAAAAGTCAAATTCCAGTGGTCAGATTCTTGTGAAAATATTTTTCAGGAGTTGAAGACTCAACTCGCTATAGCTCCAGTTTTGACCTTAGCAGATGGTTCAGATGACTTTGTTATATATTTTGATGCCTCCATAGTTGGCTTGGGGTGTGTCCTAATACAGAGAGTTAAGGTCATAGCCTATGCCTCTAGGCAACTTAAATCCCAAGAGAAGAATTACCCTACTCATGATCTTGAGTTAGCAGTAGTAGTTTTTACCTTAAAGATTTGGAGGCACTATTTGTATGAGGTGCACGTTAATGTGTTCACTGATCATAAGATCCTGCAGTATGTGTTCTCTCAAAAAGATTTAAACCTCCGTCAGAGAAAGTGGTTGGAGTTGTTAAAACACTATGACATGAGTGTCCTGTATCATCCGGGCAAGGCCAGTGTAGTGGATGACACTCTCAGTATAATGTCTATGGGTAGTATTGCTCATGTCGAGGATAGTCAGAAGAAGTTAGTTCAGAAAGTTCATCAGCTAGCACGACTAGGTGTTCGCTTAGTCAATTCAGCAGAAGGTAGTGTATGGGTGCAGAGTAGTTCAAAATCATTCCTGATTTTTGAGGTAAAGAAAAAGTAGGATAGGGATCCTAGTTTAGTCAAGTTGAAGAAATCGGCCAGAGATTAGAAAGTAGAGGTTTTGTCCAAAGGAGGACATGGTGTTTTGCATTGTCAGGGTCGACTATGTATGATAGGCGTAGATGACTTAAGGTAGCGAATTCTTGCAAAAGCGTATGGTGTGCACTACTTTATTCTTCCAGGGGCCACTAAGATGTGCTGTGATTTATAGGAGATCTATTGGTGGAGTGAGATGAACAAAGATATTGCAGAGTTTGTGGCTAAGTTCTCAACATGTCAGTAGGTTAAGATTGAGCATCAGAAGCCTAGTGGGTCCATGCAGGAGTTCAATATTACCACCTAGAAATGGGAAGAAGTGAACATGAACTTTGTGATGGGTTTGCCTCGTACTCATCGTCAGCATAATTCATCTTGGGTCATTATAGACAGGATGACCGAATCAGCTCATTTCCTACCAGTCCATACCTCTTACTCAGCCGAGGATTTCACCAAACTCTATATCAAGGAGTTGGTCAAATTGCACGGTGTTCCATTGTCCATTATCTCAGATAGAGGTACCTAGTTCACCTCTCATTTCTGGAAAGCATTCCAAAAGGGTCTTGGTACCCGAGTTTATCTTAGTAAACTTTTCATCCTCAGACAGATGATCAAGAAGAAAGGACCATCTAGATTTTAGAGGATATGCTACGAGAATGTGCGATAGACTTTAAAGGTAGTTGGGATGGCCACTTGCCTTTAATTGAGTTCGTACATAACAACAACTATTACTCCAGTATTTAGATGGCTCTATTTGAGGGGCTTTATGAGAGGAGGTGTAGATCTCCCATTGGTTGGTTTGAAGTGGGTGAGGCCACAGTGGTAGGGCCTGACTTGGTATTTGATACCTTAGAGAAATTCTAGTTGATCAGGGAAAGACTAAAGATAGCTCAGAGCCGGCAGAAATTATGTGCAGATATGCACGAAAAAGATCTCGAGTTCGAGATTGGTGACTATGTGTACTTGAAGATCTTTCCTATGAAAGGAGTGAAGTAGTTTTGCAATAAAGGAAAGCTCAGTCCCCGATATATCGGTCCTTACCGAATTCTCAACCATTTTGGAAAGGTAGCTTACGAGCTTGAGTTGCCTTCAGATCTATCTTTAGTCCATCCAGTATTTCATGTCTCCTTTCTAAAGAAATACATAGGTAACCCATCAGCCGTAATCGCCATAGAGGGCATATATATTTAGAATAGCCTCTCTTACAAAGTGATTCCAATCGAAATCCTTGATTATTATATTCGCAGACTGAGGGATAAGGAAGTCCCTCTAGTCAAAGTTCTATGGAAGAATCAGTTCGTTGAGGGAGCTACTTAGGAAGCAGATACAGATGTACGGACCAAGTATCATCACCTTTTCTCTGCAAACTCAGATTCAGCTCAAGGTAGTAATTTTACTTAAGCTTATTTAGTTTCATGTTCATATTTTAGTTATAAACTTGGTATGAGTTACTATTGCATGTTCAGTCATATGTTCATAAATCATGTCAGCTATGTACTCATGCATCAAATATGTATGTTCAGTATGATAATTCAGTGTATCAGTGATCTCAGTTATGAAACCATGCTTCAGTTGTGCATGCCCAGTGTCTAAGTCCAGTCTCTCTGGATTCCTAGTTTAGCAGTCTCATTTAAGGATGAATGTTCCCAAGGGGGAGATAATGTAAAACCCTGCAAAATGCTTAGCTTAAATCAGTCCTTTAGGCTTGTCAAGGGGTCCCAGACTTAGAATATTTAAGCTAAGTATTCAAACTTAGTGTTATGTTAGCTTTTAAAATTTGGCATTCTTATTTTGCGACCTTTATGTCCATTAAATATTGATATTTGAGTTAATTCATGATCAGGAATGTCAATAGGTGTTCCCAAACAAGTTTTGGATTTTTCGGACCTCGTTTAGATCATGTTTGAGTGCCCAAAATAGTGGGTTAACGCGATCTCGATGCGTCACATCGACCATCACGTCAATAAGATAGTTTTTCCCCAGCTTCAGTTCAAATTCCAGTGAACCAATGTGGACTCGATGTGGCGCGTTGGATATCGCATTGATTCCAATGATGCGGTGAGTCGGCCTGGCATTGGTAACACAGTTTTTCAGTTATTAAAATACCGCGTCCTTGGGGATATTTGGGTCTTTTTCCCACATACTTCAGCCCCCAAAACATGAAATTAAGCCTTTTGGAGAGCAAATATACTCATTTATTTTCTAATTTGCTCAAGAACAAAACCCTAGGTGCTCAAGTTTCAAATCAGGAACTCAAGAAATCTCCATTAACTTTCAGAAATTCATTAACTAAGGTATGTGAAGTATTCATCCAAGGGTTCCTTCCACCCTTGGAGTGCAAGAGACTTTTTTAAAGTTCATGTAGAGTAATTTCATGATTTCCATTAGCTGAATTAAAGTGTATTCATGATTTATTGCAAGATTTATGTAGAGTTAATTGATATGTGTGCTTTATCATGTGAATCCTTGTTGAAACTCTTGGAATTATGTAATTGGAATTGAATCACGTTGCCTACATGTTGTTTTGTTATTATGTGCATATATTATGCCCCACAAATGTTTGATGAATTGTCCATATGAGTTGAATAGTGAAATTATATTATGTTTAGCATGTATGAAAGTATTCATGTCATTCAAGTGTTTGCTTGAATGCCCAAATGAATGAATGATAACTAAGTAGTTAGTTACCATGTCTCAAGAATTATTCCATGTCTTTTAAGTTTGTGGTATTGAGTCCTGGGGGTATTTAATACTCGATAATTTAGCTGCTTGTCTAGAGCCATGGTCAGTCACAGAGTAGAATCAGTCATGTCATGATTAGTAGAATTTAGTCAGTATAGAACTTAGGAAAATTCAGTGAACTCAGAATTAGTCCAGTCCAGTTCAGTTCAATTATACAGTATGATCAGTTACAGTCCAGTCTATCCTAGTACAGTTTAGAATTCAACCCAATGTCTATTCAGTTGGGAGTAGGATTTAGCACCGAGTGAACCCAGGGATAGGGACTCACATGCCAGTAGCGGGTAGAATCCTTAGAAGTAGTCCTTGCATTCTAGAACTACATAGCAAGCGTAGGTTGAGACATCAACCTGCCAGTTGAGGGTTGATGAGGTGATCTACCTGCCAGTTGAGGGTACCACCTTTCTCATTCAGAGTACCTGCCAGATGAGGGTGACTTAGCACTTATCTTTACTCGTGACAAAGTATTGACACCCTTCCAACTAGGGTTACGGGTTGGACCCCAAATCAATTAGAGAAGGGGCATGTAAGTTAGATGATTACTTTCCATAGTCTCAGTCTAAGAATAGAACTCAATTCATTTCTACAGATTTAGGACTATCAGGTATAGTCACTCCGCTCAGTATGAAACTCAGTATAGTTCCACAAAATTAGGACTGTCAGATACAATTATTTAGTTATTAGAAATACAGTATCAACAAACTTAGACATTAGTAAGTCATTATTCAGATTCAGTACTCAGTACTGTCACGATCTCAGTTATAGTATGTGTATTCATGCATGTATGCTTATTCAGTAATACTCATGCTAGTCAGTTACTATTGTTCATGCATATGAACCCATGCATTTCAGCCTACCTTACTGAGCATACCACTATATTCAAAGTACTGATGCATGCTTTTCTTTTTGTGCTATGATGTCTTATATCATAGGTTCAGACGCACGAGCTCTAGAGCACCCTTAGCAGTTCAGATTTTCAACAGTTAGCATAATGGTGAGTCCTCATACTTTGAGGACATGGTTGTTTTTAGTATTTCAGTATTATTTTCAGTAGTCATAGTCAGTTGGGGAATTTTCCCATCAAATCAATAGTTCATACAGTTTAGAGGCTTTTTAGACTAGAGTATTTTCAGACAGTTGTTCAGTTTTTTAGTACTTATATTCAATTTTTGTATTTTGATACCGCATTCAGATTTATTTACAGATTTGGACCTTATGGCATATGTTCTGCCTATTTCTACAATCATTACAGTATTTATCACATAGCTATTACAGCAGGTATCGATCATGGATTAGTTTGTGGTCCTTCGAGATTATGAGCATCGTGTAGAGTTTGGGGTACAGACTCGGGGAGTTACAAGATGTGTTGTCTGTTGCAACAGATACATTATCAGTTTCAATATTTGAATCTAGTATTCCATCTCAACAAATACATCAATAATTTAAGTATTGATTCCAGGGATTCCTAAGGAGGGGTGAAGTTATTACTTTGACAGACTCAAGCTATAAAGATCTACTTAATATAGATAAGTGGTTCTTCATCCGATGCTATGGAATTTGGCTTTGCTCATTGTGGATCTTTATTGTCACTTATGTATGGTTTTTGCACCTTCTGTTCTCCGTATTTCCATAAAAAGAGTAGCATATTGTCAATTCTATTCAGCAGTAGCTTCTACATCCACCTGGAAAGCTAGAATTAGTCAATGCTAATCACAGAGATATAATCAAATGGAAAAGGATAACTCATCTATTCTAGAAAATCAAACAGGTTTTTCTCCTATTTTAAATTGTCCCAAATAGATTATATTTTTGTTGCAATAATGAATTAACTATTGGGATAAATTTCTACATGAGGAAAACCTGTATGATAATGGATGAACCATCTATTACAACATATGACTCATCTATTTTAGTAGATAGGTCATCTGTTGGTACAAATAAAAGTGGTACGAAGAACTGTTTGATTTGCTAAAATAGATGATACATATGTCATAACAGATACTTTATCTAGTACAACAAGTTAGTCAACTGTTGCAACAGATGTATATATCTGTTTGATAATTTTCAGCAGATGTGTCATCTGTTAAAACAGAAATGTGTCTATTTTTTAGTTGGAAAACATATATATTCACCTTCTTCAACTTGTGCTGCTATCCTTTGTACATTGTACATTGCTCAGTGCAACACATGAATAGAGGAGTTAAAATTTTGCTTTTTTGGATGCTTGATAATGCCTTGAAAATCACTTTCCTTCTCCTCTTAGACTTAATCTCTAATGGAGTGTATGGAAATAAAATCCTCTTTGATGGAATGACATCCCTCTTAGATGTCAACTCCTTTACAAAAGTAGTTAATGAATTAATAGTATTAATCACTACATTATGTTTTGCCCTACAGTCTTGACATTTGTATGCAGAACATTCGCTGGGAGAGGCAAAATCTGTATAACCAGTATGATCATACTCATAATGGTTTGTCTTAAATATTGTAAGAGGAGCATCACTAGCACCACCAACAGCACCACTACCACCACCAACAGCTCCATAACTACTAAGACCATCAACAACAACAAACTCACCCTCCAAAATTATTTTTCTTACAATGGTTGTTGATCCAAAAAATTCCATTTTTATTTTGTCGATGATCTTTGGGTCCGATAAAATTTGCATAGATCGTAAAGTAAGAAAAAATGACAATTTCAAATCTTGATTGATTGGAACTAGCGACGGATGCACAATCTAACATAAATCATTACATATATTAGAATGATGATTAGATCATTAAAAAAAATCATTAATTAAAATAAAAACTTACTTATAATTTTACTTACTACATCCTTCGGAGGGTTGAAGAGATCAATAAATTTTGCATTTTTATCAGTTTTGACTGACAACCATCTCAAGATTCTTGGACAAGAAACTTCTTCCTGGTAGTTCACTTGTTATCTCAAATAAGGAATGACTTCAAACACCCAAACCTATAAAATAACACCAATGAATCAAAAACATTATTGAGTAAAAAAATGAATGATATCATAATAAAAGAAAGAACTATTTACTATAAAAGCCCATGGAAAGCCATAAGTTGGCTTTCTTTGGTGCTAACGGATTCAACAAATATTTGAAAATCATTTTGAAGCTTTCATAACCCAAGGATAGTTGTTAAATGCCTCAAGATCCTCGGAGAGCTTTATTAAACCAACGCTTATGTTGTTGTTAACGTCTCTCCTAAAGAATATTATGTATAAAACAAACCAAGAACAATGACTACTTGTGCTTCTTTGAAAGTCCTTTACCTTTTAATTCTTCTATCAAATTTTGTTTTTGAAGCTTGGACTAACAATGGACACCAGGTCATCACGATCACACGACTTGCCTTTGCTTTTTTTGGGTGTGCGAGGTGTTTTTTTTGAGTTAGAATAGGTATAACTTGAGAAGAAGGATAACATTTTAGTCCAGTAACTATGAAAAACTCCTTCCAACCAATATAAATAGGCATGCCACAGTAATTTATCCATATCTCATCCATCTTAGCTTTGTTTTCATACATAAACATATGCTTGAGAAGTTCATATACCATTTTTATTTGAAAATGAGAATTGTTGTCCTCCGATAAATTAAGATATTTCCCAAAGCAGCTGTCACTAAAATAAGTATCCAATTTTTATTCTCGAAGTATTTTTCTGAAGGTGTCAAAAGATTTTTCCATGGCTGACTTAACCATGAAATCACCCATTAAATATGTGGCACCATCGCACTGCATTCTCATAAGATACGATCAATGATAGAGTTTTTGACCAACTCTTCGATGGAAGGGCTATTAGCATTTGGATCATCTATTTTGAAATATTCCTCTTCCCCGTGTTCATCATATTCGGCCCCTAATTAAGATAACGCTTGTAAAGCAAGCTTATAGTGTAGTGGATGTAGCCTAGCTACTTCACTTGTTCCTTTACTTGGACTTGATTCAGTTTTTGTTCTTTTGGGAGCCATATTATCAAAAATTAACAAGAACATTAAAAAATATATTATAGTTGATTAATGCATCAATAAAAAAGAATAACAGTAAATCTAACAAGAAAATTAGTAAAATAACAGTTCCAACAGATCACTTATCTGTTGCACCAGGTAGTATATCTGTTGCAGCATATAATAAATTTATTGCAGCAGATGAGTAATCTATTGCAATAATACAAAATGTATCACTCATCTTTTAAGATAAATGAATAGTCTGTAAATAGATCACATATTGTTATAATACATGAGTGATTTGTTAGAATAGTTAAAGAACCTATTACAACAGATGAGTTATATTTTGCAATAATACAAAATATATCACTCATCTATTGATAAAAATGAATGGTCTGTGTAGCATATCACATATCTATTGCAATATCATCTATTACAACATATGAGTGATCTGTTGGAATAGTTAAATAACTTGTAGCAATGACTGAGTAATTTGTTGCAATAATACAAAACATATCACTCATCTATTGAGAAAGTTGAATGGTCTGTGCAATAGATCACAAAACTACTGCAACATATGAGTAATCTATTGAAACAATTAACTAACCTGGAGCAACGACTAAGGAATCTATTATGACAATACAAAACATATCACTCATCTGTTGAGAAAGATGAATGGTCATACAATAGGTCACATATTTGTTGTAACATATGAGTAATCTATTAGAACAGTTATCAATGATCAATATTGTTTAGATTTCTTCCAACATAAGGATCGTCTATCACAACAGATGAATGATCAGTTGGAAAAATCAAGTCTTGGACATATCCTGTTGGAAAAGTTGATAGGATTTTATCCAATAGGAGGTTCATCTATTGCATCAGATTATTAATTCGATGGTTCTTCTATTGAATTAGATGGTTAATCAGTTGCATCAAATTTTTTATCCGATGCTTAATCTATTGCAACATATGGTTAATCTGTTGCATCAGATAGTTAAACTGTTGCATCATATGCTAAATCTGTTGCATTAGAATTTTATCTAATGGTTTCTCTGGTGCATTAGATGGTTGATCTATTGCATTATATGACAAATTTATTGCATCAGATGGTTAATATATTACACCAGATGAATAATCTATTGGGGAAAACAAAAAATAGTAGCACGATTTTGTTCAACAAAAAAACAACAATATCACTATTTTACCAAGAACAAGAATAGCAAATCAACCCAAATCGTTGTTTTGTTTGTATAAACACAAACAACAAAAATCAAACTTCAAAAAAATGCAAAAAACAATAAAAAATTATAATTTACTTCAGAAAGAGAAGAGAATAAATACTAGAAATTAAGGTTTTATTCAAACCGTATTTCAAATTAAAGCAACAATATTAAAATTGTTAACCAATACTATAAGAGAACTTGACTAAAGTTCCTATTCTTCAAAACTAAAAAGGCCATAAATTTTTACTTGTGAAAGAAGAAAAGGATAGATGATGATTTCAAAGTTGTTGTGGCCGTAGAGCAAGGCTGTCACGTCGATTGAAGGTTGAAGAATTCAAAGTTGTTATGGTTAGAGGGCAAGGATGTCACATCTATTAAAGGTTGAAGTTAAAAAAGAACTCGTAAACCAACTATTTATCATCGGATGTTGAAGTCGTTGAGGATTGAAAGGAGAAATTTACAGAACTGGTGATTGGAAGAAAGTTGAGGAAAACTGTCAAGAGAGAGAGGAGAGAGACTAGTTGATTTAGATTGAAGAGGGGAACTCAAAGCCCAACTATTTGTTGTTTAAGGTTAAAGTCTCCAAGGATTGAAAGTAGAAATTTGTAGAACTGTTGGTTGGGAGAGAGTTGACAGAAGCTGTCTAGAGAGAGAAGAGAGACTGGTTGATTTGGATTGAAGAGGGTTCTGGGTTGGGTTGATTTGTATTTTTAAAAAGATTAGAAAGTTTTGAAAATATTAATCAAGTCCACAATTAACTTGATCAAGTTTTCTAATGATGTTGGACCCTTTAAGTTGGTCAATGTCACCAATCCTTTATTCAAGACTTAAAAGGCACCTTTCCTTCAATTTCTCTAGTTTCTTTTTTTCTTCTTCTCTTTTTTTGGTGTAACACGTGGGAATGAGGTCACTCAACATGAGAGTTTTCAAAAAAACATTAGTAAATTCAAATCTATCTACCTATATATATATATATATAAGAGGATAAGAGGCATGCTCATGTGGCATGCCTCAAAATCCACAACTCCTATTTATCTAATTTCTAGTTTTTTGAGTTTTTTTCAAATTAATTCCTTTTACAAATTCTTCACATTTATTTCTTAATAAATTTGTTAAATATCATTAAATTTCACACTTTATAGGTAGCAAAAAAAATGAATGCTCTATCTTCTCCTATTCCTTTCATTAAGCATGTTAACAGTTCATCTACAAAAACAAAAATCAAAGCTCAATTTTCTTTCTTCATCTCTTATTTGAGCACATATATCAGTATTTAGTTCCATTGAAATTTTTAAGGTGAATTAGTTTCTTATTTGGAATGTTGAGTCTCAGCCTAATCGTAATGCTATATTGGGAATAAATAATTATTGTCGACCAGACTTGGTGGGTTTTCTAAACAACAGATTTAGTTTTTCAACTTTGTATTCTTATAAGTAGTAACTAATAGTCCATATTTACTTGCAGGTATAGGCTGGACATCAAGACAACGCTAAATTTGCGCTTGCAATGGACCATTCTGAGCCTTTTGTGCTCTATAGAGGTTGACCAACCCATCATTGAATGTTATCTTCTTTCAAGTATTTTGTGATTGATTTTATTCCTATTTAGGAGTGATATGGTATATTTTTTTTCTAGAAGAATGTCACATGAACTGTGTTGAAGGAACTATAGTCTCTTACTTAATGGGGATTTGTAGTTGACCTAGGAAAACTTTTGGAACACATCAGAGTTAAACCTCTTACTATCGTTAATGCCTCCTACTATCATTAATACCTGCAATCAGTTATTATTACCTCTTTTAGCTATTATCTCAGATAGGTGAACTTTTCCAAGATTGTGTACAATAAAGCTAATGCAATCATAGATTCATTTCTGCAAGGATGGATAAATCGGTTGTTCTATGGAGCATTCATGATCATATGTCTACTTTGGCAGTAGACTAGGGAGATGCAAAGTCTCCAGGATCTGGAGCAAGTAACCTAAAACCTTCTGCAGAAGGCCCTACTATTCAAGCTCAAGGTATTTTCCAAGGACATGATAATACTGTTGAAGATGTTCAATTCTGCCCTTCCAGGTAGCTATCATATCTCCTCCCATATTGTATAAGATGTTGAGTATAGTCCTCCAGTTTTTTGTTAGGTGTTGTGATACTTGATGTTGCTTGGGTTAAAAAACCTTCGTGTAACGTGCGCTTGACTAAAGATGAGCTAATACTCATATGAGTTGTCATGTCACATGTCAAGTTTTTTTTATCTTCTGAATCATGTCTTGGAAATTTCAACCTTAAGCCATTCTATTCCTCTTTTCCTCTTTTTTGCCCGGATAAAGTAGTTTACTTACCACTTTTCAAATAAAAGATAAAGAGAAAAATGAAGGAGACAGAAGAAACAAAGTCCATTTATCCATCGCTTATCTTGGCTTAACACATCCATTGGATATTATTCTTGCCTAATATTATGGGATGGACTTGATAAAAGTGCACAGGAGTTTTTTAGTGTTGGAGATTATTCTTGCCTACTATTATGGGATGCAAGAAACAAAAAAACTGCTTGAGCTATCTAATGCTTGTCCCAAATTGGGCTTCATTGTATGGAACCGAAAAATGTGCATGTTTATATGCTATTTCTGATGTCCTCACAGTTTGTTGAGATACTAGAAAATTTAGGTTGGAGCCTTGAAGGCTCATATTTTACCATCAATTTCGTAAATCTAACTTATAAATAATCAACTCTAAATACTTATAGGTTCTATATTTATGGGACAGTGGAGACCTGAGTGTATATGAGATTATACAAGTGGAACTAATCATGTTCTTCCGACTTATGGGGCTTCTTGAATGAGCTGATAAGACAAAGCTTAGTTGAAGTGGTAAGTACCTTTTGGGAAAAAGTTTTGAATGTAAGATTCATGATATACTTTGGGATCTTACCATAAAAAAAGCATTGAAGGTAAACTTTTTTTGACATTTATGATCCAAGAAAGCACTCCATTTCCTCCTTTTATCTCAGATATGCCATTCTTGGGCAAGCACAAATGTACCTGTCACTAGATCTTTCTAATTTGAAGTTAAGATCAATTTTGTTCTTTGATCCAGATAGCGATTATACCTGAAGTCAGTCAATTCTACTTTTGAATATCTCATTCTTAACTGAGTTTCATATGTCAAATAATGTTCTTGAAATATTTTTATTTGTTACCGAGTCAAATGCATACTGGTTTTGCATATGATAATTGCAAAGTTGTTCCCGCATGGAAACTAGGAATCTTGTTGTTAAGATAGAGTAATAATCAAAATTTGTCAGGTCTAAGTGGTCGTAATGTTAGAATGTATGCCATCTTAAGTATGATTATCTTATACTTCTGATAGTTTATAGTTATACCGCAAAAAAGTTAAGAAAAGTGGTTCAACTAAAGTAGATTATAGGGATTTGATTAATTATCAATCAGTAAAAGAAGATATAACTTACTAAAAAAAGCTTGATCTTATTTTGTCCCCATTTTTCTTTATGGAGTTTTATTTGTAAGCTTGTGTACAATAAAGGTAATGTAATCATGGATTCATTTTTCTAGAAAAGGATAAATCGGTTGTTCTGTGGAGCATTCATGATCACGTGTCTACTTTGGCAGCAAACCAGGGAGCTGTAAAGTCTTCGGGATCTAGAGCAAGTAACCTGAAACCTTCTACAGAAGGCCCTACTGTTCAAGCTTGAGGTATTTTCCAAGGACATAATGATACTGTAGATGATGTTCACTTCTACCCTTCCAGGTAGCTATCACATCTCCTCCCACATTGTATAAGATGTTGACTCTAGTCCTTCAATTTTTTTATTAGGAGTTGTGATATTTGATGTTGCTTGGGTTATAAGAGTTTCATGTAACTTGAGCTTGACTGAAGATGAGCCAATACTCGTATGAGCTATCATGTCATATGTCAAGCTTATCTTTCTTCTAAATCATGTCTTGGAAATTTCAAACTGACATTCTATTCCTCTTTTCCTCTTTTTTGCTCGGATGAAGCAGTTTACTTACCATTTTTCAAATAAAATATAAAGATAAAAAATTGAAGAAGATAGAAGAAAGAAAAGCCATTTATTCATCGCTTATCCTGGCTTAACATATCCTTACTGGATTCTTCTTTTTGGATAAAAGTGCACAGGAGTTTTTTAGTATTGGAGATGATTCCTGCCTAATACTGTGGGATGCAAGAAACTAGAAAACTACTAGAAAACTACTAGAAAACTACTTGAGTTTTCTAATGCTTGTCCCGACTTTGGCCCCATTTTATGCAATCAAAAAGTGTGCATGTCCTCACATTTGTTGAGATACTAGGAAATTTAGGTTCGACCATTGGAGGCTCATATTTTACCATCAATTCCATAAATCTAACTTATAAATAATCAACATACTTGCAGGTTCTATATTTATGGGACACTGGACACCTGAGTTTATAGGATATTATGCAAGTGGAACTAACCATGTTCTTCCAATTTATGGGGCTTCTTAAATGATCTGATAAGACGAAGCTTAGTTAAAGTGGTAAGTACATTTTGGGAAAAAGTTTTTGAATGTAAGATTCATGATCTACTTCGGGATCTTGCCATAAAAAGGCATTGAAGGTAAACCTTTTTGACATTTACGATCCAAGAAAGCACTCCATATCCTTCTTTTGTCTTAGATATGCCATTCTTGGGCAAGCACAAAGGTACCTCTCACTAGATCTTTCTAACTTGAGGTTAAGGTCAATTCTGTTCTTTGATCTAGCAATTATACCTGAAGTTAAGGTCAATTCTACTCTTGAATATCTCATTCTTCACTGAGTTGCATGTGCCAAATAATGTTCTTAAAATATTTTTATTTGTTACTGAGTCAAATGCATACTGGTTTTGCATTTGATAATAAAAAAGTTTTTCCCATTGGTTGCTGCATGGAAAATAGGAATATTGCTGTCAGGATAGAGTAATAATAAAAATTTGTCAGGTCTAAGTGGTAGTAATGTTAGAATGTATGCCATCTTCAGCAAGATTATCTTGTACTTTTGATAGTTTATAGTTAGACTGCAAAAAATTGAGAAAGGTGGTTCAACTACAGTAGATTATAGGGATTTGATTAATTATCAATCAGCACAGGAAGAAATAACTAACTAAAAAAAGCTTGATCTTATTTTTTTCCTATCTTGCTTTATGGAGTTTTATTTGTAATTAAAGAGAATTTTAGGTAGCACTCATAGTTTTTAGAGGTTATGTTTCTTGGACTCTCCAATTACTGTCACACCTACGTTGAATCCTTAAATAATGCACTACTTTTAGAGGATTCGATCAGCACCCGAAGGCATTTTTGAAAAGTTTGAGCAACATAGATTGGACGTACAAGGTGCAAGGTACAAAAATGAATATATAATACTAGCAATGACCTTGGGAAAGGAGGGGAATGCACAATTTTAAGGAATATTTCTTTAGAGAAGACATAAAATATGGTTTCAGTCATTATTTATGCTTCCATTATTTTTCCTTCTCATTGATCTACTATAGCATCATGAACCCAACCAAAAAGTAAACAAAACCAATATTTCTAGTAAATATAAATAAATCAAAATTTTCTTAAAATGCTACTTAATGTGCAGTATTTAATGCAGTAAAATCTTTTGCATTCTGCAGAAATCTCAAAAGCAGAATACTACTATAGGGCTGAGGACTTGCAATAATATACTGTCTATGGCACAGGTAACTGAACTAAATTTTGCGATACAAAATTACAGTTTGAATTTGCTTATGCGAGATCGTAATTTTGAACCAATTGTCTTTGATAACTCAACCACTACACACAAAAACACCTTCACTCATCATGACATAAATGAACAACGATATGTTGCAAAGCAAGTTCTGGAGATGACAAGGGCATCCGAAAACAGTGACAGTAAATACAAAACCCATTCCTTCATCTTCCACATTTATAATTCTCAGTGTCTTTAATTGTATATTACTCATTGAATTATTGCATTACTAATTTAAGTTGACCCTCATTAATCCTTTCTTTCATATTCCTCATTTGTAACTACAAAATCCTTTAATGTCCATTAATTTATGAATAACTATATTGCTAATTAATTTTTGTGTCCTTTCATACATTTATTTTTGTGTCCTTTCATACTCTAATTGTATCACTTTATATAGATTGGAAGTAAACTATTTGCATACTGTAATATCCTTCGATTGTATACCATTTAGTCGAGATTTTACAATGACATATTCTTTTCTTTCACAGTTGGTTTCTAGCAGAAATGATTTCATGATAAAGGTTAGACTTTTTAGAATGTGGGATGTTATTAATCACAAGATAAATGGTAATTTGATCATTGTGGAAATGATATTTATTGATGAAAAGATACTTTCTTACATTGATTTTTATTTTAAAAACACTATTTCTTCTTTAAACTTTTAGTTTACATAACACTTATGACTTTCTTCCGTCAGGAAAATTTGATCTATGGTATGAAGGGTACAAATCAAGTGAACAGGATAAAAGCCATGTTGAAAGAAGTTTCTTTATTTACCATAAAAAACTTCAAAGTTGTTGAAAGAACTTTTGTATACAGACCTATTGCAAGTCCATTGACAATTATTTTGTCTGCCTCAAACGTCATCAATAATTTATCTGAAGATATTGTTGACATTCCTATAAATGAATTTCAGTTTATTAAACCAATTATGATGGATTCAAGGGTGAATAACCACACTGTGTTATCAGGTCTACATTTTTCTTATAATTAACTATTGCATAAATTATTAAACAACAACATTATTCTTAAATATCATGCTTCACCCACTTTATTTGCAGATGTGGTTGATTCTTTATATAAAATTGGTGGAGAATTGTGGATCCAAGGGCAAAAAAAGGAAGGTTAAAATTTTTACCGATTAGTAAGTCACTCATCTCTATATAACCACTTAATATCTTCATTATAGTCATTCATTGATGTTATGACATCCAAATTTCATTTATCAGTCTTTTTTTTTTATAAAAACCCTTCATAACTTTTTTTTCTTTGGTGTTATTTAAATGCAACTTATGTATTTAAAGTACATGAAACTTAAAATATATGTATTTAAATTCTTCCATGTTTTTCCCTTTCCTCGATGTTGGGGTGATTTTTTAAATCCAAATATAACAAAACAAGCTTTCCAAATTATGTATATGTCTTCATATTAGAACCAAAATCTAAAAACTTCTTTTGGTTTAATTTAGATGAATTATATCAATTATACACCTTTAATTTCCTTTTGTCTCTTTTCATGCATAGTTTTGAGAAAGCCAAAATTACCTTATGGGAAGAACTTGGTGAAAAATTTGCTCCTTGTAAAATAAGGATGTTGGCCCGTATATAGTGATAGTCACATCTACAACCGTGAAAGAATTTTTTGGTAACTGTCCTCAATTTAGTTGTCACTATTATCAATTGAAGTTCTATGTTTTTCAACAAATGTCAAACTTACATTTTATTACATTTATTATTAATAGGTGAAGTTAGCTTCTTCACCACTCATGCAAGAAGAATATATGTAAATCTAGATATAGATTACATAAGATATTTGGTTCAAAAGTTTACAACCATGCCTACGGAAGTGCAAATTACCAAAAGGTATAATGTTAATAACATTTCGATTGAGGAAGAGATGATTTTGAATCCGATGGATATTAAGGAGTTGTTTGATTCTGAGTGGAGTCCTGAAATACAAGTTATTACATATTTTGCTTCTTAAGTTTGTAGATTTCTATTTCAATAATTGTATTTACTATTTTAATTGTGGAGTTTAACTCATTTTAAAGCTGAAGCTATAAGTTAAGATTTCCTAACATTCTCAGCTTCTTCCGCTACATATCTTCTGTTTGATTCCTAACTATGATGTTTGGGTGAACAGGTTGTTGAAGTTCTTAATGTCTCTTAGGAGGAAATCGAAGGCCCGAAGAATTTCAAGTGTGAGCTCCAAGAGGTACTTATTATACTAGACAGATAACAATGAACATTAGGATTTAATCAGCGAACCTTATTCATTTACTTATCCTATTATCTGTTGTTTATTTTATAGACTGTTCAATATCCAGTGGAGCATCCCAAAAAGTTTGGGAAGTTTGGTATGTCTCCATCAAAGGGTGTTCTCTTCTGTGGGCCACCTGGATATGGGAAAATATTGCTAGCGAAGACTATTGCAATTGAATGCCAAGCCAATTTTATTAGTTTCAAAGGTCCAAAATTCCTTACCATGTGGTTTGGAGATAGTGAAGCCAATGTTAGGGAAATATTCTACAAGGCTCGAGCTTCTGCACCTTGTGTACTATTTATCGATGAGTTGGATTCAATTGCTACTCAGGTGATATTCCTTGTTCTCATGTTCTCATCGAACTGTTACTATGTGTGTTTACCGCTCTTTTTAGATTATTTTCTTCTGTTGCTAAATATGACTTTATTTTATAGAGGGGAAGTAGCATTAGAGATGTCGGAGGAGCTGCCGATAGAGTTCTGAGTGAATTTCTCACTCAAATGGATGGTATAAATGCCAAGAAGACTATTTTCATCATTGGTTCCACCAATATTCCTAACATTATTGATCCTGCACTTCTACATCCTGGTCGGCTTGACCAATTGATCTATATTTCTCTCCCTGACAAGGACTCCCACCATTAAATTTCAAGGCATGCCTGTGAAAATCACCCCTTTTTAAGGATATAGATCTAAGAGCCCCTGCAAAATATAAGCAAGGGTTCAGTGGAGCTGACATTACAGAGATCTACCAATGTGCATGCAAATATGCTATCCAGGAGAACATTGAGAAAGTAAGTTTTCAATTTCCATTTCTTGCCGATTGATAACTTTTGAGGCAATACATATTAGTTACTAGGTTCTAAATTTCTTAATAATTTCTACTTATTAAGGAACTTTTACGAAAAATTCAAGGTTTGAATTAAAATTACTGAATTTTGCCAAACTTGCTTCTGATATACTCTAGCTCCACCCTTTTTGGTCTTAGAAAATATTGCATTGTATGTTTATAGGATTTTGAGAGGGAGATAAGGAGAAGGGATAATCTTGAAGCCATGGAGGAAGACGTCGACGATAAGGTATCCGAGATCAAGCCTGCTCACTTTGAGGAATCAATGAAGTACGCTAGGAGGAGTATCAGTGATGCTAATATCAACAAGTACTAGGCATTTGCACAGACGTTACAATAGTCTCGAGGCTTTGGTTCTGAGTTTTGGTTTGTGGATGCTAGCATGGGTGTCACCACCGAAACTGCTGCTGATCTCTTTATAACTTCTGCTGGTGGTGCAGATAAATATGATCTCTATAGCTAGATTTTCAAAACTTATTTTCATGTCTTATGTTTACTATATTTACAACTTGCTAATATGGGTTATAGTTATTTTTGAAGAAACTTTGGAAGTTAGTAAAATTCAGCAGTTCCATTCAGTGCCCAGAATTTGTAATGTTACTGTTATCATTTTTAGTTTGTTGTGATATGTAGACGTATTGATGAATAAATTTATTTGGTAATGTCATTGATAATAATCGATATGATGGTATTCATACTTGTATGATTATTTCCAGATTTACTTGAAGTTCTATACTGCTTTTGTTTCTAAGAAAATCTGCACTTTTGGTATGGGTGAGCTGGTCATGGATGACAAAAAAATTGCTTTTCGTTACATGAAAAATAACTTTGGCATTTATCTTGATACTGCCCTTCCACTCCCACAAGTCAGTACATTATTGATCTTTTATTGTTTTTGTAATCCTAATAATTTGTTTGTAATGTCATAATTCTGAGTTTTATGTTGGTAAAATATGGATCCATGACTAATAACATTTGAATGAATTCATAGTTACAAGGTTCTGTTGGGATAAACCACCCTAAAGATATTTTTAGCATGGTAAGATATTGTTGCTTTGGATCGAACTTGCACATTTTCCCCCAGAAGGTCCCGTATTATGAAGATTATTGCTTTATCTTATATGTAGCTTCCTTTTCTTTAAAAGTCTCACACCAACAATCTCCCCTCAAACTAAGTTAATCACAAAGCCCCTGAATCAACTTGCACATGTATGCCACCTACATCATCTCAATATGTATTGATATAGCTTCTTCTTGTGTGTGCGCGCATCTCCAAACTACCTTGGTCGGGGAAAGCTACTAAACCAAGTTTTACGCCATCACTCCGTTATCTTCATACTTAATAGTTTGAAGCTAAATGGAAATATGTGTATGTTATTTAGGTGATGTAGTAGTAGTCCCTGATGCAGTAAAGTAAAAAAAGAATATGGCAGCAGAAGGGAGAAATCAAAAGGCTCTTGGTGATATTGGAAATCTGGCTGTAGGCCACGAAGTCGAAGGAAATCCACTTCATCAGGTATCTCGCCCTTACGAGCTTTTGTGTCCAATTGTTGGAAGCAGCTGAAAATTAGAAGTTTATGATAATAAGTCCTAATTTTTTTTTGTATTTCAATCTCAATTTGGCGTTTAGTACTAATATTGTTGCGCACTTATCGTCTGTTTTAACTGTTTGCAGAAATCTATGGATATTAACATAAAAGGAACAAATGTTGCTCAAAAAGTACCTGCGGGAAGGAAACCAGCTCAGAATAAAGCCATAATTAAGCCAAGACCTGAGGAGATTATCGCAATTAGCCCCGACACCCGTGAGAAACTAATGGAGGAAAATATGAAAAGAAAGAAGTAGGCTGTTGAAGACATATCAAAGAAGAAATCAACTCTTCAACTCTCATTACTCGAAGCAAGGTTCAATATCATGTCTCTTTTGTTAATATTACAGCCTTTATAGAGGATTGTTCCTTTTGTTTTCTGTTTTACATAATTGTCAATTATACAAGTATAGAAATATACGATGTTTTTGTCAACTTTATAAAGGCTGCATGTGGTCTGAGTAAGAATCCAAAGGAGCTGATTATGGACATTGATGCTGCAGATGTGAACAATGAATTGGCATTTTTGGAATATGTTGAAGACACTTACAGTTTCTACAAACTAGATGAGGTATCCACTGTCTTGAACTGGTGCTTTATTTTCGTTTATTGTATACTAGAAATATCTATGATCAACTCAATTTTTTGTGGCTCTTTGTAGAGTGAGACAAGAGTTCATGACTACATTGATTCACAGCCTACCACAAGTTTGAGCTTAATCCAGAAACTCTTTACCTCACAATCAACATTGTTGTTTGCTACCTCACTGTGAAGACTACATGAAGAAGGGCACTGCAGTTAGTGGGCATTAGTGCCATGCTTATAACCTCTAAATATAAAGAAATTTAGGCTTTCAAGGTAAAATATGAAAGCCTCTTTCACTATATGAGCTGTTAATGCCTAAAGCTAACAGCTTTCTAAATGTTGTAATTTATTTTTTCAGGTTAATGACTTCGTGTGCATCTAGTACAAAACTTACAGTCACGAGCAGGTGTTAACTATAGAGAAATAAATTCTCAGGATCTGGAATGGTATCTAACAGTCCCAACACCTTATGTGTTCCTCATCCGTTTCGTCAAAGTTTTTTTACCTGATTAAGAAGTAAGTTCTTTAACATAGTTGTCTATTGTGTGTCACAATTAGTTTACGGTACTAACTTTAATCCCTTTAAAAATAGATGGAGAACATGGTATATTTTTTGGCTGAGCTGGGGTTGATGAATTATGAAACCATTATCTACTGCCCATCAATGATTGCTGCCTCAGTTGTCTATGCTGCTCGACACACCCTCAACCAAACATCATTTTGGTATGGGACACTTAAGGTGCACACTGGTTTCTCAGAGACTCAGATAATAGAGGGCGCGAGGATGTTAGTTAGGTATCACTCTGAGGCTGCAAATAACAAGCTGAAGGTGATTTATAAGAAGTACTCAAAGAGAATTTATTAAGTGTCTTTTGGGGGCATTTTATATCGTATATAAATGAATGTCGACTTGCATATTTGGAATTGAGGCATAGTTGACAATACATTATAAATTAACTTATTCAAATATAAACTTGTACCTATTGATGTCTCATTGGATAACTTGAAAGATCTCGAGGAAGAACTACAATTCATTAATAGTGTTAAAAATAGAAAAAGAGGACATCTAATCATACATTTTCAAAATTTATTGTGAAATACCTGTTTACTATAACAGAGACGAAATAATATTATTTGTAGACAATATTTTTAGTCTTATTATTTAAAATTATATTATTCATCATGCTAAACTTAATAACTTTCAAAATCTCCTATCATTATAATACAGGAGTTACAAGAATGAAATATATATACCTGTGAAAAAGAAATATAATGTTTTACAACTTAGCACAAATATAAAAAAGAGCAAAACTTCCTATTAAACAACAGTTTAAATTGCCTCTAACCTTTCACATTTCGCTTCTCGAGGGTCAAACTGTATGAATTTTGACGTACATTTTAAAATATTTTTTAAAAATATTTTAATATGAAAAGAATTGAAACTTATAGCATTTACTTATATTTAAATTTGTATTATCATGATTTTTGCATTGTCTTTATTTTATTTTGCAGTATTTAACAAAAAATCTTTAATTTCTTATTTTAGTTAAAGAGGGATAATGTTAAATTAATGTATAGTACATAAATTAAATAAATTAAATATATGAATAGGAAAGATAAAAAAACTGATAACCCACATTGCTCTCAAAAAGTCGTTTCCTACAGTTTATTCTTCTTCTTCTTCTTCTTCTTCTTCTCCTCCTCTACAGAATATAGCTATGAAGGTCTCATATATGAATTTTAACTATTCTTCTACTAAGGTTTGTAATGAACCATTTCTCTTCTCAATCATTTGTATCTTCTATTGATTTTAATGCATATTAATCTCTGAATAATTGCATTTAATTAATTCTTCAGCCTTTGCAAGCTCTTTTTATGTACTATATATAGATAAAGAAGTCAAATATTTTTTTATTATAGCTTGCTTATTCTTTTTTGCTTTTAATTTTTTAGTATGATGTATTCTCTTATTTCAGAGTTGGTTACTAACAAAGATAATTTGATGATAATGGTTAGGACTTGTAGAATGTGGGATGCCATTAATTAAAAAAAATAGGGAATTGATCAGTTTGGATATGATATTTGTCGATGAAAAGGTACCTCATCAACATAATTCTTACTCTGTCTTATACACATATTTTTTGAAAATTTTAATTATAAATTCACATGTTTTGATATATCAGGGCAATTTGGAGCATGCTATAGTCAGGAAAAACCACGTTAGTAGGTTCAAGCAAGTTAATTGAAGGTTCACTATTTACCATCAAAAACTTCAAAGTGGTTGAAAGTAGTGGTGTACATAGACCAGTTGAAAACTCTTTGAAAATAATTTTCTTTCCCTCAACTACGATCAAGAGTTTATCTGAAGATATTGTTGATATTCCTGTGAACGAATTTCACTTTATTATACCAGAATTGATTGAGTCAAGGGTAAACAACAACATGATCTTATCAGGTATATATATACACACACATAATTTTTAATTTTCAAATTTTAAAAAATTGTTCATTTATCAATGTTTTTAACAAACACTTTTTCTTCTTCTTTTATAGATATGGTTGGTTGTTTATATGGAGTTGGTGATATAGAGAGTGTTGGATCAAAGTGGAGAAAAAGGGACATACAAATTAATATTGATTAGTAAGTCACCCATCTCATATTAAGTAGTTTTATTTTTTGTCTTCCTAAAAGAGTGTTATTTTGAAACCATACATTGATCTTTTTTTAGGATTAGATTTAAATGAACTATGATATTCTTATTTTTCTTTTTCTGGATAGTTCGGCAAATTAAAAAATAAGCTTATGGGAGGATTTGGGAGAGAATTTTGCTCCTTATTTTCACAAGAAGGATTCTGGCCCATACATAGTGATTGTGACTTCCACAACTCTTAAAGAATTTTGTGGTATTATTTCAGATTTAATTATCAAATGTTATATATTTATGTGCTAACATTATGAGAGATGTTTATCGCAAATTTTGTTACATCCATTGTTAATAGGTGAAGTTAGCTTCCCTATCACATATGCTAGCAAAGTATATGTGAACTTTGATATAGATTACATAAGATCTTTGAAGAAAAAGGTTTTCCACCATGTCCACGGGAGTACAAGTTATTGAAAGCTCTAATATTAATATCATTCCAATTGAGGAAGATATGTTTATGAAACGAATGAACATGAAGAATTTGTTGGAGTCTGATTGGAGTGCTGACATATAGGTTATCTTTTGCTTCTTACATTTTGATTTGCCATCTCAATACTTCAACATGATGGATAATTGTAAATTTTCTTTTGAGGATTGTAGAAATACATTGTTACTGTGAGGACCAAAATTACAGACATAATAAACTATTATAGATGGTACTACATTTCATGCAATTTATGCTCGAAGAAGATTACACCTGCAAATGGTGCTTATCCATGCCTCAACTGCAACAATGATTGCAAGTTTTCTTTAGTGAAGTAAGTATCCTAGAAGGATTATGAATTTGCTTTGTATTACGAATTAATGTTAACTTATTTTTACAAACATAGGTACAAGATTCACATACAAGTGAAAGACAATATCGGGAAAACTACTTTTGTCTTATTCAATGACTTGGCTAAGAAAATCCTTGATAATCAGCTCACAAGTTGTTCAACAAACTATCATTATTAGATAACAACGATGTTCCTACCCACATTCAAATTCTCTATGGAAAAGATTTTATTTTTAAGCTTAAATTAAACAGTTACAATTTGAAAGAGGGGATTGAAAATTTTACTGTATCAAAGCTTTGGATTTTGGATGAAAATTTGGAACTAGAGTACAAGCAAAAGGAAGAGAAAAAGGTATTACAATATAGTATATTGAAAATTTTAATGCACAAATTCGTATACTTTGTAAATCATCGGTTTCGCTGTTGCTTTTAGATGTGAAAAATTTGATAGAGGCTGAAAGTGAGCCAAAAGATCGCGTTCCCAAAGAACTATCCATAGAAAAGGTATTCAAATTTATTATTTCAGTTATGGGGCTTCTATTTCTTCTTAAGATTAACGTGTTTAACACATATGTTCACAAATGTACTTTTACAAAATAAAAAGGTATCCTTGGCATCTTATTGGATAAATTAAAAGATCGTGAGGAAGAACTACATGTCATTACTAGGTCTAACAGTAGAAAAATAAGAAACCTAATCGTAGATGAAGATGACTTAATTTCTGAAGAGACAAATAAGTGCAAGAAGTAGAGAGTTTGTTGTCTATTATGACTTTTTACTCTTTCTAAGGTTAGACAAAATAGTTTGGTCCTTTTACCCTCTTTTATTAGTGTCACCAGTAGATGTGTTTTGACGAAGAATTTTCTTTCACAAGGTTATTTAACTTTTGCTTGAAATATGATAACTATAATTGTCTGGTTTATCCCGACACTAATTTTCTCCATCATTTAGCTATGTAATAGTTTGGTAGTTTGCATCTATGTTATCCTATTTCTTTCCATGGTTACTGCTATTATTAATTTATTCTTTTCTGCATACAATGTGGATTTGAGTATGTAAATAGATGATATAGTAATATTAGCTAGCCTTCCCTTGTATTTCTATCTTCTCATTGTCACCATTAGAGGATCATCAGAAATTTCTACATCTAGCGAACTACTGCAGATACTGGAAACTCTAGGCTAGAAATGGATGAGTTGATTCTGATGGATCCTATTGTGATTGGATATGACACAACTTCTTAATGATCTAGATTTCAGAGCTAATGAACAAAATACTGATCAAGATGAAGGTGGTAATGAATAGATTTCTTATGAATAAGATTTAGGTGTTAATGAGCAAAATGTTGATCAGGATGTATAAGTTAATGAACACGTTCCTAATGAACAAGAAGGAGGTTCTAATGAACAAGATGGAGGTGCTAATGAATAAGATTGAGGCGTTAATGAACAAGTTCCTAATCAAGATGTAGATATCACCGAGGAATTAGGCAATATTCATCTAAATCAAAATATTTGAACCATCTATTGATGAAAATGTAGACATGGATAGCCTTCTGATGCTGCAAAATGAGCTTATGATGATTGACAAAGAACACCCTTCCATTAAGTACAGTCACTATAGCTCATACATATAAGTATTAATTCATAACTGTGTGATATTTTTTTCTTTTTGGTTTTGAGGATTATAGCACATATCATTAATTTATTTTTGAGAAAACCAATAGACAATAAACTTTTACATGTTTGAGCTCTGGCACTTCTTTCTCTATATGTTGATATTGATCTGATGTTTCTGGAAATACGTAATACTTATTTTCTTTACAATAGTACAATTGTCTATTATGTATGTCGGTCCAACTATAATGCAAAGTTTTGTTACTTTTTCTTCTGGGATAGAACTAAACCTTCAACCCAATTCAAATTCTGTGATCTTTTCATTACTATGTCCTAACTATTTATATATTATATGCAATGTAAATGTACAAATTGAAAATAGTGGTAATTAACTATTTTATTTATTCTTATGAGAAGTAAATACGCAGCGGATGCACCACCTGCCGAAGGTATTTCACTCTCTCAAACTATCCTATTTTGTAAATATATGTCGCCACAAAGTTTTTAGATATATGATATTATTGTAGGTTGCTTGAACACTGTAAAAACTTTTTTTCATATCTGGTTACATTAACTAAACTTCTGGCAATACCATTTCCACACAAGCAGTTTCCAATGTAATGGTTCAATTGTTTGATTTGTCATTATTCCTTTTATGTCAGTTGGACTTTCTCCTGTGAAGATGAAATTGTTCATCGAATCTTGATGAATCCTTTCAATTATATTAATTGTTCTCCTCCTTTATTTACACTATAAGAATGCGAATGCTGGAGTTGTGTTGCTTTAAAATATCAATTACAGAAGCATTCATAACATGGAAAGACAATAATCTGCTTTAACAAATTAGCTGGAATTTTATAATATGATTTCAGGTGAATCAAATCAGGGAACTACCTCAGATAGCATAGCAAGATAGTGGCCACACACACTGATAATCCTGATGTAAGCTTTTGCTTCTGAATATTTCAATTTTATTTTGTAGCCCTATCGTACATATTTGTTTCCTCCCTAGTGGTTGCTGTTTTTTTTTTGGCGCCATATCAGTATTTAGTTCCATTGAAATTTTTAAGGTGACTTTGAAAACTTTTGGAATCAGGTTCTTATTTGGAATGCTGAGTCTCAGCCTAATCGTAATGCTACCTTGGGAGTAAATAATTATTCTAGACCAAACTTGGTGGGTTTTGTAAACAACAGGTTCTGTTTGTCAACTTTGTATTCTTTTAAGTAGTAATTGATAGTCCATATTTACTTGTAGGTATTGACTGGACATCAATACAATGCTGAATTTGTGCTTGCAATAGGCCATTTTGAGCCTTTTATGCTCCCTGGAGGTTGACCAATCCATCATTGAATGTTATCTTCTTTCAAGGATTTTGTGATTAATTTATTCCAATTATCAGCTCATTGTTAAGTGCACACTGTTAATGAAATAATGTTTTGTTTAATAACTATAGCCAGTTGGTCATACTATAAGAATGAGAATGCTAGAGCTGTGTTGCTAAAAAATATCAATTACAAAAGCACTCATAACATGGAAAGACAATAATCTACTTTAACAAATCAGTTGGCATTCTATAATATGATTTCAGGTTAAGAGAATTAGTGAACTGCCTCAGGATAACAAGATATTAGCCACATACACTGACAATCCTGGTGTAAGCATCTGCTTCTGAATATTTTAATTTTATTTTGTAGAACTATCATACACATTTTTCCCCCTTGGTGGTTGCTGTTCCTTTTTGGTAGCCAACATGAAACCAGTGGAAACTCCAGGCTACAAGTAGATAAGTTGATTCTGTTAGATCCTACTATGAGTGGATATGCCACTACTTTACTATTTCTTAAAGCTGTTTGGGTTTTGATGAATCCATTGATTAGTATAGGATACCAATCCCCTTTAAAGTTAGATAAAGTGCCTTTGCTTCCACCTAATTTTCAAGCTGTAAGAATGTCAGAGTTTTTATAAAAAAATTGCCCTAAGACAAGTGAAAATATGGAGTATCCTGTATAAATAATATTGATCTGACATTTCAGGAAAGACGTGAAATTAGTTTCCTTGTAATAGTGCAGTTGTTTGATATATATGTTGAAACAACTCTATCCAAAGTTTCATTGCTACTGCTTCATGGATAGAACCAAACTTTGAGCCCAATTCAAATTATGACATCTTTTCTACTCTACATCCTTATTTTTGACATATTTTATGCTATGTAAACTTACAAATTGAAAATAGCAGTAAATAACAATTTTATTTTTTCTTATGACAAGTGAGTCTGCAGCAACTGCACCACCCACCCAGGGTAAATTCCCACTGATATGTTGACTAATTGTACATCCAACCTTTTTCGCAAATAGGAAGCATCTTTATTTCTCTGAAATATTTACAAGAGCCAGTCATCAGTGTTCTACAGAAGATTTAGTACCTTAGATATTACCAACCATCTTAAGAACCCATCTATAGAAGTTTTCTCTATGACCTCTTCTATGCTAAGATACAATTTGAAGACAGGTACTTATTCTAGCTTTTTTTTGAATGTGTATGTTGTCTTAAGTTTCTACAATAGGGTAACTCTTTTCCCACCAGTGACGTGTCTGACTAATTGTACTCCCAACTTTTACCGTAAATAGGAAGTCATCTTCATTTCTCTGCAATAATTACAAGAGCCAGTCAATAGTGATTTGCAGAAGATTTAGTATCTTAAAAGTTACCAACCACCTGAAGAACCCAGGATATATGAGAAGTTTTATATATGACCTCTTCTATGCTCAGTATTGGACATATTTCAAAGTGAGTAGCACCTCCTGATTTGGGAAACTCGAGGTGATTGCACCATAAGTTCATTTTGAATGCATCAAGAAAAGATGACCTTTGGCTATATGTACTCTTCTGCCGATGCTGTGATAAGTATTCTGACAATGGCAACTGAATCAAAGTTCTTGCACTCCCAAAGTTGGGATAGTCCTCAAGTTCTATTACTTGTCCATACCATATTTCATATATAACTGATAGTTTTTCCTTTTGGTATCTTTCTCAATACCTTGAGGCCGATTCAAATTATTACATCTTTTCAACACTATGTCTTTATTTTTATATAGTCTATGCCATGTAAACTTACTAATTGAAAATAGCGGTAAATAACTATTTTATTTTTTCTTATGACAACTGAATCTACAGTGGCTGCACCACCCTCCCAGCGTAAATTCCATACCTGCATAATAGTTCCCAAAGCACAAGACAATGATAGTTAACTATATTGGTTAGTTTCTTGAATGCTTATACCATGACACTTCGAGTTTATTGGTGGATGAGCTATGTCACCTCAAGACCCTAGGATACATTAAAGGTCTTCTGTATGGCCTCTTCTATGCTTAGATATTGAAGATCTTTCAAAGCGAGAAAATCACAAATTATTGCATTTGGTGGTATCACCTCCTGGTTTGGGGAAGTTGAGGTGATTGCATCATGAGTTCGTTTTGAATGCGTCAATGAAAAATGACCTTTGGCTATATGTACTATTCTTCCGATGCTGCGATAGGTATTTGACAATGGAAACTGAATCAAAGTTATTGCCCTCCAAAAGTTTGGACGATCCTCAAGTTCTGTTACTTGTCCAGACCATAGTTAACATATAACTGACAGTTTTTTTTCCCTTTCTCTACTCCATTTTTGGACATAAACATAATAAATGGTAGGTGGAACATTATTAGAAGTTTGTACTTTGGAGTTTGATTGCCTGGGTGTCAATCTTCATGTTCAGTTGAACCAATTGACAACCTCTTTTTAATTTAAATTGGAGCCAAAGTATTAATAATGTTCTTGGAACGAAAAAGTACGACACCCTAAATTTGACACAAAATTATAACTTTGACCTTAAACTTTGATAGTGCACAAATATGACCTTTAACTATTCAAAACTACACAAATACGACCTCCGATCCTATGTGGCAAAATGTGTTCTAAACGTAAAACTGAGCGTGTCAGGCTAAAAATTCAAGCGTTCCAACAGTGAAAAAAGGGTAAAATGACTATTATGCCCTTACTAATTCCTTTTTATATATTTGAATGATTTTTCACTATTATTTTTTCATTATCTTCAGCTCAAAGATGAAACTATACTAATAATAAATAAATAAATTATAGTTTTAATAAAATGTCATTAAATAAAAGTTATTAAATTAACCTTATTAAATTAATATTATTAAAATATTATTAAATTAATATTATTAAAATATTATTAAATTAAGTTATTAAATTAACGTTACTAAAACGTTATTAATAAAACATTATTAAGGGCAGAGTAGTAGTTTATTGAATTAATGTTATTAAAACGTTATTAATAAAAGGTTGTTAAGGGCAGTAGTAATAGTATATTAAATTAACGTTATTAAAACATTATTAAGAAAACGTTATTAAGGGAAGTAGTAGTAGTATATTAACTTAACGTTATTAAAACATTATTAAGTTGAAAATTTTACTAAAATATTATTATTATTAATAATAACTATAATTATTCATAGTAGTAGTAATGGTATATTGATAGAAGCAATAATAGTACGTAATATGTAGAAATAGTGGTAGTATAATAATAATAATAATAATAATAATAATAATAATAATAATAATAAGCAAAACAACGTCGTTTTAAGTTCCTGATCAAAAGTTCTCCCAGTCATCCCTTTTAATGATGTGGCACCATATGATTGGATTACATATCCAAGTAGGTGCAAGTGAAACTCACGCATAGAGGTTGCAAATTGGAGGTCATATTTGTTCAGATTTTGAATAGTTAAAGGTCCTATTTGAGCACTATCAAAGTTTAAGGTCAAAGTTATAATTTGGTATCAAGTTTAGAGTCACATTTATGTATTATAACTATCATTTATTCATATAAAGTTTCAAATCTATCATAAAGAAGCATGTGTAGAGAACTTAGTTGGTCCAATTAACAATAGTTGCTTTCGTGCCATTTTGTTTAGCACAATATTCAGGGAAAAAGATTTTAAAGGTGATTGGATCGATAGAATGTATGATCGAAAATAGAGAGAATAACACCATAGCCGATGTAGTCCCACGAAGTAATATAATTAATAATAGAGAGAACTGCAAAAAACTATAAAAGATGAAACTAACACAAGAATTAACAAATAAGTAATTCGATTGCTCACATCAAATAGGCAAATGAGGAAAGTTGTAAGCAAATAGGGGAAAAAACACATATCACTGTAAAAACAAGCTATAGATTTGTTTAATTAGGAATTTAGTCTTTTTTCCATCAACTGAGGCTCATCAAGTTAGCTTAAATGCTAAATCAGACATAGTGAATAATGCCAAGGTTGCGGTCGAGTCTTTCTCGTAGTCGACAAGGTAATTCGACTAACAAGAACAACCAAAAGCTTTATGTTGTGCTACCTCCCCCTTCCTCAACATCACAAGTGCATAATGGTAGTAATCCCGCTAAAGTTCGTACTCAACAAGAAAAGTTGAATTCTTCTCTTGAGTTGTTAAGAAATGGAAACATCAGCACCCTCACAAGATGCAAAGAAAGAAGCAGTCCAATATATTTGTGAAAGTTTTGGAGTTCTTAATCCTTTGTTAAAATGAGTGGATCGAGCAAAGTAGTGCCCTCTTATAAAATAGATCGCTTTTTCATTGGATCAGCGTTTTATGCTTGTACCCTCCAAATGTTAAGTTTCTCTAGAAGATTGAAGTTTCAATGGTCCAGAGATGCTGAATGTTTATTGGCTGAATATTTAATAAGCTTTCTCGAAAGAGTACCTCTTCAATATAGTTTTCGGAGGGAGCGAATTTGGAGTATCATCAATCTTTGAGAACTTTCATCTTTAAGATTGAGAAAAAACAAACAAATAATAGAAGAGTTGTTCTACCTATAATAGTTTCATCAGCTTTTAACAGGTGTTGACTCAAGGAATACTTTTCTCTCAAAGTTTTATTTCAAATATCTAACAGACATGGATATTACAACCTCTCAAGGGAGTTTTGTTTCCTTTTGTTTTAAGACATATTTTCTATGTTATTTGTTACATTGATATGATGTTTCGAGAAAAATGTCATAATAATTAGTTTTCTTGCAATAGTGTAGTTCTCAAATATATATGTCGCTCCATATTTAATCTAAAGTTTCATTACTAGCCTGCTATATACAAGAACAAGAGCAACTTCACCATCCTTTTCTGGACAATGGTAAACTAAGTAGTTCCTTTCTAGCTTGGTAATCGAAATCTTTATAGGCAATCTCAAAAATTTTGTTCGTTTAGATTTTAGCTACAATTCATTCACATGTTCAATCTCAGACACAATTGGATACCTTACAACTCTTCAACTCGAGCTCAGCGCAAATTCCTTCAGTGGAAAAATTCCTAAGACAATTGAAGACTTACAATCTTTGAACTTCTTAGCTCTAAGTAACAACAAGTGGGAATTTCCCTAAAAGACTAAATAAGTTACAACGTCTACAATATTTTCTTATGGATGATAATCCAATTTACATAAAACTGCCTAAAGAATTCATTCAGCTGCATAAAATTCAAGAATTGAGGCTCGCAGGTTCAGGTTACTCAGGTAAAATACTATCAAGTTACTCACAGCTTCTTAACTTAACTACACTGTCACTTCAGAACAATCTATTGACAGGCAAGATTCCTATGGAATTTATGAGCTTTTCACATATGTATCACTTGAATTTGATTAGAAATGTGTTATCTGATCTTGTGCCATCCAATTCAAGTTACTTGAAAAGACTTAGTAGGAACTTGGACTTGAGTGGAAATCCAAGTATATTTTGGATCAACATGAGGGGGGCTAATGGAGTTTATATTGGAGTAGTTAATGTGTGTAGGAGAAAGAATAGTATTAGTAGTAATTCTATAACTATGCCATTGAAGAATAAGTCTAAAGCTTCCTGTGGAGTATTTCGATTCGTGTTTGTGCTTTGTCTATTACCATGGCTTTGTTGTATCCTTTAGAATTGTTTATTTAGGAATTTAGACTTTGTTCCATGAGGCTCATGAAGTTGGATAAAATAATCAATCGTACATGGTCAATAATTCCAAGGTTGAGGTCGATTCTTCCTTGTAGCCGACAAGGTAATACAACTAACAAGAATAAACAGAAGCTTCATGTTGTGCTGCCTTCCTCTGCCTCAATATCATAAGTGCATAATGGTAGTAATCATGATAAAGTTCATAATCAACAAGAGAAGTTGAATTCTTATCCTGAGTTATTAACCAATGGAAACATTAGCAACCTCGTAACATGCAAAGAAATCAGCAGTCCAATATACATACAAATAAGTTTCAGGGAAGGGATGCGGTTGTTTGGACATATGTACGATCTCAATGAAAAACTGAAGATGCTGGTGAAACAAAATTAGAAAACTGGATCTAATTTAATTGGTCCTTATAATACGATGATAAAGGGAAAGAAATGTCAAAGCACAACAAACATTTTAACACCCTATAGAACTGAGCCTTTTAGTTCCACAATAATTGAATACAAAATCTGCAAACATAAACAGAGAAGCAAAAAGTATCACCTATAAAACCCCATATATTTATCTCTACCTCTTTTTACTTCATCAGACCAGCCACGACAGAATAATAACTCAAGTAATGCCAGATGTAGGACACAGCTCAACACATGACTAAAAAATAACGGAAATATGAAGTATGGTCACTTGTTTCCAAAAAGGTATAATTATATATGTCAGAATTCCACAAGAAAGAAATCAATCATTACACGTTCCAATTTAAGTTAGAACACTTAGTACATACTCAAGCAACTTGAAAGTAATGATACAGAAGTGCCTCTTTCAAGTTTTAATATCAACAGTTATCTGAAATGATGAACAATGTAGTCATTGTGTCAACAAAAAATGAGGTCTTCTTAATGCTAAACAACAAAAAATGAAAAATTAGCTCTAAGCCTATCCAGAAAGGTAGATGTATGACAAGAATCAAATGTATGGAAAAGATTCCAATTGTATGTATTCTTCATTTATGTTTTCCCTTTTTGGGAGAAAGAGAAAAGTGCAATGTAGGAGGTTTAGAATCATTAAAAAGCATATATTTAATTAGAACCTTTTTTAAAAAAAGAAAAAGATCAACCTAACAGGAATCACATACACCTCAATAAAGGAACATCCATTTATCTACACCATATGAGATCAAATAACTCAACTCCATGAGATAAGATCATTTATTACATTTGTAATATAGGTTGGTGATAGGATTGAGAGTTAGTCCCTTCTTCTGAAGCAGAACTTGAGTTAAGACTAGCCTAAGTGCCTCAACAAATATTGTAGTGAACTGATAAACTGTACCAACTATGTTGAAGTAAATTTCTCTATAGGAGGATACCACAACACCAACACTAACCAACAACATGTTCAATAATAAATCGCATCTTAACTTGTCAGTTCCATAAATAACAACAATGAAAAAGGTGACAATTGGCACTGCAATTTCAACATAAAGTTATATACAATTGGTACATTTGCAAATAAAGGATATAGAACTAGAAAAGTGTTACCCAAGCATACTTAGAGCTTTGACCATCTGGATAAAGGCTACAGAAATGTACAGATAAGCCGTGTTTAGAAACCTAAAATACTACTTATGTACAAATACACGAACCCCTAGAGTTCTGCATGCATTTATTTGGTCATTTTGCTTCACTTAATACTAAATTCAATATTGAAACAAATCAGTAACGGATCTTCCTATTAAACAACTGGACAAATCCCATATTTTTCTCCTAATTTATTCAGTTACACTTTTTTGAAAACACAATAATAGATCATTCCTATTAAATTTGTAGTCAAATTCTATATTCTCCTCCTATTCATATTCAAATTCATTTTACACAAATCCTACGGCCATTCAGCTATCCATTCATATTTCATCCTCAAATTCAATAGAGACCACACTCAAGGAAGGAGAGAAATTTATTTAGTTATTTAGTAATTTAGAAAACTTAAAGCAAAAATAAATTTACACATTGCATTCCACTTTATATCTTTCACATCATCCCCGCTGAGCAATTTTATTTCGAGTGGTTTGTATACTAATTTACCTATGTATTTAAACTTCAACGTTTATTTGGATATAACCAAAATATCTAATCTTGTAAAACATATGCAACAGCCATAATGAAATTACTATCTGTTGTTCTTAAAGAATACAATGGTTAGTGAATATTTTGATGGAAATTAACCTCCTACAACAGTTTCTACCATAATTAGCTGCTGAAATTAGATCAAATAGAAATGAATCAACAGCCAAATGTAGTCGAATGAACGAGGGAGTTTCTTCTAAAAAACCAATAGATGCAAGTATTCCAGATTGAAGATAAAGATTGCACTAATTGAAAAAAAATACAAGCAACATCCCCAATAAAAAATAATCCAACTTACACGCTTTGTCAATAGATTCACAAAGTTGATGAAGCTAACAAACTTATCAGGTAGATATGATTCAATTCATTAAAAGGTATGTTAATCTGCACCACCATTTATCTCTTAACAAAATACAAAAATACTACTTTTTATTCTTCTGTGAAACTTAAAAAAAATTAACTACCTATAAAATCATTATGTTTATATTTATAGCTTTGAATTTGATAGATCATTACACAACGAGTTGGAATTTTGTCCCCCCAAAGTACACATGCCAATATTGTGGTTCACGTTTTTGGTATGAAGAACGAAAAAATAAAATGGTACCGATAAAAAAACTTGTATTCTCATTTTGTTGTATGGAAGGAGGTCAGGTCCAACTGTCGTTATTGAGTGAACCACCACCATATCTTAAGTATATTTTGGGAACAGAATCTGGAAAAGTAGGTGCAAATTTTGTAAAAATATCAGGGCTTATAACTCTATATTTGCATTTACATCTATGGGAGGTCGAGTGGATAGATCTATCAAATGCTTAAAGGGGCCATATATTTTCAGGATGAGCTGTCAAAATTACCATCTCATAGGATCTTTATCGCTTGAAATTGGTAAAACCCCACAGTTTGTTCAGCTATATATATATGATACTAAAAATGAGATAACCAACATAATAAATTGTCTGTCGCAAGGAGACGTTGATCCCCAAATTATCCAGGCATTATCCAAAATGCTGGACGAGCATAATATTTTGGTAAGAACATTTCTAATGGCTAGGGATAGATATAAAAAACATCCCAAAACTGTATTTTGCCTACGACTTCTATCTAACAGGACAAGGGATGGTCGGGAATACAACATACCCACCACTTCTACAGTAGCGAGATTAATTATTGGTGATCTTACAGATGAAAACTTCCTGTGAGATATTATTGTAGAGCATAAAAAAATAGACTTCAAAGAATTACAGATTTACACCCAAGTTTCATGTCTATGACATATCCATTAATACACCCATTTAGTGAAGATGGATACAGACTTGGAATTAATTTGGTAGAGGTGACAACAAGATTCACAAGCGACAAAATTTATTAGTGAGACAGTTCTATTGCTTTAGGATACTACAAAAACTAAATGAGGGGCATACTCTCTTACTGGCAGGTAAACTGTTACAACAATACATTGTTAATGGTTACATGGCAATAGAGGAAGAAAGATTTTACTATATCAGGAATAATAAAACTCAGAGTTGATCTTTACTCTGGCTTAATGGATGCCATTTGTCATGGTGATTCAGATATTTCAATGATAGAAAAAAGTATTATCTTGCCCTCATCACACACTGGGGGACCTTGATATAGGGCACAAAATTATGAAGATGCAATGGCAATTTATAGGTGGGCTGGCTATCCAGATTTGTTTCTCACTTTCACATGTAATCCAAAGTTGCCAGAAATAAATGAAATGCTGCACTTAATTGGCCAACATAATGATGATAACCGAGTGGACATCATATGTAAAGTATTCCAGATTAAACTTTTTCAACTAATTCAAGATCTGAAGAAGCAACAGGCCTTTCAAAAAATAATCGCCTGTAAGTTATAACTTATGCATACTCATGTTCGATATCTTTCAAAAAATAATCGCCTGTAAGTTATAACTTATGCATACTCATGTTCGACATCACTTATTCATTCAAACTATTAAATTATGGTAAAAAAATATGAATACTTATCCTGCATAGTAACCAACATATATATCATTAATTATGTAGGTTTATATACTATTGAGTTTCAGAATAGAGGATTGTCTCATGCATATATATTGCTCTTCTTACATCTCACATTACAAAGTCCCTTCATAGAGCATATCGACACAATCACAATAGCTGAAATACCTGATATGGAAGTTGATCTAGATGGTTATAATGTTGTCAGCAACTGCATGATGTATGGACCTTATGGAGACCTCAATCCCCAATGCCCATGTATGAAGCAAGGAAAGTACAACAAGCATTTTCCAAAGAAGTTCAATAGTCAAACAAGTTTTGATGAAGATGGAATTCCTATTTATAGGAGAAGGAACACACGTAGTCAAGTCAAGAAAAATAATATCCTGTTAGACAACAGATTCGTCGTCCCTTACAATAGGAATTTGATTATCAAATTTGATGCACACATAAATATAGAGCTATGTAATTACTCATCGTCGGTGAAGTATCTATTTAAATATGTCAATAAGGGATCTGATAGAGAAACTACCACTATAGAATGTACTGATACTACTGAAGTACATGATGAGATCAAGAGATATCTAGACTGTAGTACATATCAGCTACAGAAGCTTGCTGGAGGATCTTCAAATGTGGCATACATCATAGAGAGCCATTAGTTGAGTGTTTGCCATTCCATTTAGAGTGAGAATACACCATACTATTTGAAGATGAAGAACGACCTAAAAACATACTAAGCAAATCGGATGCAGTGAAAATAAAATTCACAAAATGGTTCACGACAGACCAAAAAAATAACAATGCGCGAGGACTAATGTATTCAAAATTTCCTACGCATTGTGTCTGGGATACAAATAGGAAAAAATGGACTAGAGGAAAAAGGGGCAAGGCAGTTGATAGAATTTACTTTGCACATCCTGGAAGTGGAGAACGATTCTACATGAGAATGGCACTTAACTTTATCAAAGGAAGCACTTCCTTCGAAAGCATAAGAATGATAAATGGAGTATCATACAAAACTTCTAAGAAGGCATGCTACACATTAGGGTTATTGGAGGATGACAAAGAGTGGAATGACTGCTTGGCTGAAGTTGAATATTAGGCATCAGGAAATGAACTTAGAAATCTATTTGTGATGATTCTAATTCACTATCAAGTATCTGATTCATCCAAACTATGGAGGACCAACTATGAAATTTTATTAGAAGGCAAAAGAAATTTCAACTAAAACATTTACAGCTAACTCAAAAACAACTCGAAGCATATACATTATTTAAGATTGAAACCATACTTGTAAAGATGGGAAAAAGTTTAAAAGATATAGATGGAATGCGATTTCCAGATTTTGCTTTGCTAAGTGACACAAGAAACCATCTAATTAATGAAGAACTAGACTATGACAAAGAAGATATAAAGGAAGTGCATGATAAATCATATGCACTATTAAATAATTGCCAAAAGTTAGTGAAGCAATAATGGCATCAGTTTCCAATAAAGAAGGCAGTTTATTTTTTATAATGGGACATAGAGGTACTTGTAACACCCTGAGTTGGTACCCCAGATGCTACACAGTGCTTATAATCCCGAAGGACCACAAGCTATCCAATAACTAGTACCTGTAATAACATTCCATAAGGTTTAATACTATAATAAAACTGAATATAGAATAACAATATCTAAACTGAAACATCTGTCTGAAAATATTCTAGTCTAAAAAAAGCCTCTAAAGTATTTAAAATGTAGAGTTGATGGGACAAGTCCCCAACTAACTTTGGCTACTGAAATAACTGAAATGCTGAAGTAATAGTCATGTTTTCGAACTATGAGGACTCACCACTAACTTTTACTGCTGAAAATCTGTAACTGCTAGGGATAATTTGGAGCCCGTGCATCTGAACCTATGATATAAAACATCATATCACAAAAGAAAGGTATGCGTCAGTGCTTTAAATGTACTGATATACAAAGTGAGGAAGGCTAAAATGCATGGACTCATATGCATGAAAAATGCTGAATGAATAACATAAATATAACTAAATAAAAGTGCATGCATTAATATGTAAGTCTGTAAATGAGATCGTGATAACACTGGATACTAAGTTCTGAGTTACTGATTTATGGATATTTGAGTTTACTGATACTATGTAACTGATAACTGAGTGACTATATCTGACAGTCTTGATCCTATGAAACTATACTGAGTTTTGTACTGAATTGAGTGATTATATTTGATAGTTCTAAATCTGTAGAACTGAACTGAGTTCTATTTTGAGACTGGAACTGAAATTGAGACTGTGGGAGGTAAATCATCTAACTAACATGCCCCTTTCTGGATAGATTAGGGTCCAACCTGTAACCCCATTCAGAAGGGTGTCAGTACTATGCCACGGGTAAAGACAAGTGAGTCACCCTCATCTGGTAGGTACTCTGAACGAGAACGGTGGTACCCTCAACTGGCAAGTAGATCACCTCATCAACCCTTAACTAGCAAGGTTGATGTCTCAACCTATTCTAGCTATGTAGTTCTAGAACACAAGGACTGCTTTTAAGGATCACACCCTCTACTGGCAGGTGAGTCCCCATCATTGGGTTCACTCGGTGCTGAATTCTACTCCCAACAGAATAGATACTGGACCGATTTCCAAACTGTTCTAAGCTAGACTAAACTGTTACTGATCATACTGTTTAACTGAATTGAGCTGAGTTCACTGAGTTTTGTGGACTGACAAAATACTACTAAATTTTGTTAACTGACTGAGTACTACTGAGTTTCCCTAAGTTCTGTAAATGACTAAATTCTACTGTTTATGACATGGCTAAATACTATTCTGTAACTGACACTGGCTCCAGGCATACAGCTAAATTATTGGGTACTAAATACTCCCAGGCTCAATAGCATAAGAAATAAATCACTGCATGACTTTAGTATCATAGTGGTACTAGCTTACTAACCATACATTCACTTAGGCATTTCTGTCAAACATTTGATATACATTGGTCATGTGCAAGATTAAATTTATCTAATAGTAGGTTATGCTTGGGCTAGTCAATTAACATAGGAATTTTGACAAATACTTGAGAAGCATGGGTATTTCACATATCAATACACGGGTAGTACTATCATGAATTCTATATTCAACTTGCAACTCAAGAATTTACATGAAGTTTACAAAGTTCAATTCACAAATAACTAGTTTGCATGAAACTTGGGGTAAATCATAGAGTTAAATTACCATTAATATCATAATCATGAATACATTCAAGATCCTACAAGAAATCTATGAAATCAATTAACTTAAATTTTAGAAGAGTTTCTTGGACTCCAAGGGTGGAAGGATACCCTTGGATAAACACTTCACATACCTTAGTGCCTGAATTCTGAAAGATTGGTGGTGGTTTCTTGAGTTCTTGATTTGAAATTGATCCCCCTAGTATTTTTGTTCTTGAGAAATTTGAGAATAATGAATGAATTTAGCCTCTAAAGGGGCTTAATCTCATTATTGGGGGGCTGATAAATATAGGAAAAAGACCCTATTACCCCTGAGGATGCATCTTTTTAATAACTAAAAATTGAACTATTGACATGCAGATTGACACACTGTATCGTTGGCATCAACGTTATAGCCAAACCGCCATGTTGGTTCACTGGAAATTACCACTGGAGCCATGGAAAAATATTGATCGATGTGATGGCCGATGCACCGTGTCGAGATTGCATCGATACACTATTTTGGATTCCCAAACGTGGTTCAAACGAGGTTCGAAAAATATGAAACTCATCCGAGAATACCTACTAACATTCCTGATCATAAATTAACAAAAGAATTATACTTTAAGGTTATAGAGGTCATGAAATAGAGTTGCCAACTTACAAAGGCCAAAATGACACTAAGTTTGAATACTTAGCTAAAATTTTCTAAGTCTGGGATGCCTTAGCAAGCTTAAAAAACTGAGTTGAGCTTAGGATTTTATGGGGTCTTACAATATCTCCCCCTTGGGAACATTCATCCTCAAAGGAGATTGATTAAACTGAGAATACTGATAGAATGGATTTAAACATTGGACATACACTACTGAAGCATAGTTTTATGACTGAAATTACTGATATACTGAATTATCACATTGAATGTGCATATCTGATGCATGATTACATAGCTGAACAAGATTCATGAATTCATGTTCGGATTACTAATAAGCTGATTTTATATATACTGAACATGCATGTATGATGCATGAGTACATTACTGAACTGATTTGTGAATGAATGACTGAGTATGCAACGTTAATTGATACAAAGTTGGTGGGTATATCTGAACATGAGACCGAGTAAATTCAAAGAAAATCTATTACCTTGGGTTTAGATGAATTTTGCGAAGAAGAGGTGAGGATACTTGGTCCGCATATCTACTTCTGCTTCCCAAGTAGCTCCCTCAACAGACTGATTTCGCCAAAGTACTTTGACTAGAGGGACTTCTTTGTTTCTCAGTCTGTGAATCTGGTAATCAAGGATTTCAATTGGAATCTCTTCATAAGAGAGGCTATTCTGAATATCTATGCCCTTTATAGGGACTACGACTGCTAGGTCACTAATGCATTTTTAAGCAAAGAAACATGGAACACTGGATGCACTGAAGCTAAGTCTGAAGGCAACTCAAGCTCGTAAGCTACCTTTTCAAAACGGCAGAGAATTTAGTAAGGATCGACATATCGGGGACTGAGTTTCCCCTTCTTGTCAAACCTCTTCACTCCTTTCATAGGAGAGATTTTCAAATACACAAAATCACTAATCCCAAACTCAAAATCCTTTCTATGTACATCTGCGTATGATTTTTGTTGACTCTGATCTATCTTAAGCCTTTCCCTGATCAACTGGACTTTCTCTAAGGTATCAAATACCAATTCAGGCTCTACCACTACAGCCTTACCCACTTCAAACCAACCAATGGGTGATCTATACCTCCTCCCATAAAGTGCCTCAAACGGAGTCATCTGAATGCTAGAATGATAGATGTTGTTATATGTGAATTCAATCAAAGGCTAGTGGTCATCCTAACTACCTTTAAAGTATATCGCACACACTCACAGCATATTCTCTAAAGTCTGAATGGTCCTTTCTACTTGACCATCTGTCTGAGGATAAAAGATTGTACTGAGGTAAACTCGGGTACCAAGACCCTTTTGGAATGCCTTCTAGAAATGAGAGGTGAACTGGGTACCTCTATTTGAGATAATGGACAATGGAACACTGTTCAATCTGACCAACTCCCTGATATAAAGTTTGGCCTAATCCTCAGCTGAATATGAGGTATGGACTGGTAGGAAATAAGCCGATTTGGTCATCCTGCCTATAATGACCCAAACTAAATCATACTGATGATGGGTATGAGGCAAACCCATCACAAAGTCCATTTTCACTTCTTCCCATTTCTAGGTGGGAATACTGAACTCCTGCATGGACCCACTTGGCTTCTAATGCTCGATCTTAACCTGCTGACATGTTGAGCACTTAGCCACAAACTCTGCAATGTCTCTCTTTATCCCACTCCACCAATCGAACTCCCAAAAATTACAGTACATCTTAGTGGCCCCTGGATGAATAAAGAAGCGCACACAATGAATTTTTTAAAGAATTCACTACCTCAAGTCATCTACACCTGGCATACATACCCGACCCTAGCAGTGCAAAACACCATCTCCCCCTTAGGAGAAAACCTCTACCTTCTAATCTCTGACTGATTTCTTTAACTTAGCTAGACTGGGATCTCTATCCTACTTTTGCTTTACCTCGAAAACTAGGGATGATTCTGAACTACTCTTCACACATACACTGCCTTCTACTGATTCGACTAAGCAAACACCTAGTTGGGAAAGATGATGAACTTTTTAAAGTAACTTTTTCTTACCATCCTCTATATGAGCAACACTACCCATGGACATCCTTGTGAGAGCATCAGCCACTACATTGGATTTACTCGGATGATACAGGACACTCATGTCGTAGTCTTTCAACAACTCTAACCACCATCTCTGATGGAGGTTTAGGTTTTCTGAGAGAACATATACTGCAGGATCTTATGGACTGTGAACACATCAACGCGCACACTTTACAAATAGTGCCTCCAAATCTTTAAGGAAAATATTACTGCTGCTAACTCAAGATCATGAGTAGGATTGTTCTTTTTATGGGGCTTAAGTTGTCTAGAGACATAGGATATGACCTTACCTCTCTACGTTAAAACATACCCCAAACCAACTCTGGAGGCATCACAATATACCACAAACCCATCTGAACCATCTGGTAGGGTCAAAAATAGAGCTGTAATGAGTCGAGTATTCAACTCCTAAAAACTGTTTTCACAAGAATTTGACCACTAGAATTTGACTTTTTTCTGAGTCAATCTGGACATAGGGGATACAATAGATGAAAATCTCTCAATAAACCATGGTAATAGCCATCCAAGCCCAAGAAACTTCTGATATCTGATGGAGAGATGGGTCTAGGCCTATTTTTTCCTGCTTTGGTCTTTTGAGGATCAACTCTAATGCCATCACCAGAAATGATATGGCCAAGAAAGGCTACTAACCTTTGCCAAAATTCGCACTTACTGAATTTGGCAAATAGTTGATGGTTTTTGAGAGTTTGCAATACTATTATGAGATGGTCTGCATGATCATACTCACTGTGGGAGTAGACAAAAATGTCATCTATGAAGACTATGACTAACATGTCTAAGTACTTATTGAACACACGGTTCATCAAGTTCATGAAGGCTGCAGGGACATTGGTAAGACCAAAGGACATGATTAAGATTAGAAGTGACCATACTGAGTTCTAAAAGCTGTCTTCGGGATGTCATATTCTTGACTCTAAGATGATGTTAGCCTGATCTGATGTCTATCTTAGAAAAGTAATTGACATTCTGAAGTTGGTCAAACAAGTCATAGATTCTAGGAAGTGGATACTTGTTCTTGACCGTGACTTTATTTAGCTGACGATAATCAATACACTTTCTGAGAGAACCATCTTTCTTATACATGAATAAAACTGGTGCACCCCACGGGGACACACTAGGTCTAAAAAATCCCTTATCTAGGAGATCTTTTAACTATTCTTTTAATTCTCTGAGTTCTGCTAGAGTTATTCTATATGGCGGAATAGATATGAGCTGAGTATCTAAAAAAAGGTCTATTCCAAAATTGATTTCATTTTCAGGAGAAACTCTGGAAAGATCTTTGGGAAACACATCTGGGAATTCATATGCTACTGACACTGATTCAAGAGTAGGGGTTTCTAAACTAGAGTCCTGGACCCAAATAAGATGATAGACACATCCCATAGATATCATTTTTCTCGTCCGAAGGGAAGAAATAAGCTGACCCTTAAATGTTGAAATACTAGCCCTCCACTCAAGGATGGGTTCATTCAAAAACTGAAACTGGACAGTTCTGTTTCTACAGTCGACTGAGGCATAGAAGGAATGAACCCAATCCATGCCGATAATGACATCAAAATCAGTAATTCGACTAAGTCTTTTAAAGTGACTTTTTGTGATATCATAGCCGAATAGTTATTGTATACCCATCGGCATATGATAAATTTACCCATTGAGGTAAAGACTAAGAAAGGCTCTGCTAGAATTGTGGGACTTACACTAAAATCAATGACTATATATGGAGTAACAAAGGACAACGAAGCTCCTGGATCTAGCAAAGCATAAACATATAAATGGAAAACTTGTAACATACTAGTGACCACATCAGAAGAACTTTCCTAATCCTGTAGGGACTAAAGAGCATAGAGTCTATTTGGGCACCGCCTACTGGTGGCACTGGAAGCGGCACCCTGCTGATTTGAGTGACTGGAATGAGATGGGAGATGGTTATACTAACCTTGAGAACCTGAGTGGGAGAAATCTCAGACTGTGTAGCCTGGATTGACACACCCAAAACACATATCACTGCCTACTCTGCTGATACCCTGGTGATTTTGGCTATAGTTCTGACAAAGGGTATTGGTTCGGGCACTGCTGACACTATCCTAGGGTTTAGGGCCTAGTGCCCTATCTATATTGCCATTTTTAAATATCAGCACAGGAGCACTAACTGAGGATGGAGCTGGAACTGAGGTTTTCTAGCAAAACAGGGAATGATTCCGACCCTCTAACTTACGCTGCAAAGTTGAAACTACTTGTTCTCATTCTTTTATTCTCCTTCTCCTTCTCTCTATTTGTAGCCTCTTCTATCTGCTAAGTATGGACCATGAGCCTGGATATGTCTATCTCCTTAATCAATATTATGGTCCTATACTCCTTGACCACACTATTAGACACGCCAGAGACATACTTACTCATCTTAGATCTGCTATCTGCTACCACATGAGGAGCATATCTAGCTAATTGAGTAAACTTGAGAGAATACTCTTTCACTGTCATATTGCCCTGCTTCAGATTTATAAACTCTAAAACCCTCGCTTCTCTCAACTATAATGGGAAGAACTTATCCAAAAAAGCAGTGGCAAACTCTTCCCATTCTATGGGCCCTACATCGGCAACCCTTTCTGCTTTTTACTATTTGAACCATGAGTGGGCCACATCCTACAAATGATATGCGGACAACTCAATGCTCTCAACAACAGTCACTCCCATAATATCTGTAACTTTTTGCTCCTGATCAAGAAACTCCTGAGGGTCCTCATCTGACTTAGACCCAGTAAAAGATGGAGGGTTTATTTGGGTGAAATCCTAAATCCTGGCAGCAGCAGTATTGGCTATTGGATTGGCCGGAACAGCAGCTCTACATTTATTTTAGGCTACCATAGAATGAGCTAGGGTGGTGAAAGTTGCTCTAAATTTAGTATGGAAGACATGTTCGTCCAAAGGATCAGGCTGGACGGGCTGGGGTTCTGGCTGGTCTCTTATTTCTCTTTCCTTAGTCCTCTTTGGAGGCATATTCTATAAATGGAAAAGAAATTTGGATTAGAAAGGGAGTTTAACTGGAGCTCATGCTCACTCGCACGACATGAATACTGAAAGAAGAAAAACTTTTCCTAAAACACCTCGCAGCCTCCTGTCCATAAGTGTGGTGCACTTCACTCCCATGCACAAGATTCTACTAGATGCAGCTTTCAGAATTCCTAGGACTCTATTGAAACTTAAGCTATGATACCAAGTTTATAATGCCTCGAATCTATACCCCGGATGCTACACGGTGCTCATAATCCTGAAGGACCATAAGCTAACCCATGAATGGTACCTGCTGCAATAACTAAATAGTAATACTACAAATATACATAAATTTGGTAGAAAATATTCCATAAGGTTCAATACTATAATAAAACTGAATATGGTATAACAATACCAAAACTAAAACATCTGTCTAAAAATATTCTAGTCTGAAAAGCCTCTAATCTGTCTGAAATATGGAGTTAATAGGAAAATTCCCCAACTAACTCCGACTACTAAAATAACTAAAATATTGAAGTAAAAATCATGTCCTCAAACTATGAGGACTCACCATTAACTTTGACTGCTGAAAATCTGTAACTACTAGGGATGATCGTGAGCCCATAAATTTGAACCTATGATATAAAACATTATAGTGCAAAAGAAAGGTATGCATCAGTACTTTGAATGTACTGGTATGCAAAGTGAGGTAGGTTGAAATGCATGGGTTCATATGTATGAAAAATACTGACTGAATGACATGAATATAACTGAATAAGAGTACACACATGAATACATAAGTCTCTAACTGAGATCGTGTTAACACTGGATACTGAGTTCTGAGTAACTGATTTATTGATATCAGAGTTTACTGATACTTTGTAACTGATAGCTGAGTGATATGACAGTCTTGATCCTGTGGAACTCTACTGAGTTTCATACTGAACTGAGTGACTATATCTGATAGTCCTAAATCTATAGAAATAAACTGAGTTCTATTCTGAGACTAGAACTCAAATTGAGACTGTGAGAGGTAATCATCTAACTGACATGCCCCTTTCTGGATAGATTGGGGTCCAACCTTTAACCCCAGTTGGAAGGGTGTCAGTACCGTGCCATAGGTAAAGACAAGCTAAGTCACCCTCATCTAGCAGGTGCTTTGAATGAGAATGGTGGTACCCTCAACTAGCAGGTAGATTACCTCATTAACCCACAACTGGCAGGTTGGTGTCTCAACCTATAATGGATATATAGTTTTGGAACACAAGGACTACTTCTAAGGATCACACCTTTTTACTGGTAGGTGAGTCCCCACCCTTGGGTTCACTCAGTGTTGAATCCTACTCCCAACTGAATAAACCCTAGACTGATTTCTAAATTGTTCTAAGCTGGACTGAACTGTTATTGATCATACTGTTTAACTGAACTGAACTGAGTTCACTGAGTTTTGTAGACAGATGAAATACTACTAAATTCTATTAACTGACTGAGCACTACTGAGTTTCCCTGAGTTCTGTAACTGACTGAATTTTACTGATGATGACATGGCTGAATACTATTCTATAACTGACACTGGCTCTAGGTATACAGCTAAATTATCAGGTATTAAATACCCCCAGGACTTAAAAGTATGAAAGTAAAATCACTGCATGACTTTAGTAACATAATGGTACTATCTTACTAACCATAAATTCACTTAGGTATTTATGTCAAACATTTGATATACATTGGGCATGTGCAAGATTAAATTCACAAAATAGCATGTTATGCTTCGGCTAGTTAATTCACAAAGGTATTTTGACAGACACTTGAGAAGCACGGGTATTTCACATATCAATACACATGTAGTACTATCATGAATTTTACATTCAACTTGCAACTCAAGAATTTAACATGAAGTTCACAAAGTTCAATTCACAAATAACTAGTTTGCATAAAACTTGGGGCAAATCATGGAGTTAGATCACCATTAATATCATAATCATGAATACATTCAAGATCCAATAAGAAATCCATGAAATCAATTAACTTAAATTTTAAAAGAGTTTCTTGGACTCCAAGGATGGAAGGATACCCTTGGATGAACACTTCACATACCTTAGTGCCTGAATTCTGAAAGATTGGTGGTGGTTTCCTGAGTTCTTGATTTGAAATTGATCTCCCTAGGGTTTCTGTTCTTGAGAAATTCGAGAATAATGAATGAATTTAGCCTCTAAAGGGACTTAATCTCATTTTTTGGGGGCTGATAAATGTGGGAAAAAGACCCTATTACCCCTGAGGATGCATCTTTTTAATAACTAAAAAATGAACTGTCACGCGCAAACTGATGCGCTACATCATTGGTCTCAATGTGATAGCCAACTCACCGCATCGAGTCTGTGTCAGTTCACTGGAAATTGCCACTGGAAGCCAAGTAAAAATATTGATCGAAGCGATAGCCGCCGCGATGCACCAAGATCGCGCCGATACACTATTTTGGATTCCCAAACGTGGTTCAAATGAGGTTCAATAAATACGAAACTCATCCAGGAATACCTATTAACATTCCTGATCATGAATTAACCTAAAGATTGATATTTTAAGGTCAAAGAGGTTGTGAAATAGAGTTGCCAACTTAATAAGGCCAAAATGACACTAAGTTTGAATACTTAGCTAAAATTTTCTAAGTATGGGACCTCTTAGCAAGCTTAAAAGACTGAGTTGAACTTAGGATTTTGCAGGGTCTTACAGTGCTGGAAGGATATTTCTATGGAATACAATAATTTCCAAGCTCAGATCACAATAAAAAATAGTTCTCCTAGTTTCTACTTTCGAAATAGCAGCTTTGTTACTACTAAATTGTAGGACAACTCATTCACGATTTCATATTTCTTTGGACATAAGTGCTGAATCAACTTGTAAAATCAACCAAGTTAGTTAGCTAAACTACTACTAAAAAACTTCTTTGATCATCTGGGATAAAGCACCAATGGAAAATAAATTTGTTTTGAAACCTTAGACAGGACCTTGAGAGATATCCTTTGAGTGAAATATTTAAACAATTATGACAAACCATTTAAAGGTCTTACAGTCATATTTGGTGGTGATTTTCATCAAATACTACCAGTAATTCTGAAGGGAGCATAAGCGGATATTGTAGATGCTTTGCTAAACTCCTCATACTTGTTGCCATTTTTAATCGTGTATGAGTTGAAGCAAAATATGCAACTTTATGGTGGTAGAGTAACTGACCGTGAGACTGCTGAAATTACCACTTTCGACAAACGGTTGTTACAAATTAGAGAAGGATATTTTTATGATGATGTCAACAATGAGATCATTAAATTGCCTCCTGATATGTGCATCACATCATCCAACGATCCAATCGACTCAATCATCAAGACAGTTTACCCATCGCACTTGCAGAATTACAATGACCCAACATATTTGAAAAAAGAGAAATACTAATGGCCAAAAATAAAATGGTGCAGGAGTTGAATGATATAATTATAAAAATGTTACCAGATAAAGGAAGAACATATTTAGCTCGGAAAATATATGTAAAGCAACTCTAAACACTAATGATAAAGATCTGTTGTACCCACCAGAATTCTTAAATAGCCAAAGATTTCTCGGCATCCCTAATTATGACATACACTTAAAAGTAGGCACTCCAGTTATGCTTCTCAAAAATCTAAACCAAAGTGAAGTCCTTTGCAACAGAATAAGATTGATTGCTACACATCTTGGTAATTGGCCCGCTACTGCAAATATCATCTCCAGAAAGAACATCAGCTTAAGAGTAACAATAAGAAGAATTATTATGTCTCCTAACGATTCTAAGTGGCCATTCAAGTTGAAGAGACAAAAACTGCCTTTAGCACTATGTTTTTCCATGACAATTAATAAGAGTCAAGGATAGTCTCTTAACCATGTTGGATTGTATCTTTCAAAACAAGTATTCACCTATAGCCAATTATATGTAGCGGTATATCGAGTAACAATAAGACGAGGATTAACTATACTAAATATTGATGACGACATAAAAGAACCTGCATTTATTAAAAATATCATTTACAAGGAAGTATTCTAAAATATATCCCCACAAGTTAAAATAAGCACAAGGTATTTCTTCCTTTCTCTCTATAATATTATTTTATCATACAAATCATTAATTTATTACACTCATCTACCATTGGCTTTGTTTTGGAATAAGTAGGTAAACAATTGATGAATGATGGTGTATATAAAGTAACAGAAGCTCACCGAAATGATATACAAGCAAAGAAGTTTGAGATAACCACCAATTGACACTATTTTATTTCAACTTATATTCTGCTTATTATAAATATTTTGCTCTTTCAACACAACTTTGCGGAGAGTTGGTTCTCGAATTATTTAGTTCTACTTTTAATTTTTTGTATTTTGTTGGCTCTATCAAGATTAGTGGACATTCCAGATCAGATCCGTAGAATGGCTCTATCAACGTTCAATTTGGTTGTGGAATGTTGAACGCTAGATTATTCTTACATTCTATTATTGTTAGTTTCTCGAAGCTGAGAATATCATGGTCTACAGTTTTTGAATGGTCTATATATCTGCAATAATTGCATCCTTCTGGTAACAATTCTGGAAATCCTTGTACATCCATGTTACATTGTGTTAAACTGGTTGTAATGGATAAAGTTTTCGTGGTTGTATGAAGTAAAGTTAGCCATATGGAAGCGTCATTGTTTGCTGATTATCTAAATATTGTAAGTGTTTGGTTATTATTTTTAGTACCAAAGCTCCTCGGTTACAAAGTTTATAGGTTTACATTGTATTAAACTGGTTGGATGCCAAAGGTATGTTTGATATCCCTTTAGCTCTATACCATATATGCTTCCGAAGAAGATCATCTATACTTACTTAGGAAGTTATTTCTCTATGAGTTCTTACATTCTATTACTCAATGTATAAAACAGACACAAGAGGCCAATGATATTACCACATTTAAGGACCTTAAACTAAACTTTGTCTTTCAACTACGTCGATCTTGGAATAAAGAAATTATAAGATGATACAACCTTTGTCCAGTTCTTTTTATTGGTGTCTTTATATTCATAGAATGAACGACTTAATTCTCGTGGTTCTCATACAAATTAATATAAATTGTCAGTTTTAAGAAGCTGGGAATATCATAGACTACAGTTTTGTGATTGGTCTACATATTTGCAATTATTGTATCCTTCTGGTAATAATTCTGGAAATATCTATTCATCCATATTACATTGCATTAAACTGGTTATCGTGGATAAAGTTTCCGTGGTTGTGTGAGGTGAATTTAGCCATATGAAAGTCTCATTGTTTGTCGATTAGCCAACTCTTGTAAGTGTTTGGTTATTGTTTTCAGTACTGAAGCTCCTTGGTTACAAAGATTTTTGGTGTACATTGTGTTAAACTAGTTGGATGTCAAAGGTATGTTTGAAATCCCTTTAGTTCTATAACCTATCTTCTTTCGAAGAAGATCATGTATAGTTCCTTCAGCAGTTATTTCTCTAGGAGTTGTTTAATTCTCTTATTCAATGTATAAACCAGACACATATGTGGAAGCATTATTATTGGCCGATTAGTCAATCATTGCAAGTGTTTGCTTATTGTTTTCATACCGAAGCTCCTCAGTTACAAAGTTTTTTGGTTTACATTGTGTTGAACTAGTTGGATGTCAAAGGGATGCTTAAAATCCCTTTAGTGCTACAACATATCTGGTTCCGAAGAAGATCATGTATAGTTCCTTACCTTGGGTAGTTATTTTACTATTTTTACATTCTCTTATTCAATGTATAAAACGGATACAAGAGGTCGATTAAACTATTATGTTTAAAGACCTTAATCTCAACTTTGTCTTTCAATTGCGTCAATCTTGGTATAAAAACTTTATAAGGTGATAAAATCTTTGTCAAGTTCTTTTTATTGGTTAAACTATCGCATTTAAAGACCTCAATCTCAACTTCGTCTTTCAATTGTGTGAATCTTAGTATAAAAACCTTATAAGGTGATAAAACCTTTGTCAAGTTCTTTTTATTAGTGTCTTTATATTCATAGAATGACCTGACTTTATTCTCATGATTCTCAGACAAATTAATATACATTGTCAGTTTTTGGAAGCTAAGAATATCATGGACTACAGTTTTTTGATTGGTCTACATATCCGTAATTATTGCATACCATATCCATGTTAATCCTTCTCGACATGGGTATGTCTGCAATATAGGGAGACTATGTAACAAAGACGAATCTAGATCTTGAACTCAGAAAATCCTTTGCATCCTCTATATTTTGTTTGAGAAATTATGGTTTGTGAGTTCTATATTTATGCAGCCTTATGTAGGAGCCTTTTTCCTCTGTCCCCCTTATATGGATAATTCAACAAGATACTCTAGCAAATCGTCTTCCTTTCTATGAAAGCATAAGTTGGAAACATCTTATTTCTTATTAGAGAGATAATTTTTGTAGGGCTAATTTTATTGTATTTCTGGATTATATTATGCCGGTATGCATAATATTCTTCTCTATTTTTCATTCTGAATTCCTTGCTTATAGAATTATTATTGTTTTATTTCAAGTGCTTACAAGCTTTTCATGTTCTCAACCATCACATTACTTCTGTTGTAGATGTTATATAGAGGGATCAAAATTGGAAACTTCTTTGTCATCCCTGGATCACCAAAAGATGATTAGGCTGTTGACAGTTATATTAGGAGACAATCAAAATCCTAGTCAAGGAAAACATATGGTTTTGGAAAAGATGATTTCTTTATTTTGGTTTTTGGAAGTTCCATTCTCTAAAATGAGTTGTCTTGGGATTATACTTTGTCTTTTCGTGATATAGAACCTTTGCAACTCAATTTTTTTAGAAGAAATGATGTCGTAGAGAGACTGAAATTCATCCTCGTGTCAGGAAATTCTAGTGATGGGTATAAGGAGGCATTGCAGGTAGAATTCTTGAAAGTTGTATTAGTGATGTAGACAATTCTTAATTTCTGCATCCTATTCCACTCTTTATTCTATCCTTGTAATGGATGGCTTGCCTTTGCCTTACTCTGCTTCACTAGTGTTTCATCTTAATCTTTTTTCACTTGATTTTATACTTTAAGGGATTTGTTGTTTTAGTTGCCTACCTGAAACTTTTCACCCTTTTGTCATCCAATATGTATTTTTCATTTTTGTTATCTTTATTTCTTACTAGTGCTTTACTGTGTTATTTGTTACGTTGAGATGAAAGTTCAAGTGATATTGAATAATGCTTCACAACATTTTGCAGTAGCAGTAACATGCGGTTTAATTACTATTATTTATGTGATAAAATTAAAAAAGCTATAGTGTCTCAAAATTTGTAAGATATTACCGCTCGTCTAGGGCTTCATGAGGGATCTCTTTCACTCTATGATATGAAGGGTGATGTTAACGGTATTATACTAATGGCTGACATTGTCCTCTACTTCTCTGCCAATATTAACAAGAATTTCTGCCCATTCTAATACAAGCTATTTCATTTGGAATAGCTATTGTTGCACCAGACTTGCCTGTCATTAAGAAATATGTAAGTCGATCAAGTGTTGGCAACTTTTTAAAGATGAAAAGTAGAATACTTTGCCTTTTATTTTGTCTTCCCCTGAAGAACTTTCTGTATTCAGATTGTTCATGAAGTACAAGGAATTATCTTCTCTCAACACACTTTCCTATCTGATGTCATACTTCCACGAGACACCTCTTAGCTTAAGCAGGACTCATGGGCGTGGGGTTATTTCCAAAAAGATATAGAGGATATTAAGGGCATAGAAGATCTTCACAAAAATCTATTTAATAGAAGCATCCCGTAACTATAGTCCTTACTTGGTGATAGACTTCGTATATAGATGTGCACTACTTTTCACTAGAGATGGAGAGGTCAAAGGAGAAATGCATAGCAACTATTTCTTTGGTGCCTTTATAATTGCGGCAAACAATTTGTTGTATCGTTCTTTCATGTTACTAACTAAGAACCCAACACGATCATCAAAATCAAATGCCAAGAAGATAAATGATAAAGAGTAAAAGCTCTTTAAGAGCGCATATTCTTCTCCAAATAGGGATGGTTTTGGATATGTACTGAAACTTAAACTTGGATCAATGGAATATTATCTTAAGATTTATGAATGGTCTGAAAAATTTGGGAAACTTATGTTGCAGATGATGTTCAAGTTCAGTTTTACATGGTGAGCCCTTACGTTCGGAAAACTATGTCAACTGACCAGAAGGTACTCTTAAGTGCTCCAGAATTGACTTGTCGTAGGAATGGCTTCATTACTTGGATTAATATTTCTAATTTTAATTCCTCCAGGGTGTCTATTATACATCACTCGAGGTTCCAGATGTTTATGGAGTATTCCAGTTTAAGGTTGAGTATGAGAAATCAGGAGTCACAAGCTTGAGCCTTGCAAAACAGGTGTGTTCTTTTGAAATATATAGGTACCCTTTCTTATGAAGGCATCTATAACTTTAAAATATTTAAGCTACCACACTGCAAGCTAGTTATTTTCTTGAAGAAGTAGGCAGTCATTGTTTTCATATTTTGTAGTGAAGAGTTGATAAACATGTTGTATCACTCACATTTTTGACACAAGTTTAAATAGGACCCTTATTGTGTGAGAGAATTACTAAGATGCTCTTATAACTACAAAGCAATAGGGATTGAATACTTAAAGTAACAACCTTGGGAACTAGACACAAGAGGCCAGTGAAACTACCACATTTAAACACCTAAAAATGCACTTTGTCTTTCAATTGTGTCTATCTTGGAATAAAGAGCTTATAAAGTGATAAATCTTTGTCAAGTTCTTTTTATTGGTGTCTTTTAGTTTTGTGATTGGTCTACATATCTCCAATTATTGCATCCTTCTAGTAATAATTCTGGAAATCTTTGTACATCCATGTTACATTGAGTTAAACTGGTTGTCATGGATAAAGTTGTCATGGTTGAGTGAGGTGAAGTTAGCCATATGAAAGCCTCATTGCTTGCGAATTAGCTAACTATTTAAGTGTTTGGTTTAGAGTTCAGCCTCTTACTATCGTTAATGCGTGCAGTCAGTTATTATTACCTCCTTTAGTTGCTACATCAGATATGTGAACTTTTCCAACCTTGTGTATAATAAAGCTAATGTAATCATGGATTCAATTTTGCGGGAAAGGATAAATCGGTTGTTCTATGGAGCATTCATGATCAATGTCTACTTTGGCAACAGACCAGGGAGATGCAAAGTGTCCAGGATCTGGAGCAAGTAACCTGAAACCTTCTGCAGAAGGCCTTACTGTTCAAGCTACAGGTATTTTTCAAGGACATGATGATACTGTATAAGATGTTTAGTTGCCTTTCTAGGTAGCTATCACATCTCATCCCACGTTGTATAAGATGTTGAGTTCAGTCCTTCAGTTTTTTTGTTAGGAGTTATGAGACTTGATGTTGCTTGGTTTAAAAAAACTTCGTCTAACGTGAGCTTGACTGGAGATGAGCTAATATTCGTATGAGATGTCATGTCAAATGTCAAGCTACTTTTTCTTCTGAATTATGTCTTGAAAATTTCAACCTTAAGCCATTCTATTTCTCTTTTTTGTCAATAGGCCATTCTAAGCTTTTTGTGCTCTCTGGAGGTTGACCAACCCTTCATTGAATGTTATCTTCTTTCAAGGATTTTTTGATTAATTTTATTCTAATTATTAGTTCATTGTTAACTGTACACTATTAACGGATAATGTTTTGTTTTATAATCGGTAGCCAGTTGGTCATACTTACGATGCAATCTTTAGAAAATTTCTATTTCTTTTTAACTTTTCCCCTTTATGACATGTTCTAATCCTTGGTGGCAGGTGGTGGGATATGTTTTTTGCAGCTTATTCCTTGAATAACAATTTCCAGCTACCTGGGTAATACATATTATTTGTTACAAAACAATCCTTTCTTTTTTTACGCCTGAGTGGATTTAGTGTTGTATTGCTTCTGGCCAGGTAAAATGGGACCAGTATAATGGACACCTCCATCCCCATAATCGTTCAAAAATTAACAATATATGTCAAACCGAATTGACACAAAATCAAATCAAGGTTTGATGAAGAGCATCATGCTATGGTTTAAAGTGGAATTATTAAATGAATCTGCAGTTTTTGAAATATTTAGGAGTTATATGGTATATTTTGTTTCTATAAGAGTGTCACATTGACTGTGTTGAAGGGACTATAGTCTCTTCCTTAATGGTGATTTGTAGTTGATCTCGGGAAAATTTTGGAACAATCAGAGTTCAGCCTTGGAATTTTTTACTTATTCTTTTGGTGAAAAAATTAAGATAATACACATATTTATTAGAGAATCAGTCCCAATAAGGATTGACTGTTACACATGTTACAACAACGGAAGCGGAGGAGTATCAAGAACCTCCTGAGGATGCGAAATTGTTCATTGGAAATTTACCTTATGATGTAGATAGTCAAGGGCTGGCTCAACTTTTCCAATAGGCTGGTGTTGTTAAGATTGTTGAGGTAATAATGGCCCAAGTTTTGAGCTTATTTTAAAAACGATTGAAAAATTAGAGTTTTATTATTTGTGGGATTGAATTTTATTTTTTTGTAGGCTATTTACAATAGGGAGATTGATAGGAGTTGTAGATTCGGGTTTGTGAAAATGAGCACTGTTGAAAAAGCTAAGAAAGTTGTAGTGTTGTACAGCCGTTATGTGAGTCATATTTGTCCTTCTGTAAATAGCCAAAAAATATATTTGCCTACACATTTGACCATAATGTCTTCTAATTCCAAAATTGTTTCAAAGTTTGTGATATGGTTAAGCTAGCTTAAAGAGTTTCAGAAAGAGCACCAGGAGCATTGTGAGCTCATCGTCTTCATACTAGACATACTATTGAAGTGCTAATGGCGATGGTAATAGAGGAAGTTTGAAATGCGTCTTTAAGGTTTCCTGGACAGACAATGGTTGTAGATTGAACATGGGACGATTTTATTAATGGTGACTAAATATGTCTTTTCTATTTTTATTAATTCTCTATATACTACTTATATATTACTTACTACATAGAAGCATGAAGTGTTAGGATAACCACAACATAAATAAATCTAAACAGAATATAAAATTGATTGAAGAAAATAATTAAATTTTTATCACCGCGCAAAGCGAGACTAATTTTCCGAGTTACTAATAGAACTAGTACAACGTAACTTACTATTTTTTGGAATGATGAATCCTGAGAAAATATTTCAACGTACATAAAATGAAAATGAAATGATGGTTGCAACATCGTAACTAGGAGTAGCAACTACTATATCATCTTGAAAAACGTAGAATATAGCAAGGTGAAGTACATGAAGAACAGATGCCAAAAGAACTTGGCAACTGTCCACTCATATTCTATCATGGCATATAACTATGATTCCATACACCATTCATTGTCTGTATTGAGATTAATATATATGTATAGCTTGATTAGTTAATTATCTTAGCTAGTGATAGTTAGTTAGTTAGCTATATTTCCAACCATGTCCAACTGTCACATCAAGTTGGTTAAGAGCTAGGTGTTTTCTAGATGCTTTTTTCTATGTACATTATTGCTGAGTTTTTGTAATTTATCTTCTCTAATACAAAAGAAGGGAACTTTGTTCTCCCGAAATGCTTTCTCGTACATTTTCCCTGCAAATGTCACCATTAATAGAGGAACTTGAGCTCCAATCTTCCAGAATTTGTTCATTTTGACATGGTATCAGAGCATAGGTTTGACATTCTAGTTCATCGATCTTCATCATGATTCTTCAATTTCTGGTTATTACTTGAAATTGGTAGTCTTCTGAATCTTTGTTTTTTTTGTTGTTGCATGTAAAATTGTACAATGATCATGTTTTCAATTTTTTTGATTTTCTTTCACAGTTAGTTTGTTTGATTTGCACCTCGTTATATTGTTCACAGCTCTATACTTACCTTTTGTTTCTCCAAAAGCTTTTCTGTGTCCTTTTCTTCTCTACTTTATTTGATTCACCATGGTAGAAATTGTGGACCCATCCACTGAAACCCCTACTATTGAGTCAACCGTTCCACTTTACATTTATCCCTCTAATAACCTCGGTGCAACTCTCGTGTCAATTCCATTTGACGGAGTTGGTTACCGCTCTTGAAGATGTGGTGTGCGTAGATGAATTTTAGTGAAAAACAAGTTAGGTTTCATAAATGGAGAATGTAAGAAACCTCTTTCAACTACTTCCACCTATCTCTAATGGGAAAGGTGTGATGATATGGTCACTTCGTAGATCCTCAATTCTTTGTCAAAGGATATTGCGGACAACGTAGAGCATGAATCTGATGCTTTGGAATTATAGATTGAATTAAAAAATCTTTATGATCAAACTAATGATGGTAATACAAATTCAAAAGGAGATCAATGACCATAGTCAAAGAGCTCGTGCTATTACTACATACTATACTTAAGAAGTTATGGGAAGAATTGAGTAATTTGAATGTCAAAACTTAGTGCAACTGCATATGCACTTGCTGGGATAAGGAAGCATCACACAAGGCAGAACAAGACAGAATATTAATTAAAAAACCTTACCGGTTTAAATAAAGTATACACTGTGATCGGGTGAGCATACTAATGATGAATTCTTTGCCATCTATGAGATGTGGATTTGTTATTTTATTCCAGGAGGAGAAGCAGGGATAGCTCAAGTCACAGTCAAATATTTACTGAATTTAGCTCCCTCAAGGTAGGAGCATCAAAGCTTTCCAGAGAAAGGGAACTCAGAACAAACTCATCCTTATCCACACACTCCTCTTATCTATCAAATGAGCCCATTTCTTTCATTGCTATCTCGTTCAATTCCTCCGATAATAGAATTTAGGACCAACTACTCTATATCCAATCATCCATCCTCCAGTAAAAATAGACCATTTTGTGAATACTATAAGGAGTTAGGTCAGACCAAGGAAAAATGCTACAAGCTACATGATTTTCCAAATTCTACTTGTCCAACTGGTTCAGCACCTCAACATTACCCCAACAACCACAACAAATACTCAACCAACCACAGTACTTTAGCCAAGGTTCTAACATGGGTAATGGCATAACATCTGCTAATTCTGTGGAGTTGTCTTATTATTTTGCTACATGTTATGATGCTGAATTTGGTTGCTCGCCTGCACATAAACACAATTATCAAAACCCAAACCTCACTAAGGATCAATATAGCCAAATTGCAGGCTTGCTGCAACAATTTCAAATTAATGTAGCTGAGGAGTTCTCTACTGAAAATAGATGACAAGTGGATCAGTTAATTTTACAGGTATTATTTCTTGTAACTCTTCTATTAATTTTGACAAACTCTCATGTGGATGTTTCAAAGCAAAAACTGATTTGTGGATATTAGACTCAGGAACATCCCATCACATGACCTTTAATAAACAAAATCTCACCAACTTAATCACACTAACCTATTTTTTCTTGATTAGACTACCTAATGGATATAGAGTTAAGGCGGCAGAGATTGGAACTATTCAGTTTGCTCCTCAAATATCTTTGAACAGTATCCTTTTTGTCCATTTCTTAAAATACAATTTGATCTCTGTTAGTTGTTTGACCATGTATCTTAAGTGTGTTACTTCTTTTTCTAATACCTCATATCTACTGTAGGCACCTTCACTGAAGAGGCCTCTAGAGATCGGTAAGTTGCATGATGGTCTATACTTTCTCTGCTCAGATTACTTATAAATGAGCAACACTTCAGTAGAGTGTCCTATCTTATATTCTTCTTTTCGTGCCAATATAGTATATTGTCAATATGTTTCTCATACTTGTAATTCAACTCCTTCAACATCTGTATTGCCTAATATTCATAATTCTAATAAAGACAATGTTGTATGAAATATTTCTGGATTATATCATGATATTGATGCAAACTTCTTGTGGCATTATAGATTTGGGCGTGTTACTTTTGTTAAGATAAAAGGCATATCCTTCATACCTTTGGCTTTCTCACATAAACAACCTTTCTTTTGTCCTATTTATTTCATGATCAAACATATAAATTGCCCTTTTCATCCAGAACTCACACCAATAATAAGATTTTTGAATTAGTACATATTTACCTATGGGGTCTATTAGATAGCAACACATGAAAATTTTTAGTACTTCATAACCATGGTGTATGATTATAGCAGGTCCACTGGACATAACTATTTAGTAAAAGCAATGTTCTTCATGTTATCAAAGCCTTTGTCAACCTTATTGAAAACCAATTTAACACCACCATCAAAATTATAAGATCAGATAAAGGCCTAAAGTTCACTAATAATGAGGCCACTCAATTTTTTCAATCCAAAGGAATTATACACAAAAAATCTTGCCTATACATACCACAACAAAATAGTGCGGTTGAAAGAAAGCACAAGTACAAACTTGAGACATCCAGAGCTCTCCATTTTCAATCAAAACTCCCAATAAAATATTAGGGTAAATGCATTTTAACCACAACCTATATCATCAATAGATTACATTCTACCCCACTAATAATAAGTGTCCCTATGAAGTCATAAACAAAACCTACTTACTCATATCTGAAAAGTTTTGGATGTTTGTGTTATCCTATCACTCCATCACATCACAGATTCAAATTTGTTCCTAGATCCAACCCATATGCGTTTGTAGGATATTCTTTTGGTACAAAAAGATATAAGTTGTTAAGTCTAGCTTATAAGAAGATACTTATTTTCTAGAATGTTGTTTTCCAGGAGACTATTTTTCCTTTTGCACTAACCAAAAGTTCTATTTTTCTCCTACTTGTCCTTTTAATTCTGTCACTTTTTTGGTAATTTTTATTCTGATAGTACTCCAACCTCAACCAATACAACTCCAATCGATACCACTACTTTTGAACTAACCACACATGTGTAGAGAGATATAAGATGTTCAAATAATGATGGTCCATGTTTTTCACCTTCACCCAATGTTTATGAATCTATTTTTTCACCAGAAGGTACTTCCTCTATGCCCTTTCATACTTCTCACACCTTATCTGGTCTATGTAATGTAGGATCTAGAAGATCATATAGGGTACCTAAACTTCCCAATTATTTAGCTAACTATGTCCATTCCCTTCTCAAACCTCCACTCACTTCACCTGATAGTCATGATCTTGCTCTTTTGTCCCTTAATGCCTCTTGCTCTCTTCATAATCATATATCTTCTGATAATCTTTTTCCTAATAGTCAGTCTTTTATAATAAATATTACTCATATTAGTGAGCCATCATCATATAAAAAGGTTGTTGTAAGCCCTGCGCACAAAAGTTTATTACCCTTCATGATAACAATATCTAGAGCCTTATACCTCTACTACCAGGAAAGAAGGCCATTAGTTGTAAATGGGTGTACAAACTAAAATATAAAGCTGATGAATGTATTGAGAGATATAAGGCTAAATTAGTAGTGAAAGGTTATACACAAGAATCTGGAGTTGATTATGTGGAAACTCTCTCTCCAGCTGTCAAAATGACAACTATAATGGAACTTACAACTACTGCAACCAAGAAACGTTGGGATACTCCCTTTATCCTGGACTTACTTAAAGAATTTTACTATAGTCACTAAACTTATTTGACTTCACCTCTTGATCCAAATGTTAATCTTAGAGCCCATGAGGGGAAAGTCTTGTCTGATCCCACCTATTACAGAAGATTGGTGGGAAAGCCCAACTTCCTTATAAATACCAAGTTAGACATAGCTTATGAAGTGAAATACTTAAGCCACTATATGCAGGATCCCAGAGAACCACATTTGCATGAAGCCTTCCATATGCTCAGATACCTGAAGCAGGATCCAACCTTAGGCATCTTTATGTTTTCATCCTTAGATAGCATAGTTCATACATATGTGACTCTGATTGGACCAGTTGTTCAGATTTTATAAAGTCAATGTTTGGGTACATTGTGCTTTTACGTAATTTATAAATCCAAGAAATAAGAGACCATCTTCTTTTTCTCAGCTGAAAATGGGTGCAGGTCTCTCAGAAAGGGGGGTTGGGGAGTTGGTTTGATTACATAAGCTACTTGAGGAGCTGGCTACTCCTTTTTTAAACACCACTCCTATTTATTGTGATAGCTAATCAACACTGCACATTGCTAGGAACCCAGTTTTTCATGAAAGGACTAAGCACATTGAGGTTGATTGCCACTTTGTCAGATTTAAGCTTCAAGATAGTCTTATTTCTCTATACCACATCAATACAGAAGATCATCTAGCATATATTATGACTAAATCTCTCACTGGCATAAATTATTCTGCTCTCTTACACAAATTGGTTATGATTACCTCACCTCCAACATGAGAGGAGGGGGAGGGGTATTGAGATTAAGATATATGTATAGCTTGATTAGTTAATTATCTTAGCTAGTGATAGTTAGTTAGTTATTTATATTTCCAACTGTGTCCAGCTGTCACATCAAGTTGGTCAAAAGCTAGATATTTTCTAGATGTTTAATTTTCTTCGTAGCTATATAAATAGTGAACTATGTACATTGTTGCTGAGTTTTTGCAATTTATCTTCTCTAATACAAAAGAAGGGAACTCTGTTCTCCCAATATACTCTTTCTCATTTCCCCTGCAACTGTCACTATTAATGGAGAACTTTAGCTCTAATCTTCCATAATTTGTTCATCTTGATAGTCTGGATAAAGGAGTTCAATCATAACCTGCGTAGTCAAAAATATTCCATGAGGATGGTTAATTAATAGAGGTGATGGTACTAGGATATTAGGTGGAGTATGCAGAATTTTCAACAAAAAATGCCCATCTATTGTCAAGGTTCATCTTGCAAATGTGTGTCAGAGACTTAAAATAGTTTTAAATGTTTACTTTCTGTCACAAATTAATACTTACTTTGTATTATTTTAAAGTGGTGTCCCTAAATGGTACCCCTTAATATAAGGTACTTCCGCCATGTAGGACATGACAATTGCTCCTTTAGGCATCAAAGGCTTCCAAGATTTTGAAGAAAAGTGTCAATGCATTGACGAATATGATTCTGCACCTATCCAAAAGCATAAGGTAAAGCTGAATACATCACAATTGTTCTTTCTATTGGTTTTTATCAAGGAAATTGGAAAATAATAGAGAAAAAAATATTAACAGAAAAATACTGTAATGAGGCTAAAGAAGTTGTTCTATTAATAACTCAAAGACATACATTTATAGCTAAATTTCTAACTACAAAATATAAAAATATGCTACTAAACTTATCTGTAGATTCAAATAACAAACAAAGAGGAAACTAAATCCTAAGTTCAAGCCACACAAGACTCTAATAAAAGATAGTTAACTAACAACCTATTAACTAGGATTTATTCAAAAAAAAACTAAAGCAGTAAAATAAAGTTACTCCAATTTAAAAGTATAATTCTAACAGTCCTCCTTGCTTAAGAAATTGTAGATTCTAGACTTAACCTCTTGAATAAATCTGTCAATTTGTCTTTGATTTTGCAAGGCTTGTTGTGCATCTTCTGTTGGATTAAATACTTAGCTTTTACCTCTCATTTCAACTTGTAAAATCCCCTGATGAGTGGAATCAAAGATTCGACAATATTTGTCTCCAAATAATAATTTAAATCCTTCTTTCATTAATTGGACAACGTTTCACAAACTTTTATCAATATCAAGCACGTAAAGGACATTTGAAATTATTTTGATGTATGGACTTGTTTTGATTGCAATAGACCTTTTTTCCTTTTGCAAAAATATAGTTACCATTCCTAATTCTGACTTTCTTATTTTCAACGGATATAAACTCTTTAAAAGGATTTCTGTCATATGTCATGTGGTTTGTACAACCACTATCAATCATCCAAATTTCTTAGTAGAAAAATATGTTGCCATAAATAAGTAGTCTTCTTCTTCTATGTTAGCAACTTGGGCATCTGTTTTATTTTTTTGAGATTTGCTTTTGCAAATCACAACTTCATTATCAAACTGATTGCTGATATTACATTGTGCATCTGACCTCTTCCAACATTTAAATAAAGGTTGACCATTTTTGCCGCAGTGCTGACAAGGTGGGTAATTTTTCAAAAATTTACCCTTACTTTGAGTTTTGTGGCTGGCTATTAATACTTTTTAAACTATTCCATCTTGCCTCGTAAGCCTCATTTGCTCATGTGCCTGAAAAGAATTTAACAATTTTGACAAAGTGATTTTGGACAGATCTTGTGTGTTTTTCAAGGTGGTTATACATGCTTCATATCTTTCGAAAACTATTACAGAGCTTTCTCAATAATTTTTAAATCTTTAAATTTTGTGCCTAGCAACCTTACCTTGTTAACAATACCAAACAATCTGTCCGAGTATTCCTTGACTGTTTCAGGCTCTTTCATTCTCTGCAACTCGAATTTCCTCATTAAATTCAATACCTTCATTTCTCGCATTCTCTCATCTCCAACATATTCTTTCTTCAGATAATACCAAATTTTTTTTATGGTGTGAAAGTCATAATTCTCATGAAAAATAGTTGTTGAAACAACAAATAAAGTTGCTTTTTTCTTGGACTTGATAGTTTTGTTTTCCTTGTGACTCTTGATTTGAGCCACGGTGGAATTATTTGGTAGCAGATTAAGTTCATAATTCTCTTCCATGACTTTCCAAAGATTAAGATCCTCCAAGTAGATTTTCATCTCCACAGCCCGTAATTGCTAATTTTCACCATTGAAAATAGGAGTTATTGGTGAAAAACTATTTTTGAAATCCATCTTTTCACGCACAAGTCCCTCAAAAAATGACTCTAGATACCAATTGTTGGTTTTATCAAAGAAATTGAAAAATATCAAAGAGAAAAATATTGAAAGAAAAATACTGCAATGAGGCTAAAGGAATTATTTTATTAATAACTCAAACACATATGTTTAAAGCTAAATTTATAACTACAAAATATAAAATATGCTACTAAACTTATCTGCAAATTCAAATAACAAACAAAGAGAAACTAACTACTAAGTACAAGCCACACAAAACTCTAATAAAAGATAGTTAACTAACAACCTATCAACTAGGATTTATTCAAAAAACTAAAGCAGTAAAATAAAGTTACAGCAGTTTAAAAGCATAGTTCTAACACTTCTCCTATAGAAAACTGTCCTCTTGATGGAGATGATTGGCTGAACTGCTGAAGAATTTTGCACGCTAAGAAACATAACAGCAGCATACATAGATCCTATGGCATTGGAAAAATCTGGTTGCCTTCCTCTGATATCTGGTGCACGCAAAACATTAGACCTGAAACTAAGAGAAACGAAAATCTTGAAAATCAGGAATAGTTCTTATAGAGTATTGTTTTCTCCTCTTCTTTACCTATTGGTGCCATGATCCCAGAATATTATTCCAAACATTAGAGCAACGACAATCATAAGCAGAAACCTGACTGTTTTGTATGTAGAATTTCGCCAGTATGACCAGTGCTATTTTCAGAAGCAAACCATGCATTGTGTGAAGAAAGAGTGAGAGTACTTTGTAGGCAAGTATAAATCTTTTGACCAGGACCTAGTCCACTTAGTTCCTTGATTAACGCCTTGTCTCTCCTGAATTATTTGGTAAACAAATCTACTTTAGAATCATGATTAAACATGTCTAGTTCTGTTCAGTCAACTAAAGTTTGATTTTGTTTCAAGAATTTCATATTTGTGCAACTCCGAGTTCTAGTATGATTCTGCAAAGTCAATTCCCAGAAGTGCTTCTCCTGCTGTACTAGTGATTTCCAACATCCATGTTGCAGGATTATGACCATTTTTATTTTAGGTACTGCATCAATTTTTTGACAGGAGGTACTGCATCAATTCCGGAGGTGAAAAAGAAAAGAATAATAGTTTTAGTACCTAGACAGCATTATGATCAATTATCCTACCTATATCTTTCTCACCTCGAAATACTTAATAAGCTGAGAAGAATGGCATCCTAATGGATTGACATAAAATTCTTCACCTCCCCATTTTAGAAGTAGCAGTTATAGTTGTAGAAAAATTAGGTTGTTTGTCTCCAAACAAAATTACTTAATTAAACAAAGTAAATGTTTTCACCTCGTCAAAAGCATCAAATATATGATGAGGCTGGTGAATGGTGCATACCACTGTTCGAGCAGTATCTACTGTATTTCTCATTGTCCTCATCACCATTGCAGCTGCTCTAGCATCTAGTCATGAGGTTGGTTCATTCATGAATATAATGGCGGGATTGACAACAAGCTCAACTGCAATTGTAAGTCTCTTTTGCTGTTCAGTTGATAGACCATCCAATTCAGGCAAGCCAACTACTGTTCTCTTAATGGGGTTAACTCTACAAGTTCATGACCTCTTCAATAAACATCTGCAGCATTGATATCTAGTTTAGCAACCAGTTTCTATAAGCATTAGTAGTAACCACCTGTGTGATTTTTTCTTGTTTCTTAAATTTACCTTTCTAGTTGCCTAGTCAACTTTCTAAGGCAACTGAAGCCAAGCAGAATTTTGCATGGATTCATATACTGTTACACATGGTGAATGAATATCAGTTCGCTCACAGTATCCTGCTATTTGCTTAAATGTTTCTTGCTTCTTGGGGTACCCCGAGATAATGATGCTTCTTTCAATGTATCCATCAGTTTTCCTTTTGGGTAAGACATCCATCAGGGTGGTCTTACCAGCTCCAGTAACACCCATCAGAGCTGTCAAAACTTCAGGCGTAAAAGCACCACTTACTCCTTTCAAGAGTTCAAGCCGATCCTCAGTAATACCCTAAGCTTTCATTTCCTGGAGTCACAACATTACTTTTATTTTGTGTAGGACAGAAACTTAGATCAAAACAAGTTTCGAACAGATATATCACTGTAAATTTTCCAAGGAGTAATACTGCAACTTACCTGTGGCATATCTAATGCATATCTGATATTTATCAAATGTTATATGAAGAGGCTTGAAACAAAGAATAATTTCACTTTTCCTGTTATTTTTTCCATCGGCCTCGTTGATGCTGCCTACTCTTGAGGACATCAACCTGGAAGATGTACTTTGAAGAACTTCATTTCCCCTCTTGTGCTTTTGCAAACTAAAGCACAATGGGAGTTGTGCTCACTCTTGAGTTGTGCTCACTCTTTGTGCTGCTATCCCGTCTGTCATAGTTTCTTCGAATAGAATTCGCTGAGGTTTCCCAAAAGCTGCACAAAAAACTCTCCCACTTAATCAATGTGTTGTCCTTCAATAGATGGTACAGAGAAAAGGTTGCATAAGATGAGTTTCTTGATCCTTACGTTTGAGATAAGTTAGGGCGACTGAGAAAAGGAAATTGAAGAGCAACACATATCAAAGAATAGTCCTACACAAATCCATTACCACCTTGAATATGGAAAGAGTCCACACAATTTTAAGGATGTTGCAGCTCAGGTGTCTCAAGAGTTTGGAGGAACCTACCAACCAAAGACAATGTGAACTTTCAATAGTGCAGCTTTGACATCTTTTTTGTGTTAGTAGAAGTTCCTACGCTTTTACTTACATGCTGTTAACTCTTCCGAGAGATTCATTGATAACAATGGCATTATTTGCATACATCATTGGCGAAAACTAGTTGCCCCATATCAACCATTTCTTCACATCATCTAATGAATGATTAACATTGTCCTAGTTAATGCAAGTCACAACTGGCATGGTGAACATATAAGTTTTATATCGTGTGGTTTCTCAACACTGCCTGAAATTTTACCTCTAGATTCAATGAATCCACCCAAAACCATAACTGTAAATTTAGTGCAAATGATCCGAATGTGTTTGCAACTATTAGATTTCTTCCAATAGCTGCCAATAAGCAAAATAGTGCTGATGCCATCTGGTTAACACATATGAGAAGAAAGATCTTTTGAAGAATCTGCAAATTGTGAATCAATCTCCATCAGATTGGGAACTGAAAACATTGTCGCATATAAATGAAAGACTATTTTTTTAGTCTCCCAATATCTACATCAAATCCTACGACATAATAAGTCATACACACCCAAATGCAAACTTCTTCAAGTGTGATTCGTATTTTAAGAATCCATGTAAAGTTTAGCATATGCCCAAGCAGGAAAGAGAGAAAATCGTGTTGTTTATAGAAGACAGGAAGCTTCACAATACTTAGGTCAAGCGCCGAGTATCTATTGAACATAATAATCATAACAGCAAAAAACAGTGCACCCAAGTAAACACGACCATCCCTTGTTGTATTCTTGTGCAGCTCTGTTTGTAGGAACAGTGTCATTGTTATAAAAGCTATTATGATAAGCTGGAAAGTAGAACATATCACTTCATTTACCTCGACATTAGGATTCAACAGGGTAAAAACGAATTCAATTCTTTGAAATGTTACTCACTTGTACTATCTTGATTATATAGATGAATGAATTCCTCTTCATAAGAAAGAATTCTCTAGCTGAACAAGCTTTCAGTAGTTCCTTCTTGCTAACATCATAATTCTGTATGGTTAGAGCAGCATGGTGGCTCTTGGATTTGTCAAAAGGAACACCAAGCTCATCCCCTAGCTTCTGTCCAATGTGAAAAGACTGGAACTTTACGGAAATTCCCTCACAGTAACAAACTTACAAGGTTCATCTCAATTAGCCCAGTATTGCTCTTCATCCTTTCGTGATGGACACTTGTTATCAACAGACAAAAAATTTACCAGAAACCTGAAATGTTCTGCGATTGGAAATACTAAACAAACTCAATTGTGAATGAAGCTTACATTTTGCAAGAAATCAACTACTCTTTCCTTTCAGGGCATTTGAATTGAATCCCATGTACTCAAAGAACTCTCAGGCATTTTCACATGGACCTTGGGGCATTTTCACATGGACCTTGGTAAACAATTTGTCCCTCTAATAGAAGAACTATGTCATCGAATAAGTTAATAAGTTTCTGGTGCAGGCAGCAGAAGTGAGATCAATAGTAGTTCCTTCAAGAATGTGGATTGATTGCCTGATTGAATTCACTATCAGAAATGTTGTTGAGATGTCTAAGCCAGTTGATAATATTATCCATGAATGCACTAGCTGGTCCAACCATCTTCTTCCTTTTTATATAATAAGTTATCATCAAATTTTTAGAACCTCAAGTACAATAATTTATTCCCTCAACCATTAATTACTAACCTGCTAACACACTTTTTCTGTCCGCCTAAAATGCCTCAAAACATTTCATCTCCAACAAGGGTATCAGTGTAGATATCAAGTCCCAATACCTGCACAGTTTAAAGTACGGAACAATATAATCCAGGAAAGATTTCTTCATTAAACTTGTAAATTCAGGAAATGACATCTTACCTTGAGAATAATGGTCGGTTACACCACTAGCTTCCTTCCATTCTATTGAAGCTGCCTGTTGGACAAACAAATCAATAACATCGAGTCATTTCTCATCAAGGTTGACAAACTTATCATTAACTTATCATTAACAAACCCTAGGATCTGTCATCAAACCTCCAACTTATCATTAACTCCTTCACGAGTCTCTTCAAAAATGCATTAAGTCATCGGCATAAAATTCAACATTACCTGAATTAAATTTCTAGTCTGTATATGACTTATGTTTCTTACTTTAAGATCTCTATCTAGTTTCCCAGCCAAAGCTAACAGCAATGTTGTTTTACGGAACCTGGAGGGCCTAAAAGCAGTGTCATGCTGCATAATCACAACGAAAGATTATGAACAAAGAGGATATTTCAAATTGTTTTGAGAATGACAATTCTTGCCAAACTGTCTCTCACCTTCCTGGCTTGACGATTCCTCAGACCTCATGAAGAATTGGCAACAGTCTCTTTCTATTTGGAAGACTATGAAGAGAATTCAAGAAACCCTTTGTAGAGTAACAGAATGATCAACACTTTGCCTGAACTAATGACATATATCTTTAATACCATTTATGCTTGATAAAAGGCCAAAATAACCTCTTATAAAATGTTAATTGTGAGGTTCAATATAAGTCTCTGCATCTACACTCAATTTATCGAAGTGTACTTCTATTCTTGGAAAATGAAGACCAACTCTGTCATCACTCAAAAAGCACAGGAAAAACCAAGAACTCATTGAGCTAAGAATATCCCATATGTCAAATGACACTACTTAAAAAAAGATCATTAATCCAGGATAGGTACTGTACTTCAGTATCTACGACAGTTTTATAAGCGAACGGATATTAAAATATTTTATATGATAGAATCTTAAGTCTGAAATGTCGAAAATCACACTATAGATAAAACATTTTACCTGTCAATTCGTTGTTTGAGCTTTGACAAGAACTTCTCATTGTCTTCCTGTGCAATTTTGACAAGTCCCTCTAAGATATTCCTCTTCTCCACAAATCCAAGATCTCTTATATCAACTTCTCTAAACTCTCCTTCAGTTAAACTTCTCCTTCCTTATATGAAGACCAGTTGGCTAAGCCGTGCACCCACGGACCCAATCCTTGGAAATTCTAGGTTGGATAAATTTTAGCTAGACATATATTAAAAGTAGAAGAATAATATTTTAAAATGTAACAATTGATATTAAAATGATATGTCATAAGAAATTAAGATAAAATTAGTACTAAAATTTTTTACTATTGTTTTATTATATATATACGACGCGTATCGTAATGTATATTATTACCAAAACGTGTAATAATTCTATTAATATTTTATTTAGATCTAATTGTATTTATAGAAATCAGCATGCCTATTATACTCCTAGTATCATTTGACAAATATTAAGCTTTTCATCTATCTGTAAAAATAATTATTGTTTGAACAACGAAAAAAAAAAAAAACAGATAACAGAAAGAAGGTATGTCCCAATTTGAACTATTACATTGAATGAAAAAATATGCTTAAAAGTTACATACTATTTGATTAAAATTACCTCTGAAAATACTATTTGATCATATTTTATATGTGCGATTCTGTAAAAAAAAAAAAAAAAAAAAAAAGAACAACCATTAAAGTCCATTAATAAACATAATCACGATATGCTAAATCTCATTATTTATTCACAATTAAGAAAATTGTATGCAACAAAAATTTAAAAGAGAATTCAATTTGATCATCTTTTGTATGTGAGATAATCATTAGAGCCTGTACTAAAAAAAAAAAAAAAAAAACAACCATTAAAGTGCATTAATAAACATAACTATGATATGCTAAATCTCATGATTTATTCACAATTAAGATAATTGTATACAACAAAAATTTAAAAGAGAATTCATATAATGAAGAATGCTAGAAAATCCTAAAGAATCCAAGAAGCGACCTTTAATTAATTATCAATCAAAATCAAAACAAAAATAAGAAGAATAAGAAGAAAATATAGTAAAAGAACTATACATATTTTTCTAATAAAATTTGATCAAATAAATACTTAAATAGAATTATCAACATTTCTTTTTTTATATATGGTAAACTTCTAAGTGATTTAAAAGTGTTAAATGTTATAATTTTTTCACCTAAATAAAATATATTTTTTCCTTTCTATTTTGGTTAAACAAACTTTTAAAAAAAGGAAATTTTTTAACCTAATAAATAGTACTACACGTACTTACCATTATTGCCCCAACTTTGATTTAAAAAAAAAAACTATGTATAGAAAAGAAAGAAATATTTTTACATAAAAAATAGTAAATATGGGCTAAACGGATTACTATTTAATATTTAATAGTAAATATTTTTACAAAAGAAATATTTTTACATCCGTTTAGGGTTTACTTAATTTAATTAGAAAACTTAAAACTAAAATTTGGTTCTTAATTTTTTTTTTCCATGAATAGGTTTTTTCCCAAAAATATTATGCAGAACTTCTAACCAAAAAACTTACACACTATATTTAGTTCCTTTTAGATATGGAATTCTTTTTTTTTTTTTCCTCTATCCTAAATATTTGAATAATAATTTAATGATAATTATTTTTTAGAAAAAAGTGAAAAGACAATTTTGTCTATTGCGAAGTATTTTAATGAAGGACAAATAGTTCAAATCACTTTTCTAAGGGTCTTCACACTTTTAATAGACTATAGATATAGATTATAGATATATATATAGATTTAGATTAACGAAATATATATAAAAATATATTAAGTTGTTAATATGATACCTATATAATTTCGAGAGACAATAATTTATATATATATATATATATATATATATATATATATATATATATATATATATATATTTAAAATATTTACAGTTATTAATTATTGTGATTTATATTACTTTTCAAATAGTAATTATCAAATATATAATATAATATTTTAAATTAGTTAATTTTTGTATTTTAGAATATCTTTTATATAATTTTCAAATAATACATGTTATTATCCTTGTCCAAATTCTTGAGGTATTGAGAATCAATTATGTTTTAAAAATATTTAAGTTTTTAATTATTGAAATTTATAATTATTTTTTTTTCTATTCTAATTTAAGTGACACTAATATAATTTTGAGATTTTATATCTTTTAAATTTTTTAATTTGTTAATTATTGTGATTATTAATTATGTTTTAGATATTTTAAGTTGTTAACTACTATAATGTATAATGCTCTTATATAATTTTCAAATAATATAAATTACTCTCCTTGTTCAATTTTTGTGGCATTGATAGCTTATTACATTTTTAAAAATAATTTAATTATCTTATTTTTGTGATTTATAATTTTTTTTCCTATATTCTAATTTAAGTGACGCAATACTTAGATGGTCAGAAACAACAAAGTAGACATGTTTAAATGACTTATAATAACTAATTAGAAGTTATATAACAAAGTTACTATAAAAGTACTTGTATAAAAAAATTAGGTGAGACTCATATAAGACGTCAAGTTAATTTAACATTAAATATTATTAATTTTTTAATACTTGGATGGCTTATAATAATCAATTAGGAGTGATATAGTAAAATTACGGTTGAAATAGCTGAAACAGATATGTCATAAATATTTATTTTATTTTCTTAACTAAATATTATTAATTTTTCTAATACATAAATGACATATAATAATTAATTAGGAATGATATAATAAAATCACGAAACAAGCAGGTAAAATAATGGCAAGCATACATGACGACGATCTCCTGCCTACTCACTGTCACTTCTATATAAGAGAAATAAGTTGGAAGTTTCTCTAACAACCCCTTTCATTGCTTTTCATGAAACTTCTAATTACTTAAATATTTTCTACCTTCTCATACGAACTAATATCATGAATCAAATATGTGAAAATTCTTTTTGATTATGATGATATTGAGACTCAAACAGATGAACTTGGTCTGTTCTAATGTCATGTTGAAGAGTGTGGCAATTTTTTCTAAAAGTCTAAATCATTAGAGGAAGGACACATTTATTTACGTAAAATATATTCTCGACGAAAGTAATTTGTATGTTTATTAAGTTTTGTCTTTAGTTTGACTATATATTCTCTTATATTATAAGAGCGAATTAAGCAGCTGAAGCAGATAGGAGGTCGACATGCCTGCTTCAGCTGCTTCAATTGTAATTTTACTATATCACTCCTAATTAATTATTATAAGTCATTTATGTATTCGAAAATTCATAATATTTAATAAAAATTTAAAATAGACATTTATGACATGTCTGTTTCAGCACTTTAACCGTAATTTTACTATATCGCCCCTAATTAATTATTGTATCCCTAATTAAATATTATAAGTCATTTACGTACTATAAAATTAATAATATTTAATTAGAAAAAGGTAAAATAGACATTTATGACTGTTTCGGCTTCTTCAATCGTAATTTTTCTGTATCGGCAAAGCAAGCACGAGGTCGACATGCCTGCTTCAACTGTTTCAACTGTAGTTTTACTATATCACCCCTAATTAATTATTATAAGTCATTTACGTATTAAAAAATTAATAATATTTAATAAAAAATTAAAATAGACATTTATGACTATCTGCTTCAGCTGTTTCAATTGTAATTTTACTATATTATTTCTAATTAATTATTATATTTCAAATTGAATATTATAAGTCATTTACATATTAAAAAATTAATTATATTTAATTAGAAAAAAGTAAAATAACATTTATGACTGTTTTAACTATTTCAATTGTAATTCTACTGTACCATCATTAATTAATTATTATACAACTATTTTTTTATAATAATTTTGTTATGTGGCTTCTAATTAGTTATTATAAGTCACGTAAGCCATGTGTACTTCATTGGTTTTACCGTGATTTTAATATATCACCACTAATTAATTATTATGATCGTCTAAGCATTGAAAAATTGACAACATTTCATAAAAACAGGTAAAAGAGACATAAATGATATGTCAACATAAATTTGTTTTTGACTACTAAATTATATTAGTGTACATAAATTGAAATGGAACAGAGTAAGACATAAAATAACATATATTATTTGAAAATAAAATAACAACAACAACAACAACATACCTAGTATATTCCCACCAAGTGGGGTCTGGGGAGGGTAAGTGTACACAGTCCATACCACTACCTCAAAGTGAGATAGCAAGGCTATTTATGATGGACCCCCGACTCAAAATAAAAAATATTATAAGTCACAATGATTAAGAACTTAATATAAAAGTATATATGTAAAAAAAAATTAATTGACTGTCAAAATTTTATCTGTGCCACATAAATTGAGGCAGAGAGAATATTCATATATTATTAAAAAATAATGTAAAAGACATTGTAAGTCACATAATTAACAACTTAAAATTTTTTAAAAATATAAAATATTTGACTGACTCTCGAAATTATACCAGCACCACTTAAATTAAACCATAAGAAAAAATATTATAAATCGCAATAATTTAAAATATAAATTATTTTAATAATTTAAATTGAGATTAAAAAAATATATATTGGGCTTGTGCTGGCACGAACCATCAATATCTAGTATGTTCATATGTTTCAGTTTACATGTTATATGTGTGAAAATTAATTCTTAGATAAAGAAGATTTACATACTACAATTACATTAGCATCAATCAATTTAGGAAACGAAAATAAACCAAAATTATAAAGATGTTAGTATATGTTATAAATATATTACCATATATAGTGAATGTCTATTTATGAAAAAAAATTAGAAACCCAAGGTTAGTTTTTCCCTATAAATAAAAAGGTTTTCCTTCATTATAATTGAACCCTCAAAAGAATCCCTCAAGAGAAATAATAATCACTCTCTCTAAAGGTAATTTTAAGGTTAGTAATCCCTTATCTTATTTGTCTTTTTCTACTAATGATATAACTATTATTGGATTTCAGGAAAAATAATTGGTTTGGGATCAGTTATGCTTTAAATTTATGCATGAAGAATAATATTGTTAAAAGATATGATGATGAATTTAAGTCTCATCTCATTAAAAGGGTAAGACACTGGGTTAAAAGTTTCAATGCACCATGATGATAAGATGTTGGATTCAAGTCTCATCAATTTATGCCTAAGATGCCTTTATATGGATAAAATATTGAGTTTGAATCTCAATGCACCATATCCCTTAATGATATTATGATGGCCAAGGCAAAAACAACGTGTTTGATACAAAGTCATAAAACTTGTCCATTGAATATGGTCCATTCCATGAAGTGAATGTGGTAGCAATGCATAATATGTTTGAAAGAAAACAAATGATTGAATGCACGAATATAAGAGTGGAGGGACAATATGATAATAATCATCAAAAGTGATAATATTTTTACATGCTTATCATGGTTATAAGATATGTTAGAGAAAATTTCTCAACAACCATATGTATGCCTCGATTTGCTCCTGAATTAGCAATATCTTAAAAGAGGCTATAAGTTATCATAATTTGATAGGCTTAAGGCAGGATTATATTTTATTCCCGGAGAATGAAAAGCTTATTAATGCAAACGTGCACGTGATTGTGATGGTATCATAACGCACCTCCGAAAGAGGCTGAATAACTGAGAAGAGTTATTTTGAAATCTACTTCTAAAGTAGTAAATCTAAAATTTATTCATGTAATAGTAAATCTGAAATTTATTAAAGAAAAAAATACATGTCATGGTAATCTTGGAGTTTAATATTATAAATAAGTTCATAAGTTGACATGAACGATTATGACATCTCGAAGATGTGCATATTGAGCATTAGACATATATTGAAGAAATAGAAGATTCTTAAAAAATTATTTGTGTCCCTTGTTCTCATGATAAGTTGGTTGGACCAACTAATATTAGGATTGGATCCCTTAAAATCAGAAAAGTTAAAAAGTGAATATGGGCCCGTTCACTAGTCATGTGATCTATTAAGATGCATCAATATAAGATAATCACATATACATTTATTGTCAACCTCCATTTTAATATTTATAATGTTGCTTGCTCAATAAAATTGAGTTAAGAGCATAACTTTCAGATTGTGTAATCAAGATAATTCATCTTGATGATGATGGTTTGACATTGAACGTCTTCCATAAATAGTTGAACCATTGCTAACGAGAACAAAACTTTATGTGTTGGTTTGAAATATGATATATATACAAAAATATTTATATGCATCAAACCATTAAATTATGAACAATTCCCCCTTAAAGTTGGTTATGAGTCAGGAATCACACGTTGTCCATCTAATAATTTTGATTTGCAGTATACAATTAATAAATATATCATAATGCACAAAGATGGATTCCTCAAGGAAGATAGAGGATGTACGTTAGTTTTCCTAACATAAGGGGAAGATTATAAGCAACTATGAAAAATGTTAGGAATTATCATCAGATCCTCATTCAAAAGATAATTCAAGTCAAATACTGAAAGCATTTCATATTTAAGCTGCAAGTGCTCCTATTTTATGTCCCTAAAGGACAAAGTCTATGCATGCGTAAAGCTTGGTAGACTAATCAGTTCCAAATTAAATAATCCTTGAAAAGAATAAGGACCAAACAATCATAATAAGAAGGCAATGTGCTCTTGAAGAGCCTATGACATAACACTTCATGAAACCTTATAAGAGGTTCAGGTACCTGAAAATAATGATGTGATGAGACCTCAAAATGTTATCTTACACTGTGAATTGAAATGAAATGATATATCATCAATATGTTTGATACTATATTGGCGCAATATTATGAAAGATTACGAGGATCTGAATTCTACGTTTATTTAAGCATGCTGACGTAGAAATATTTATCAGGTGGCATGAAAGGATGAACTTGGTAAGAATAAACAATTATTTGATTTGCAGTTAAGACACTTGAATATGTCACACATAGCATACTGAATATTGTCACTTGACAAAATTTATATGAAGATTTTTTAAGTATTCAAAATGTTTGAAGCATATAAAAATTTTCGGGAAACTTATTTATAATCCTTATATGAAAATTATTGGAACACTTTGAGAGTTTTCAAAGCAATATATTATTTGCTGACATGAGAAATATACTAATTTGGATTGGTTATGAAGTATCACATCTTAGTGCAATTGATGCATTCATGTATCTTGCAAATACTACAAAGCATATAGCCTTTTCGATTAATTTGTTAGCAAGATACAATTCTGCTCCTACTAGGAGACATCGAAATAGGATCAAACATGCAGTGTGTTCACATGTGCGGATTCTGTCATATCCCGGAGATCTACAAAGTAGTCTATTATAGCCTCTTTGTCGAGCCATCTTGAGATAATAGCTATTCATGAAGCAAGCTGAGAGTATGTGTGGTTGAGGTCCATAATACATCTTATTTGCAAAAAATATGGTTTGAAATGTGATAAATTACCCATGATTTTTTATGAGGATAATGTAACATACACAACACAATTTAAGGGAGGACTCAAGGAGATAAAACTAAGTACATTTAGCCAAAGCTTTTCTATACACACGAGCTACAAAAGAATGGCGATATTAACATGCAACAGATTTGTTCAAGTGACAATGTGGCCGATTTATTCACCAAGTTTCCACCAATTATAACTTTCAGGAAGGTGATGCACAAGATCGGGATGCAAAGGTTCAAAGATGTTCTCATTAGAGGGAGTTAATACACGCTGTACTTTTTTTTTCTTACGAGGTTTTGTCCCACTGAGTTTTTCTTGTAAGTTTTTTAATGAGGCAACCTATATGCGTATTTTTAAAGATGTGTACTATTTTTTCTTCACTAGATTTTTTTCCCACTGAATTTTTTCTAGTAATGTTTTAACGAGGCACATTATCTATCAATTAGACATTCAAGGTGGAGTGTTATAAATATATTACCATATATAGTGAATGTCTACTTTACCATATAAAGTGAATGTCTATTTATGAAAAAATTAGAAACCCCAAGGTTAGTTTTCCCCTATAAATAAAGGGATTTTCCTTCATTGTAATTGAACCCTCAAGAGAAATAATAACCACTCTCTCTTTTCTCTCCATTCTTCTTCTCTACTTTATATTTCATAACAGTAGACATATTTTAACTCAAATAAACTAAGAGTTAAAAAGCATAACTTTTTTTTGGCGGAATACATCGACGGGTCCCTCAACTTGGCACCATCTTTACTTTGGCACCTCAAGTGGACAATGTTTATTTTTAGCACTTAAAGCATTCTTCAAGTATGTCATTTTAGAACTTTTTCCATAATTAGCAAAACAATACTACACGTGTGTGCTACACGCACTAATAACATGGAAATTGATGAATAAAACGCAAACATTTGTCATTTCTCTTCAAATTATATTTTAAATAACTAATTTTAATTAAAATAGAAAAATTACCAATTAAATGTTGACACTTGGCATTTTTAATCTAAATAATTATACAAAAAATGAATTATAATTATTCCCCTACCCCCACGTCAAATCTATCATCTCCAACCATCTCCCCACCCCAACCCCCACCCGCTTCCCCATCCCTCAGTCATCTTCTCCGATTTCTACTCGTTTCACCTCCTCTGCCCACCCCCAGCCCAACCAAAATTTCTCTTCAATTACCTCCTAATTCACAATCATCTTTTAAATTGTTTTGTTAAGAATTCATCCCAAATAAATCTATTAAAAATCTGTTAGGATTTCACAATTGGAGGGAATTTTCACAATTGAATTGCATTTGACATTATTCATTTTTTCATGGTAACTCTAAATCTATCTCAAAAATTTTCACCGTTCAAGGAGTTTAAAATTGAGTAAAATTGAGGTTGAAATTGAGCTAATTCCTGCATGTTTTGTCTGTTTATCGTTACAACTTTTGTGATTTCTAGTGTTACTTTGGTCTGATTGTGGCCACATACAAATACTTTTAGGTTCCAGATTCTTTTGGTTACTTTGTATTTTTGGTCCATCTATATACAACAATCTAGTACTATTTTATGTTTTTCTTGACATTGGTTGGTTTTTTTTGGTTACTTGTATGACACTAATCTATTTTCGACAGTGTTCTGAGCTTAATTATGTTGATGGATTTAAAAAAAAAAAAGAAGAAGGAGGAAGAGGTGATGGTAGATTAATTTTCCACCATTTTTTATTATCATTAAGGAAGAACCCATGCTTGTGTGAGTGGTTGGCGGATAAAAATGGAGAAAAGTGTTGGAAGAGATCAAAAGGAAGAAGAAGAAGATTAAGAAAAAGTAGATAAAAATTAGTAATTTTTAAGTTGTCCACGCGCTCAAAGTGTATGCAATACACACAATGTGTCAAATCAGCAAAACGTGCCAAAGTGACACAACTGATGGCTACTTAAGGTGTTAAAAATGAACAACACCTACTTGAGGTGCCAAAGTGAAAGATGGTGCCAAGTTAAGGGGTCTGGCGATGTATTCTGCCTATTGACAACATAGGCAATAAGCCACAAATTCTGCTATATCTCTCTCTTTATACAACTCCAATAATAGTGCTACCTCAAATATCTATACATCTTGGCTGTACCGGGGTGAATAGAATATCTAGAGCTGTGAGCCTCATGCAAAAACCAATTGAATTAAGTTATAAATCGGCGAAACACAAATGCAACCATCAAATCTCAAAACACCCTCAAAACAATGGTGACCCTCTCTGAATCACCACTCAACACCTGATCATGATGGAAGTGAAGCTTGCTATACTCAAACTGCGATCTCGAATATGGTTAAATAATGAAGACATTGCCTTAACATTAGCAAGAATCTTCCTAGGGTCTAAAGTATCAAGGAGAACCATCAAGTTGGCTAAGGACTTAATGTCACGAGCCAACAGTCTCTAAGAAACTGAAATACAAGCTAATCTACCTATACTCACTATTTTCTGACTCAAGGCATCTGTTACCACATTTGCCTTGCCCGGATGATACAAGATTGAAATAGCATAGTCCATAAGAAAATCCATCCATAAATACTGTCTAGCATTAAACTCCTTCTGAGTCATAAGATACTGAAGAATGCGATGATTAGTGAAAATCTCACAATGCATAACATAAAGATAATCCTATCATTGGACACCACATGTCCAAAGAATGTCACCGACTCAAGCCAAAACTCACATTTGTAGAACTTTGTAAATAACACATAAATAACACATAATCTCTTAAAGTCTAGAGCATGATCATCAAATGTTGCTTATGATCCTTTCTACTCCTCAAATTACAAGGATGTCACCAATGAATATAATGACAAAGGAATCAAAATTAGGCCTGAACACTCGGTTCATCAAATCCATGAACACGACTAGGGCATTAGTCAACCCAAATGACATCACTAAGAACTCATCATCACCATTTTATACGTCCTAAAAGCTGTCTTTGGGATATCTTCAGCCTGAGTCCTCAGCTGATGGTAACTAAATCTCAAATCAATCATAGAAAATGCCATCGCACCCTGAATCTGGTCAAACAAATCATCAATGCGAGTCATGGGATAACAATTATTCACCATTACCTTATTAAGCTGCCTATAATCAATACACATATACATGGAATCATCTTTCTTCTTCACAAACAACACAGGAGCTTTCCAAGGAGGCACACTGGATCTAATAAAACCTTGCCAAGAAATTTCTGAAGCTGAGAATTAAACTCCTTATACTCAGCAGGAGCCATACGATAAGGTTCCATATAAATAGGTCGGGTGCCAGGCTCAAGGTCAATAGCAAACTCAATCTCACGGACAAGGGGAATACCTGGCAGGTTGATAGGGAACACATTAGGAAACTCACAAACAATAGGAACAAAGCCAAGCAACAGACTCTCCATACTAGTATCACAAATATAAGAGAGATAAGACTCGTTAAAACTCAAAATAAGCCTCTTAGGACGAACATAAGAAACAATCCCCGTCGGCTCGCGGCTAATCGATCCCTTCCACACGACTGGGGTTACGTTGGGCATGGCTAAGGTAATGGTCTTGGCAAAATAATCCATAACTGCATAATAGTGGGATAACTAGTCCATGCCCATAATCACATCAAAATCTACTATATCCTAAATAATAAGATCAACATAAGTATCAACATCACTAACAGTCACATCATATGATCTAAAAACCATCAACTACTAAAAAATCACCCACAGTATAGATACACACAATGGATCAGATAATAAATCACGAAAAAACTCCAATCTTGGTGCATAATAAGAAGATATATAAGAATCAGTGGATCCCAAATCAAAAAAAGTAAGGTCTAACTAGGGGTGCACCAAAATTGTACCTGTAACTACAACATCTGAAGTCTCAGCCTTGCATCTAGCAGGTACTGTATGCAACTGGTCACGCCCACTACCTGGCTGGGCACCTAACCGACCTCGTATCTTGCCTACCTGAGAACCTCCTCGAGTACCCTATAAACCGTCCATGCAACCATAAGAACTACCTCTAACTAAGGGATGAACTTCTCTAATAGGAGGAACACTTTAAGATAAAGAAACAATCACCCTATAAAAAAGGCACACTTGAGAATAGTGTCCAAGAACCCTATAGCTATAACATAAACTCAAAGTGGAACTAGAACTAATAGATCCAGCTGACCCAAAGTAACCATAATGACTAGAGTGACCAGAAGATAAACCACTTAAAGACTGGCCACCAACCTGACCTGGGCTATCACTAGAACTAGATTTAGTCAGTAATTTAAATAGCTGCCTAAGCTAGTCGATTAGGCCGACTTTGAGGTTGATATGATAGGTGTGGAGTATACCCACCAAGAGAAATACTACCTCTGAATCTGGAACTACTAAGACTCCCACTAAAACTACCTTAAAATTTAGGCCTCTTATCATTGCCCTCTATCATCCAAGAGTGATCTAAAACTTTAGCAAAAGACCTACCTACAAAAAATAAACTCTGACTAGATATACGAATGGGATGTCTCAACCCTTAAATAAAGCAGCAAACTCCTCATTGTCATGACCCAGTTTATGAGTCATGATGGTACCTACTACAAGTAGGTAAGTCAACACCATAACCTAGAGCTAACACAATGGATTATTCAGTAAGAACTTCTAACATAGGCCAAATTCAATGAACACATATTATAAATACATAAGTGTTCTAACATAGAAAAATAGTAATCATAAGATACAAATCCCACGACCTAGTAGAGCCAGTACAAGAGTATCTATTGTCAATAATACAACCCAAAAGACTTAGAATATAGTTAATATATCTGTCTCAATATAAAAGACCGAATAACAAAAAGGTAGACAGAAATGGGCAACTTAGAACTCCAAGAGCTCACCCCAAGCTAAATCATGAAATAAAGATGATATAATGCAAGATAATCATAATTAAGTCAAGGTACAGAATTAAACCCGAATTATCTCCATTATCACTATACATAATGAGTAATTAAATTAAAATAATAATATAATATAAGGCATCAATGCATGCCAATATCATCATGCAAAAGAAATAGACAATTTGGAATCATAACGAATCAACACAAGAAAACACATAACGCATCAACACAAGAAAACACACGTATAAAGTTGGCTCCCATACTTCAACTGGTGCCAACTTAAAGAACTCATCACATCATCCCATACTACTGGAGAGTACACATAGGAGAATTATCAAGGAATTTAACCAACACATATCCAAACCGCATTATTATTCTACTATTTTCCCACAATATCATCAATTAGTCATTTTATCTAACTTTCATTAATTACCAACTTTAACCAAGTGCCCATATTCCATAATATTACCATCATTTAGCAATCTTATCATCAAAATACACTAACCATAATTCACTAGCTAGTCATCTCTCATTAACTAATTCATTTTACTTACTAGCCATCATAACCTCTAGTTGTTATTTAGCAACTATTTACCATATAACCTCTATTCATGGGTTGTCATCTAGTCATAATTCACCAACTAACCAATATTTAGCAACTAGGCCTCATTTACTAACTAGTTTTCACCACTGACTTAATCATCATTATCAAGCAACATTATGATTACTAATCATTGTTAGCAAAAATCATCATTATAGATTATCCATCATCATCACTAGCCATTAATACTACTATTCATCATTTTTGCTAATGTTCGACTATCTATTACTCATCATTAGCCACTTGGATAATATCCATCTTTAATACTCATCTTTAATACTCATTTGGTGTCAAGCATCAAATATATCACTTATAAGCATTTATCACTAGTGGGATATAATTGGCAACCATAATATCAAAAACATACCTAATTACACATAAGTGTATAAATAATTATGTGATTGCCATACATAGGCCTAGTCGGACGAGAACCGGTAGATGTACATGTAGGCACATCAATTTAATCATCCTCTTGCCTTGCTAGGTATATATCATCATAATCAATATCCTCTGGCCTTGTTGGGTATCATCACCTCATCATAATATCCTTCAGCCATGCTAGTATCATCATTATTTTAATATCCTTCGGCCTTTTCGGGGATATATCATCATAATAACATCCTCCGACCTTGTCGGGTATCATCACATCATCATAATATCCTCTGGCTATGCCGGATTTAAATATATTATTTCAATCTCCTCCGGCCATGACGGGTATCAATATATGTGCATAATCATAATCGGTGGCAACATTTATTACATAAGCAGTTATATAAGGAAGTTTCATGATATCAAGCATAATTAGTAACATAACCTCCCATAAGTCAATAAGAATGATTTATAATCATAATTCATGACATCATTACTAAAATTATCATAAGAAGTGTTTTCAAGCATAATTTCTAGCACATATTCTTGGCATAATCAATATCACGAGCAATGACCTATTAGTAGAATACTAAACAACCTATCATTAGCAAAAGATAATCTATCAATAACCTGAGTAATAGCTAATCCATGACGTAATCCATAGCTTACTTATAGCTTAGTCAAATTCATAATTTAAGGCATACGAAATATCCTAGCCAACGGCTCATTCAATAATATATTTGGAAGCTTAATCAATAGCCAAACAATGGTATATACAATAGCTCATCATGAGCTTAGCTAATAACTCACATACATAGCACAATCAATAAGACCTTACTTCTAACGTCATTCATTAACTAACAAGTACTAAGGGTTCCTCAATCTCGCCTAAAAATGCATTCTCTATGAATTTAATAAGTGCATAAGGGTTTCAAGAGAACTATATCAATCTTGGATTAAGGTGGGTCAAGATCCCACTTCTAAATCCCCAAAATACATTCTAAGTTTATTTCTACCCCGGACTAGGCTAAGGTTTTTAAATCAGCTCTTAGATGTATAACAAACCATAATTAACTCCATGGTAGAGATTCTACTCAAGTTCTATCACTAAGTCCATTGGAACTAAAGCAACTCCATTAGAGTAAGCAATTAAGGTCAATCTCTCCCTAAACATGAGTGACAATGTCACTCCCATCTAACTAGAGTAATTTTAAGCATTCTCATACATGAGACATTAAGTCTAATCCATTAAGGTTCAAGGCAACAAACTAAGTTTTTTAGTATAAGGGTCTCAAATGACCTAAAATATTCAACTAATCCCAAGTCTTGCACATCTTCAAACCAAAACCTAAAACCCATCTCAATCCAACAAGATATCATAATTATACTAGAACATAGCTCAATCTAACAAGGGATAAACCTATCCTACCTCAATGCCAAAGAAAGCTTAAAAATACTCTAAACCTTTAATTTTTCCTTCCGAGAAGCTTCTTCAAGATGCCACGCTATCAAAAACTCATTTCACATATCAATACAAGAATATCGATATCCATATTGTACCATTGTGCTTTGAGTCCAAATATCATGACAAAATCCATGTGGGCCCCACTAAAAGAGAATTACATTTTTGAGACCAACCCAACACGATATCAAGCTCATGGAATCAAAACCCTAAAAAATAGGTAAAACCTAAGAAAAGTTTGGGGCTAAATCAAGCCCTAAAGAATTTCGGGCTTTGGTAAAAAATTCAAGAAATTAAAGCATGAATTTGAAGGATTTTTACCTTAAATCCAAAGTTATTCATGAAAATATTTATTAATCAAGCTCCCAAGTAAGCCCCAAGACTCAATTTCAAGTTATCACACTTTTTTAGTGTTCTTGGCTCTCAAGGATGTGTGAAAAATGACCAAAATGCGGCCTAAGGTGTCATTTTATACCCATTCCAGGTGATCAGGTATTGCTATCACACAACCGGGTCTGCAATCATACTACTTGAGTACAGAAGCAGGTTTGAGGATCGCCATCCTCCCTTGTACGTTCGTAGTACTTGTTGTCAGCACCATAGAAATTCAAAAAATTCTAAGTTTTTGTCAATGCGTCGAGATTCATTCAGAATCCAATATACACAAATGCACTATGTAACCATACTAAATTCAGCATTCCAGACACAATGAAGAAGTAAGAATTTCAATCAGATGTCATTTCGACTAAATGTGTATACCACACCTATATTTTTAATTTTCCAACCAATAGGTAAAAATGAGCTTGGGTACATCGGGACCTAAACCAAAGGTTTACCTAGCCTAAATCAATATTACAGAGCTGCTGGTGTTGTCAAAATTTGCATCCGAGATCATTTTACCAAAGTCTTTGTCCAGTGGCTATTTGGAACTAGTGAAAACTTCTAAACAAGGAATTGACTCTAAAAACCAAACGAACTGTCTGGTAACCAAACGATTAGTTCTAGCAAGTCATAAATTACTTAGGACAACTATGGAAAATCTCTAATAGCAAAAATATGTGGTATTCTTAAAAATGACCTGAAGGGTCATTACAATATCCACTACCAAAGGAACTTTCATCCTCGAAAGTTAAAGACGTAAAAATACCTGAAGTTTCAAACAAGTGAGACTACTGAATACCTCAAGGAATAAAATCTATGGCCTGCATAGGTCTGCTACCTAATTTGAGCCGCTCTCAACCTATCCTGTATCACACTGACTATATCCAATGACTCTTGAAGCATATCTATACCATGGGACCTAAGCTTTGATGTTTCAAACCATCCAATTAGACAATGTCATCTTCTACCATACAAAGCCTCAAAAGGCACCATCACAATAATCAAATGATAACTGTTATTATATGCAAACTCTGCTGAGGCTAAGTGCTGCTCGCACTAGCCTCTAAAATCCATAATGCAGGATCGGAACATGGACTTAAGATTCTGAATAGTCCACTTAGATTGGTCATCAATCTGGAGATAAAAATCCATACTCAAATCCACCCGAGTGCCTAAATACTCTTGAAATACTCTCCAAAATCTTTAAGTAAACACATAACTACGATCTGAAATGATAGAAATGGCCACCCCAAGTAAATGGACTATCTCCAGAACATAGATATTGGCTAATCTCCCATCACTGAAAATTATTTAAATAAGAAAATATGTGTTAACTTTATCAAGCGATCTAAAATAACCCTGCAATATATTATTTTATTGATGATCAGATGACAACAATGGACTAGGCACCCGGGTCTTCATGAGTTTAGTACAATTATCACATGTCAACACAGTTTTGTCTGTTAGTGTAATAAATTCCTTAGGTGAGCTGCGTAGCAATCAGGACACCTATCCCAATCAAAATTCTACTTTAATCTTTATCCAGCTATAAATAGAAAAGAATACTTCTCAATTCATAGTTTTTGTAATCTGATCATTCAAAGAGGAAAATGGCAAAAACTTAAATCTTGCTCAAGTTCCAAGTTTCTGTGTGTTGAGAGTGTATCTGTTCTTTTGTCAAGTCTTGGTCTGTAATTGAATTACTCATCTTATAAGAGTAATGCTTTTCTTATGTATGTAGTGTGCTTAGGTATAGTTACCTGAGTTGATATTGGTTAGAGTTAATCAATATTGAGGAGATCTTGACAGAGTTGTTAAGGACAGTTTGTAATAGATTTGTTACAAACTAGTGGATCTTAGAGTTAAGTTCTAATAGTGTCTATAGTCATTAGTTTCATTATAGTAGATTCTTGAGTGATTGTGAGGGAAAGTTGTGGTTTTTCCTCCCTTGATCAAGGAGATTTCCACATTAAATTAATGTGTTCTTTACTTTCCTACAAGGTTTTAATTCCTTACTAATTTACTACTTTATTGCTTGTATCTGACTCTAAGGGATCTGATCCCTTTTAAGGTGGTGCACCCCCCACGTTTCATTAATTGGTATCAGAGTAAGGACAGTCTAAAAGGTTCATACCTAGAGTGATTTATTGATCATGGCTGCTCCACCAAATCTGGAAGAGGGGCAATGTATTACTAGACCACCCTGCTTTAATGGATATTACTATGGGTGGTGGAAAACAAGGATGTATGACTTTATTATGGCCGAGGACAGTGAGCTGATGGATGTAATACTTGATGACCCTTATGTGCATATTAGAGAGGTCAAAGAAGGAGACATAACAAGGATATTCGTCAAAAACTAGGAGAGAGTTTGATGATGAAGATTGAAAGAAAGTTGAGAAAAATTACAAGGTTGAGAACTGCTTGTGTGTGGTATAATACCAAATGAGTATAATAGGATTTTTTCTTGTAAAAATTCTAAGGAAATTTGGGACTACCTAAAGATTGCTCATGAAGGAACAACTAATGTGAAGGATTCAAAAGTTTACATGCTAACTACTCAGTAAGAAACCTTTTCCATGAAGGAAGGAGAATCAATACAAAAAATGCATACTAGATTTACTTCAATCACAAATGAGCTACACTTTCTAGGATAAGTGATTCCCTTGTATAAGATAGTGAGAAAAATTATAGATGTTCTTCCTAAGTCCTGGGAAAGCAAAGTGGATGCTATTACTGAGGAAAGAAACCTGAAGAATCTCACTATGGATGAACTTATTAATAATCTGAAGAATCATGAACTCAAGAAGCAGCAAAGAAAAGAGAAGAAGGAAGAAAAAAGAGAAAAATCTCTGGAATTAAAGGCTTCAAAGTCTAATTCAATTGAGGAAGACACTGATATTTCCTATTTGGAAAAAAACATTGTTAGAACAATAAAGAAAAATGGTCAGCTTTAAAGAAGAGGAAGTGGAAGCAAAAAGGGAGGTACAACTGAAGTCTGTCACAAATATAAAATTCTTGAGCATTTCATCAAGTATTGTCCATTGGATAAAATGGACTCTAAGGAATACCGAAAGTCTGGAGCTAACAAAGGAAAGAAGAGGGACCAGATCCCTGAAAAGTCAAGAAGAACGGTTGTATCTGATTATGTAGTGAAATAAGTTCTAGGGGAAGATTCCTCCAATTAATTCGATGAAGCTGAAAATTCAAGAAGAACGGTTGTATCTATGCTTGCAGTGGAGGATGAGAATGTCAGTTTTGACACCTTGTTTGATTTCATGGAAAATATTGAAGATGAAGAAGAAATTGCACTAACTCTTTCTGACATTAAGTAAAATTTAGATAACTACTCTGGTAGAAAGATAAAGAAGCTTGCAAATGTGTTGATTGATTCTGTGTGTGAACTAACTGTTGAGAAAAATACTCTAGAAGAGAAATTAGAAAATCAAGAGCTTGAATTGATTACCTTTTGACAGTACCCAAGCGCACATGCAAGTGTACGTGGTCTATCAAGTAGTAAAGTGGCCTTTAAGAAAGCCAAGTATCGATCCCACAGGGACATGATCTAACAACTATTCGACTCTAGTTCACAATTTAGATTTAATTGATGCAAGTGTAACTAAAATAGAGTTTTGAATACTTGTAAAATAAAGTAAAGGAAACAATGCATAAAATAAAGGTCTTGAAACAATCAATGGAGTAAAGCCCAGGGTTAAAGCACTTTGAACAATCATACTATGTTATTGAACTTCATTCGTTAATTCTATTATCTTGGTTGTTGATTTGTAGGGTTAATTGCATGATCATGGTCTCCCAACCTCTAACCATTTTCCTAACTTGGACATTACAAGTACATCGTTGAGCCGAGATGTAATAATCCAATTAAGTTATTAAAGCTATCATCCCATGTTTGAATCAAGTAAGGCTTCTAGGTACATCCCAGTCCTAGATGCTAATTTATATTTTCTATTTCATAAAAGAATACAACCTTTGTTCATCCCCATGTTCTATCTCCCTGTTCCCTCTTTCAAGATCAAAAGGTAGACAACTAATATATTTTCCATGTGATCAATCCATCATATAGTTAAATCAAAGATGAACAAGCAATCAAATATGATAAGCAAATTAAACAAAATCAATTCAAAACAATAATACTCATGTTCTTGGCTTTAACCCCGAAAAGGAGGTTTCTAGCCACTCATAGTCATAATCGTAATCACAAGATTGTAATTAACAACTTAGAACATGAATGAGCTAAATTAAAGTAATTAAAAAACCTAAGAAAAAGTTGAAGAAACCTATCAATCCTCTAATACATCCAAGAATATCCAAATAATGTGTACAATGATGTATTTATAATATAAGCTAACAATCCCAAGCCGTGTTGAACAAGGTTTTTATTTTGGCCATGCTTGAAAAGACCAATGCGTCGCGTTGACTATCTCATTGTTAGGAGTGGCGCGTCACATTGGGTATTTCATAGAACTGGTGGCGTTTCACACTGGTTGTTACATAGGGAGAAGGGACACGATGCATCCATATAGCTTCGGTTCACTGAAAGTTGTGTCCAAAATTTTGGTTAAGTATTGAACGCCCTATCTTTTTCCCATGAATTTTGTAGTGTATTTCCAATGAATTTCCAGACTTTATATCATAAATATATCCCCATATTCATCTCACCAAGATTCCTACATAATCATACACCACATATTAGAGATCATAACAATGATGAATCAAAATAAGAGCTAAGATAAGGCTAGTTCGCAATGACCTTTAATTATTATTTGACTCTAGACTTAGTACAATTGGACTTTTCCCATTACAAATAAGTTGCTCCACATATAATTACACATTTAAACCATTTGTAACTCCTTTAACACATTAGATTCCAATGAAACCAACTAGACACACAACTAGCTCAAGCTAGTAAAACTAGTTTCCTTGATTAAACTCTAAATGACTCAATTAAGTACAACTTATTTGAAAATATTTTGAACCATTGTAATCATGTCCTTGAAAACTTATATGCTTGTTTATATCATATTAACACATAAAGCACACAAATTATCCTCTAAACAAGACTAAATAAGCTAGAATAATGACCCTAGAGTGCACAAATACACCCCACATCACCTTAACTCTCCAGATATATAAAAGAAGAAGAACTATTCATAAAATTAAAATCTAAAAATCTGAGTTTAATTAGTCAACTAGATAAAGTAAATAATTTAGACTGTAAAGGGAAGAAAGAAGCCTCAAGGCTTCAAGTTAAGGTTGAAGAAAGTCTGAACTATTCTCAAAATCACCTCATGACTGCACTCTATTAGAATGAAGAATTAGAAAGAGACCTGGTCTATATAATTGAAGAACTTAACAAAGCACTAAAATGGACCACATCCTTACAAATTCTTTCTAATTTAACTAGTTAGGGTATTAATAGTGAAAAAGGCCTTAGATATCAATTTAAAACCTAATCACTTGGGTATCAAGGGAAATCTGTTCATGGTGTTAGAAACAAGGTCCACAAACCTCTATGTGATCATTGTGGAAGAGATGGACACATCAAAGAAAACTATTAAATTTGGCTTAGATCTAGAATGAACAGTGCCAGATATATCCAGCAGGAGAATTCTAATCCTAAGGGTTCCAAACCCTTAAAAAATATGAAAAATAACTCACTACCTAGATGTGACAAGAAAGATTTGATCAAACCCTTGTCTTGCTTTTGGAAACTCAAACTCAAGTGGGTTTCCAAATCTAACAAATGACTATGTTTACAGGTAGGTGAAAGGGCTTGTAGTCAAAACTGGTTCATGGATAGCAGATGTTGACAACATATGACTGGAAAAACTGACTATTTTCTCTCTCTAAAGATACTTCAGGTTGGAGGTGTCTCATTTGGAAATGGTAAAAAGGGTTATATCGATGGTGTGGGAAAGATTGGAAAATCATCTGATCAAGTAATAAAAGATGTGTACTATGAGAATGGACTCAAGTATAGTCTTCTAAGTGTTTTTCAAATCTGTGAAAAGGTAATAAAGTGAAATTCTCATCTGATGGATGCACTATGTCAGGCTTGAAATCTGGGAGAGTTATTCTCAAAGCTAAAAAGATCAAGAATATGTACATGGATGATTTAGAGTCTGTAGCTGATGGGGAATTAACTTGCTTAGGTGTTGAAAGTTATGATGCTGATCTTTGACACAGAAGGCTGGGACATGTAAGTTCCTCTTTGTTGAATAATTTGATTTCAAAGGATCTAGTTTACGACATGCCAAAACTGAAAATTCCAGACAACAAAGTTGGTGATACTTGTGTTAAGTGTAAACAAATTAGGTCTTCTTTTAAGATGAAAAAACAGGTGAGTACTTTTAGACCTCTTGAGTTGCTATACATGGACCTATGTGGACCTATTAAAGTCTAAATTAGAAGAGAAAAGAAGTATGTGTTGGTCGTTGTGGATGACTACTCTAGGTTCACCTGGACAATGTTCTTGAGAACCAAGGATGAAACCTATGAGGTTATGGTAACTTTTTCCATGCAAATTTAAATGAAGTTAAATTATAAAATTTCTAAATTATGATTTGATCATAGAACTTAATTTGAGAACTACCAAGTTGCAGGATTCTATGTTGAATATGGAATCAGTCATAACTTCTCTACTTTTAAGAATCCTCAGTAAAATTGAGTTGTTGAAAGAAAGAATAGAACCCTCAGGGAGATTACAAGGACCATGCTGATTGACAATGGGCTTCCAAAGAGCTTTTGGACTGAAGCTGTTTATACTGCCTGTTATGTAACAAACATATGTTTGATTAGATTTCTCATAAACAAGACCCCATATGAGCTTGTGTTCAATAGAAAGACTAATATTGACTAATCAAACCTTTTGGGTGCAAGTTCTTTATGCTAAACAATGGGAAAAATGAACTAGGAAAGCTTGACTCCAAAAGTGATGAAGCAGCATTTATGGGATACTCCTCAACAATCAAAACATATAGAATTTTCAATAAAGGAACTCTGTGTGTGGAAGAAAGTATACATGTGGTCTTTGATGAGTCAGGAAAGCTAGTGAATCCAGGTGATGATGAAGATTTTGATATTGAAGAACTCATTCCTGTTCAAAGGAATGATATTATTAAATATGATGGTCAAGGAAAAAATGACGCAGATGGGAATGATGAAGGTGATGATGATCCAGGATCTCAGATACAGACCCTTGCTCCAGATGAAGAGTATAAAAAGGGTTCAGTCAAATTCCACATGGACCTGGTCCTAGTGGAACTTATCTTAGAAGGTCAAACTTGAGGCATGAATCTTCTCACCCACTTGAGAATCTGAGTACACCTTTGGAATCTAGAGCCCAAATAAGAGCTTAAGCTAGAAATTTCATGGTATTCTCAACATTCTTGTCCATAATTAGGCCCAAAAATATAAAAGAATCTCTAAAAGATGTTGATCCATACAAAAGGAGCTTCATCAATTTGAAAGAAGTAAGGTTAGGAACCTGGTCCCCAGACCTATTGATAGAACAATTATTGGGACCACATGGGTGTATATAAACAAGCAGGATGAGCATGGATCTATCAATAAAAATAAAGCAAGAATGGTTGTTCAAGGTTATAACTATGAGGAAGGAATTAACTATGATGAGATATTTTCCCCTGTAGAAAGAATAGAGGCTACCAGAATTATTATTGCATTTACTGCCTACATGGGGTCCAAACTCTTCCAAATGGATGAAAAAAGTGCTTTTCTGAATAAAAACTTGAAGGAAGAAGTCTACGTAAAGAACCCTCCATGTTTTGAAGATGCAGATTTTCCTTATCATGTGCTTAAATTAGACAAGGCTCTCTATGGTTTGAAGCAAGAACCAAAGGCTTGGTATCAGAGACTTTCAAAGTTTCTTCTAGAAAATTGTTTTAAAAAGGGAAAACTAACAATACTCTTTTTTTAAAGTCTAGAGGTAGCAACTTACTAATTGTTCAGATATATGTTGATGACATAATCTTTAGAGCTACTTCTGAATTATTATGTGAAGAGTTTGCAAAGCTAATAGGGAGTGACTTTGAAATGAGCATGATGGGTGAATTGAGTTTCTTCTTAGGCCTACAGATCAAGTAAACTTCTCAAGGAACAATAATTTGTCAAGGTAAGTACATCAAGGAGCTCCTGAAGAAATACAATATGGAAGATGCCAAGCCAATTAAAACTCCTATTGGAACCAATTCAATGATGGATAATGAGGAACTTGGTCCTTTAGTTAATGAGACCATATATAGAGAGATTATTGGATCTTACTTTATCTCACTGCAAGCGGGCTAGATATTGTATTTAGTGTGGGAGTGTGTGACAAATTTAAGGCTTGCCAAAATGAGTCTCATTTAAAAGTTGTAAGAAGAATTCCCAGGTATATGAAAGAGACGGAGGACTTGGTCCTGTACTATCCATCTAGAGACAATTTTGATCTAATAGGCTATGATGATGATGATTATGCTGGATACTTGGTGGACAGAAAAATCACCTTAGGAAAGGATCATTTTCTTGGTTATTGCTTAATTTTCTGGGGTTCTAAGAAGCAAAATTCAGTTGCTTTATCAACTACTGAAGCTGAGTATGCGGATGTAGCTTCTTATTGTGCTCAATTGTTATGGATAAAAAACAACTAAAGGATTTTGGGATTGTCTCAGACACTATCCCTACAATGTGTGACAATACAAGTGCTCTCAACATGGCTAAGAAACCAGTGCATCATAAGAGGACAAAGCATATAGATGTAAGGCATTATTTTTTTAGAGATAATGTTGAAAAAGGAGATATATGCATAAAGTTTTGCAAGACTGAGGATCAGATATCAGGCATCTTTGCAAAAGATCTACACAAGGAGAAATTTGTAAAGAACGAGTTGAAGTTGGGGATGATCAAAATGAACTGACCTAATTAATGGTTCAGTTTTTTCTCCACAAAATTGGCTATGATTAGGAGACAAGTGTCCTTGATAAAGTATGTACTTGTTGTTCTAACTCAGTACCATACCATTGTAGGTTTACACGCATGGAATAACTTTAGGAGAAAATAGTTTAGACAAACACAAATTTGAGGATTCATTCAAGAAAGAGAGGGATTTGGTCCCATCGCAGGTTAGTATCACAAATGTGCATTTTTTGTCTGTCAAAAAAATTCACGTCTTATCTATCTGCCTCAGAAAATTATATTATCCTAAAAAGAAATATGAGTCACCCAAAAATTGAAATTTATATTGTCTCATTTCTTTAAAAATCCCATCCTTTCGCTTATTTATTCCCTTAAGTCTTGTAGTACCTAAACCCTCTCTTGTCAAAAGAAAAACCTAGTCGTAAATAGACCTCTTATGAAAAAGATTTCTAAATGGCTGCTAACTCCTTATTCTCATGCCTAAAAAGGACACTAAACTTAGTATAGTTAAAATCCTCTCTCAAACCTTATTTAAAGCACTAAGTTTACTTCATCCTCCATATCCCTATCAAAAGAAACCTTTGATTATCCTGCTCTTAACAAATACCTATCTGAATCAACCTCTAATGAATAAAATCACTAAGAAATGGGAACCTTTGTCTAAAACTGTTTCTATAGTAAAGGACAATAACAAGGTTGATCTCCTATTTTATGTCATCCTGCTGAAAAGAACTTTTTCTCTCTTACCCTTTCAAAGCCAAACTTCCTCTACACGTAAATCATCAATGGAGATTGATCCCTGAAACATCATAACACCTCTGTTAGTATAATGATGAATGATGCTTTGGATGCTAAAAATATCATTTTTCTATCAAATAACTGAAGAAAGAGTGTGTTTTGTCCTAAAAAACAAGATGTTAGTAAGGTAACAAGAATTTTTAGAGAAAAGTCTAAAAGTTCTCCTAATAAGCAGTAGACTCTAGAAGCACCTGGTCCTAAGAATAGGAAAATGACTGAAGGAGAACCTATCCGTGTTTCTATAAAGAGAAAACTGGAGAAAGAAGTAAAGTATGTGTCTAAAAAAGTGCGAAATAGGTCCTTGCGAAATCAAAAGGTGCTAACTGGGAGGATCTTTGACTCAAGTATATTAACAAAATTGGGTATGATGGAATTAGTTGAGTTTGTTAAACATAAAGATGACTCTATCTTATGAAAGGACCCATTCACATTGTCTTTGATGAGGTAGTCCAGGAATTCTACTCCATATTGGACTTTTTGAAGATAGACTGAAGATGAATGTTATAGTTCAAGGAAAAAAGCTGAACCTTGATGCTGTACTACTTAGAAGAATTCTGAATGTTCCCATCAGTGGTGTGAGGATTATCTTAAAACAACAACCTTTAACGGAGTTTATGGCAAATGCATCAAAGGTTAAAGAAAAATCTATAACTTCAGTAAATAGGAGATCACTTAAAAGTGAGTTACAATTAGTAGTTGGCTTTGTTAACAAAGTGATTCGTCCTATATCACAAAAGAAGAACATTGCTTCAGTAGCTGACTTGTATGTGATTAAGTGTCTTAGCAGTTTTGAGTTGATAAATTTTCCTGCTCTAATGATGGAGTACATACTTAAAGTTATTCATGGGAAGAATGGAAGACATGAAATGCCTTATGGATATTGGTTGAACAGAGTGTTTAATAATTTTGGAATTATTTATGAAATTGGAACTCTTGAAACTATGTTACAACTATTTGGTTGGAAAACTTTGATCAAAACTAAGTGTGTTGAAAAGAAATCAGGAACAATCTCTCAAGAGGATCTCAACAAAGAAATAGAGGAATTGATGCTCAACACAACTACTAAGGATGCATAGATTAGCAAATTATGAATGATAATCCAACATCTTTCTAGTGAGGACCCAAGTGTCTCTGAAGAGGTTAGAATTGAGAATGTTGCACTAAAAAAAAGCTTTTCAACTCTAATTGATGAGGTTCTCATCTTGAATGTAGATATAAAGCAGCTAACCAAGGAATTGTTGCACTGTTATGATACTTAATATAATAAGATGGCTCTACTTCTCCAAACCCTCTTCCCAAGTCCTCCACCTTTTTAATTGACTTGTGCATATTTTACTTTTGGTTTACTGTTCTTACTTTTCAATGATGCGAAAAGAGGGAATACTTAATTCAAGTGGTAGATACCAGGTACCATGTGTGGCACATGTGGTGAATGATATTTTTTTGTGCAAGTATATTGACAGGGTGAAGCATATTGGTGCATAACGATAAAGGGGAAGCATGGTGCACAGTGATAGGAACAACATTTATCGACAGTAGTGGTATCACTCTGATTATATGAGGGGGCTAAAGTTTGATGCTCCAAAATCTATGGTTGGTTTGTCATCATCAAAAAAGAGGAAAATTGCTATATCTTTTTTGGATGATGATCAACTGACAATAAGGGACCAGGTCCTAGGTCTTTATGAGTTTAGTACAACTATCACATATCTGCAAAGTTTTGTCTGTTAGTGTAACAAACGGCGCAAGTGAGTTGTGTACCAATTAGGACACCTGGCCTAATCAAAATTCTACCCTAATCATTATCCAGCTATTAATAGAAAAGAATGCTTCTCATTTCATAGTTTTTGCAATCGGATCATTCAAAGAGGAAAATAGTGTAAACTTAATCTTGCTCAAGTTCCAAGTTTCTGTGTGCCGAGAGAGTATTTATTCTTGAGTCAAGCCTTGGTCTGTAATTGAATTACTCATCTTATAAGAGTAATGCTTTTCTTGTGTTTGTAGTGTGATTAGGTAGAGTTACCTGAGTTGATATTTGTTAGATTTAATCAATATTGACGAAAGATCTTGACAGAGGTGTAAAGGAGAGTTTCTAATAGAGTTGTTACAAACTAGTGGAGCTTAGAGTTAAGTTCCAATAGAGTCTGTAATCATGAGTTGGATTATAGTGGATTCTTGATTTCTTGTGAGGGCAAGCCATGGTTTTTCCTCCCTTGAGTAAGGAGGTTTCCACATTAAATTATTGTGTTCTTTACTTTCCTAAAAGGTTTTAATCCCTTACTGCTTTTACTGCTTTATTACATGTGTTTGACTCTAAGGGACCTGGTCCTTTGTAAGGTGGTGCACCCCCACACATTTCATCAAACCCATATACCATTGAAACCATGGGAAGAACGAGGCAAACCACTAACAAAATCCATGGTAATCCATTCCCATTTCCACTCGAGAATGGGTTACCTTTGAGTCAAACCATTTGGTCGCTGATGCTCGGCCATTACCTACTGATAACAAAGGCAACGAGCTATGAAGTCTGCCATATCTATCTTCATTTTGCTCCACCAATAGTGTTGTATCTTGGTTGTACCGGGTAAATAGAATATCTAGAGCTATGAGACTCATGAAAGAACAACTAAATCAAGTCATCAAGCCAAGGAACAAAAATACGACCATCAAACCTCAAAATACCCTCAAAATCTACGGTGTGTCTCTTGGACTCCCTACTCAACACCTGATCACGAGAGAAGCAAAGCTTTCTATCCTCAAACCAACAATCCCTAATCTGCTCAAATAGTGAGGACTTCACCTCTATACTAGCTAAAATCCTCCTAGGGTCGAAAATATCAAGGTGAACCATCAAGTTAGATAAGGACTTAATGTTCCATGCTAATGGTCTCTGAAAAACAGAAATACAAGCCAAGATACCCATACTTACTTCCTTGAGACTCAACGCATCTGCAACTATATTGGCCTTGCCCGAATGATACAAGATGGAAACATCATAGTCCTTAAGTAACTCCATCCATCTACACTATCGAGCATTAATCTCTTTATGAGTCATAAGGTGCTGAAGACTGCGATGATCGGTGAAAATTTTACAATACACAACATACAAATAATGCCTCCAAATCTCTAGCGAGAAAGCTACCTATACCAAATCTAAATCATGAGTGGGATAGTTGCGCTCATGCACCTTAAGCTGCCTAGAATCATAAGCAATAACATGACCCTACTGAATTAATACACAACTATACCAACACCAGAAGCATAAAAAAAGGTGAAAACCTTACCCTCAACAAGAAGAGCTAACACAGGAGCTGAATTAAGAAAGTCCTTGAGCTCGGCAAGATCCATGCGGTAAGGTGCCAAAGAAATAACTCGGGTGCTAGGCTCGAGATAAATAGCAAAGTTAATCTCATGGACAGGGGGAATACCAGGCAGGTCAATATGAAACTCATCAAGAAACTCACAAACAACAGGAATAAAGTCAAGTGACATACTCTCCATACTAATATCATAAATATAAGTGAGATAGGACTTGTAATCCTTAGAGATAACCCTTATAGCTCCAACATAAGAAATAATCCCCCTAGGCTTATGGCTAACTGCTCCCAGCTGCATAACTAGGGGTATGCTAGGTATAGCTACGTTAATGGTCTTGGATAAATAATACATGATTGGATAATAGTGGGATAATTAGTCTATGTCCAGAATCACATCAAAATGTACTATATGCAGAATAATAAGATCAACATAAGTATCAATATCATGAACTATCATAACACATGATCTAAATACTCGATCCACTACTAAAGAATCACCCATAGGAGTAGATAAGTGCAATGACATAGATAATAAATCATAAGACAACTACAATCATGGTGCATGATAAGCAAAAATATAATAATAAGTGAATCATGGAACAAATAAATCAAGAGCCAACTGGTGGCTCACTAAAATCATAAGTTTAACAACAACATCTGAAGTCTCAGCCTTGGGTCTAGCAGGTACTACATACAATTAACCACACCTGCCACTAGGATTGGAACCTGATCGACATCCCATCCTTCCTGCCTGAGAACCTCCTCGAGTATCCTGGGAACCACCTCTACGATTATGCAAACCACTTCTACTTGAGGGATGAATTGCTCTAATAGGGGAAGCACCCTATGCCGCAATAATAATTTCCCCACAACTAGGGTAATCCCATGAATAGTAACTAAGAAGTCCACATATAAAATAAGAAACATGAGCGAAATAAGAACCAACAGATTTGGCTAACCTAGAATAACCACCATGTAAGTGAACCCCTCAAAGATTGACCACTGCCCTTACTAGGGCGACCACTAGCACTAGACTAGAAATCTTCAATAATTTAAAGAGCTTCTTAAAAAGGTTGACTATGCTGGCTCTGTAGTTGAAAGGATGGATGCGGAGGATACCTACACTGAGAACCATCATTTTTGGGTCAAGAGCTACGATGACTCCTACAGAATCTTCCCTAAAACCCAGGCCTCTTATCACTGCCCTAATGACTCTCATAGTACATCTCCTCTATCACCCTAGCATGATCTAACACCTTCAAAAAAGTCCTACCCATAATGACCAAACTCTAAGTAGATAAATGAATAGGGAGTCTCAAATCTTTAACAAAGCAACAAACTCTCTCATACTCAGTGTCCTAAATAGAAGTCACATACCTAGATAACTCATAAAAACAAGCCTCATACTCTACAATGGTCATGGAGCCCTACTCTAATCTAGATAAATGATCCCTCAAACGATCTCTAAGGCTGCAAGGCATATACTTCTGCAAGAATATCTCAGAGAGTTGAGTCCATGATAAGAGAGAAGATCCAGATGGTCTAGAATCCATATAACCTCTCCTCCAATGATGAGAAGATAATTCCAACTGAAAGATGGTGTAATCCACACTACGAGTCTCAATAAGGACCAAACCACAAATCCTATCCTCATAAGCAATCAGAAACTCATATGCATCCTCTCCCGGGGCACAAGAAAACCTAGGCAGAGCTAATCTCAAGAATCTACCCATTATATTCTGCTTCTCAGCAGACATAATAGGCTGGGAAACCACTAGTTGAGAAACTACCAATTGAGCAACTATAGATGTAGGAGGAACCTCAACTCTGGGAGTCACAACTATAGGCTGCTCCACCACCTGAATAACATTCTGATCAGTAGACTGTGCACCATCATATGACACATAACAAATAATCCCCAAGAGCTAAATAAATGCATCTCTGAGCAAAGAATAATAAATAAACCCTGGTAGATCCTGGGCTAGTCCCTGTCCTACCAATGGCTGTGGCGGAAGAGTCTCTAGTTCAGGTGCAGGATGATAGTCTAAGGAAGGTTGCCTATCCTGGAACCTTACTGCGAATACATCACAAGGCTGTACAGGACCTATAGGTCATCCACAAATAGGAGAAGGATTCATGGGATTAGTATTGGGACCCTCGTGTTGTGTGGCGGTAGCACGTATCCTGGACATCTATAAAATAGTAAAGTCAAAAGAATACTTCTACAAACCAATTCAGAATCTTAGAACAATATGAGTGAAAGAAGTGAAGAAATCCTAATAATATCTTATAGCCTCCCAAAGATACAAATCGAATGTTAATGTTCTGATTCGTAGGACTCTACTAGACACTTGCTCTTATACCAACAATGCCGGTGAAGTCTAGGCTCTGATACTAATTTGTCATGATTAGATATATGAGTTATGATGGAACCTACTAAACCTCTCTAGTAGGTAATCCAACACCATGACCTAGAGCTAACACAATGGGTTAACTCGGTAAGAAATGCCAACATAGGCGAAATTCAATAAACACAAGTTATAAATACACGTGTTCTAACATAGAAAAACAGTCATCGTAAGATACCAATCCCACGACCTAGTAGAGCTAGTACAAGAGCATCTAATATCTATAATACAACCCAGAAGACTTAGAATATAGTTAATACATATGTTTCAATACAAAAAACTTAATAACAATAAGGTAGATGGAAAAGGGAAACTTAGAACTCCAAGAGCTCACCTTGAGCTAAATCATAAAATAAAGATGATATAATGTAAGATAATCATAATTAAGTCAAGGTACATAATCAAACTCAAACCATCTCCATCATCACTATACATAATGAGTAATTAAACCAAAATAACAATATAACATAAGGCATCAAAACATGCCAATATCATCATGGATAAGAAATAGACAATTCAAAATCATAATGCATCAACACAAGAAAACACACGTACAAAGTTGGCTCCCATACGTCAACTGATGCATAACATAAATAACTCATCACATCATCCCATACTAGAGTAATTCTAAGCATTCTCATGATAAACATAAGACATTGATTCTAATCCATTAAGGTTAAAGGAAATAAACTAAGCATTTCACTCAAAGGGTCTCAAATGACCTAGAAGATTAAACTAATCCCAAGTCTTCCACATCATCAAACCAACACCTAAAACCCATTCCAATCTAACATGATATCACAATTATGCTATGACATAGCTCAATCTAACAAGGGATAAATGTAACCTACCTCAATGCCGAAGAAAGCTCAACAATCTAGTAAACCTTATTTTACTTTCTGAGAAACTTCTTCCAGATGTCATGCTATCAAAAAAATATTATACATATCAATACGATAATATCGATACCCATATTACACCATTGTTCTTTGGGTCCAAAAATCATGCCAAAACCCCATTTGGTCCCTACTCATGGAAAATCACATTTTCGAGAGTAGCCTAACATGATATAAAGCTCATGAAATCAAAATCCTTAAAAATGGGTAGAAACCAAGCTAAGTTTGGGTCTAAATCAAGCCTTAACGTAGTTGGGGCTTTGGTAAACAATTCAAGAAATTCAACCATCAATTTGAAGGATTCTTACCTTAAATCCAAAGATATTCATGAAAATATATGTTAATCAATCTCCCAAGTCACCCCAAGACTCAATTCTAATCTATCACACTCTTTTAGGGTTCTTGTCTCTCAAGGATGAGTGAAAATGACCTAAACGCAGCCTAAGGGGTCATTTTATACCCATGCTAGGTAATCAGGTATAGCTATCACACAAAAAGGTGTGTAATCACACTACTTGAGTGAAGGAGCAGGTATAGTGATTGCCATCCTCCATTGTTCGATTGTAGTACTTGCTGTCAGCACAACTGACAACTGAAACTTGGAAAATTCCAAGTTTCTGCCAATGCCTCAGGATTCATGTGAAATCCGATTTAAGCAAATGTACACTCTAAATTCGAAGTTTCGAATGCAATGGTGAAGTTGGATTTCAATTTGAGGTCATTTCGACCAAATATAGGTCCCTTACTCATATTTTAAATTTTCTAACTTTTTAACAAATAGGTCAAAATGAGCTCGGTTGCATTGGGACCTGAACTAAAGGTCCACATAGCCTAAAATTGATATTCTAGAGCTTCTGGTGTAGTCAAAATTTGCATTCGCGATCATTTTGCTTAAGTTTTTTCCCGATGGTCATTTGGAACCATCAAAGACTTCTAAACAAGGAATTAGTTCTAAAAACCAAATGAACTACCCTGTAACCAAAATATCAATTCCACCAAGTCAAAAATGACTTGGGGAAGCTATGGAAAAGCTCTAATGGTGAAACTACGCAATAATATGGAAAATGACCTGAAGTTTTATTGCTTTTATACTTCGTATCCAGGATGGAAGTCACATGCCTAGCCAACTCATAAAATAAACCTCATACTCTGGAACCATTATGAAACCCTGCCCTAATCTAAAGAAATGATCCCTCAAACAATCTTTAAGGATACGAAGTATATATTTCTACAAGAACAACTCAGAGAATTGAGTCTAAGATAAGGGAGAGGATCCAACTGCTGTAGAGTCCATACAACCTCTCCTCCAATGATGAGCAGCCAAATCCAACTAAAAAGTGGTGTAATTTACACCACAAATATCAACAAGGCCAAAATTATGGATCCTATCCTAACAAGCAATCAAAAACTCATATACATCCTTGCCCAGTACACCAGAAAACCTAGGGAGAACTAATCTCAAGAATCTACCCAATATTTTCTGCTCCACATAAGACAGAGAAGGCTAAGTAACTATTGCCTGAGTAACAACCAGCAGAGCAACTACTGATATAGGAGGAACCTCAACTCTGGGAGCCGCAGGTATAGGTTGCACCCCCGCCTCAGTACCACTCTGATCTATAGACTATGCACCATCAACTGGCACAACTATAACTAAATCCTAAAGATGAACCAATGCATCTCTAAGCATTAAATAAGAAATAAACCCTGGTGGAGCCAGGCTTATTCCCTAACCCACTACTAGCTATCGCAAAAAAACTCTATGGCTCAGGAGCAGAAATAGGATCTAGGGAAGGCATCCTATGCTGGCCTCTAGTTGGGGACACATCAACGACTGTCCAAAACCTCTAGGTCTTCCACGAATAGGAGTGGGATTCCTAGGCTCTGTATTGGGACCCTTATCTCGTGTAGCAGTTACATGTGTCCTAGCCATCTGCGAAAGAGTAATGTCAAAGGAATACTTCTACAAACCAACTCAAACTCTTAGCATGATATGAGTGAAAGAAGTGAATAACTCCTAAGAATGTCCCATATCCTCCCAAAGATAGGAAATGGACATCATCTTTTAGATTCATAGGACTCTACTAGACTCTTGCTCTTGCGACAACAATATTGGTGTAACCTGGCTCTGATACCAATTCTTAGGACCCGATTTATGAGTCATTATGGCACCTACTAAATCCTGCCAGTAGGTAAGCCAAACACAAAACCAGAGCTAATGAAATGGGTTAATATGGTTGGAAATGCCAATATAGGCAAAATTTTCAAGAACACAATTTATAAATAACAAAGGTTCTAGATAGATAAACTAGTCAATACATACCAATCCCATGACCTGGTAGATTTAGTATAAGAATATCTAATAGTATCAATATAATGCAAAGTCTAGAATAGCCAATACATGTGTCTCGAAAACTAAAGACTAGATATAAATGATAGAGAAGATATAGGTGACTCAAACTCCAAGAGCTTACCCTTTCTCCAAAAATCAATCACTGCACAAACAAAGATCAACAATGATAGCTAGTACTCATATCTACACCAAAAAGATACAAAAGTATAGTATGAGTATAAAAATAACTGGTACTCAGTAGTCATCATTGGCCAACTGAGCTACATCATGATATAAATATGATAAAATGCAAGATATCATAACTTAGTCAAGTTACAAGAACAAACCTGGATCATCTCCAACACCACTGTATATAATAAGTGAATAAAACAAAATGATAACATAAAGTAACACAATATCACAGAGGCAATCACAACTATAGAATTGGCTCCCATAGGCCAATTGGTACAAAAAAGTAAAGAACTCATCATAGCCTCTGATACGAATAAAGGGTACACCCAAGAGAAGAATAAATCCATCAACCAACATTATAACTAACCTTCATCTTCATTTAACAATTATTCCACAATCATCATCAAATGGTGACTTACCAATATTCCATAATTTACTAATATTCCACAATGTTACCATCACTTAACAACCTTACCACTGTTGCTCACTAATCACCATTTTATTATCCAATCATCATTTATTAACCAATCTATTCAATTACTAGAATCTATTTATGCGATACCACATTATAACCATTTTCTCATTTTCCAACTTAGCCAAATTACTATCTTCAATTTCACACCCCAAAATCATTAATCATAAAAACGTATGTCATCATAGAATATATACATATACATATACAGATATATATACATATACATGTACACACACACGTACACACACATATATATATATAAATCCATATCATAAATAGTAATATCAATATGCATAAATAATTGCATAACCATTAGGCATCAACCCTCACATTAACCATGTAGCTATAAAGTATCAATAGTTCCCAATATTACCTTAGTACCCATTTCCAAGAATCTAGTATGTGTAAATAGTTTTACAAAAGCTAACATATGTCATAGCCTAAAGTGGGTTAAGAGTTTACTTCTAATCCTTAAGTTCTATTTTAGGAAAATTTCTACCCAACTAGGCTTAAGATATCTAAATCCCTTTCTAGATGTATAGAAAACCATAATTAGCCGTAAGATAGAGATTCTTCCCAACCATATTAACTAAGTTGAATAGAAACTAAGGCAACCTATGCTAGTGTAGGCAACTAAGGCCAACTTATCCTAAACATGATTAACTAGAGAATTTTACTTAATAATGAGAAATACAAGTCATTCTTATGCTAAACATGAATAATGAAGCACAATTCACCAAAATTATGAGGAACAAGCTAATTGTTTCAAGCTTATAGTGTCAAGTAGCCTAAATGACTCAACTAATCCCAAGTCTTGCATTTCATCAATACAATATCTAACACCCATCCCAATCTAAAAAGATATCATAAGAATACTATGACATATCTCAATATAACAAGGGATAAACCCAGCCCACCAAGACATCGAAGAAAGCTCAACGAATCGTTAAACCTTTGCTTTTTCCTTTCAAAAATCTTCTTCAAGATTAAAAGCTATAAAAAATACAATCTACTCATCATTATGAGCATAACAATACCCATTGAACCATTGTGCTTTAGGTCTAAAAATTACCTCAAAAACCACATGTGGGTCCCACTTATGGAAAATGTATTTTAAAACCAACCTAATATTTATACAAGCTCAAGGAATCATTACACTCAAAAATGGGTAAAAACCAAGCTAAATTTAGGATAAAATCAAGTCCTAAGGATTTTGGGGTTTTGAGAAAATAATCAACAAATTTGACCAAGAAAAGGGTGAATTCTTTCCTTAAATAGGATGATAATCACGTAAATAGATGTTATCCAAGCTTTCCAAACAGCAACAAACTTCTATTTTAAGTTACCATACCAGCTTAGGGTTTATCCCTCAAGGGGAAATATGAAAAATGGGAAAAAAATCATTGAAAAGGGGTCATTTTATACTTTTACTAGGCTTTCAGCAATCACTAACGCGATCTGAGGACATGCGATCATGGTACCTCTCGTCTGTCAGACAAGCAGTAATTGCAACACCTCTTTATGATCATAGAATCTTTGCTGCAAACAAAGTCGTGATCATGGTCCAAAGAGGCATGATCGTGATGCCATCAGATTGCTGATCACCAAATTTTTCAAGTCCAAAATGGACCCAACTAGGTGCTCGAAATTCATTCAGAATCCCGTATACATAAATAAACTAAGTAACCATACTAAATTAGATTTTTCAAATACAATGGCGTAATCAAATTTTATATCCAAGGTCATTTCGACCAAAGGTGGGTCCCTCACCCATATTTTCAATTTTTCAATTTTTTGATCAATAGGTCAAAATGAGCTCGGATTCCTTGGGACCCAAAACCAAAGGTCTACCTAACATAAAGTCGATATTCTGAAGCTGCTGGCATAGTTAGAATTTTCATATAAGATTGAGTTATTAAAGTTTTTGCATGGTGACCATTTTGAACCAATGATAACTTCTAAATAGGAAATTGGCTTTAAAAACCAAATAAACTATTCGGTAACTAAATTGTCAGTCACATCAAGTCATAAATAACTTGGGGAAGCTATGAAAAATATCTAATGGTGAAAATAAGTGGAAATATAAAAAATTACCTTAAGAGTCATTACATGTTGGCATTGCATCAATTCGGTACATTTATGCTCACTTAATGGTACGATTCCAACTAAATCTTGGTTTTACTACTAAGGGAATTATTTGTAATGACCCTTCATGTCATTTTATATATTTCCACTTATTTCCACCATTATCTATTTTCTTTGTTTTCCCCAAGTTATTTATGATTTGCTGGAACTGACAGTATGGTTATCAGGTAATTTATTTAGTTTTTAGTGCTAATTCTCTATTTTGAAGTCTTTATTGGTTCCAAATGGCCATCGAACAAAAACTTCATCCAAAAAACCCTGAATGAAACTTTTGTCTATTCTAAAAGATCCAAAATATTGATTTGAGGCTAGGAGGACTCTTGGTTTGGATCTCGACGCATCTGAGTTCATTACGACCAATTTTTTTAAAAGTTAGGAAAATGGAAATCTAGTGTGGGACCCACCTTTTATAAAAACAACCCTGGGTGGAAAATTTTGACTACGTCATTGGGTCTGGAACATTTACTTTGGTGTGTTATAGTTTTTTTGCATCTATGAGGTTTTGAAAGAATCCAAAAGAATTCGATCGAAGTCTATTTCGGACTTTGAAAAATCTGATGCACTAGGTCATTGGTGCAACTGCGATTATAAAAGATAAATACCAATCACCAACTAAGTTTTATGTAGATTGCGATCATGAAGGGTAAATTAAAATTACAATATGCAAATTATGCAGGCCAGATCACGATTGCGATACCTAATCGCAATAGTGACACCCTGATCCCTAGGATAGCTATAAATAGACCCATTTAGCTAGTTTTTGCCCATTTCTCAAGCATTCTCTTGTGTCTTAAACTATAAATAGTTATATATCTTAAAATTTAAGCTTGTGGGTTATTTGAAAGCTTGGCTAACACTAATATATGTGATTATCTTCCAATTTATGGTAAGATTTCACCCTTTCAATGGTAGATTTTCTCATATTTTGTTCAAAAATCCCAAAACATTGGAGGCTTGATTTTATCCCTAAATTAGCTCGAATTTCACCCACTTTTTGAGGATAATAACTCCTTGAGCATGAGTGAATATTGGTCCATTTTTGGAAATGCAATTTTCGTAAGTGTGACCCACATGTGATTTTGGTATGATTTTTGGACCCAAAGTAAATAGTGAAATATATGTATCATTATTCTCATATTTATGATTATAATGTGATTTAAATGACTTGGCATCTTTAGGGAGCTTCTCATAAAGAAAAAAAATGGTGATTTAGTGGATCTTTTGAGCTTTGTTTGGCGTCTAACTAGGCTAGGTTTTACCCCTTGTAAGATTTAGCTAATATATAGTATGTTCATGATATTATGTTAGATTTAGTATAGTTGTTAGGCATTGGTATGATAAATTATGATACTTGGGTTAGTTGGATCATTTAGGCTATTTTGGATATCGCTTTGGGAATAATTAGCCTAGTTAAACATACCTTAGGAGTTGTAGGCTCTTGTTTAGGTTTGGAATAATTTAGTTACTCAACCAACGAGGATATTTCCTTAGTAACTTGATTTTAGGGTGGAACTTACCCTATTATATTTATCTTAGGTGGAATTGACTTAGTTTTTCCCTATTGGGAGGAATTACTATCCCAGGGCTAGTTATGGCTTATTCAACATCTACTGGTTTATCTATATACCTTAGCTTAGTTTGGGGTATCCATTTCTTGGTAAAGGATTTTGAGGATTTATAAGTGAGCCCTTTGACCCACCTTAAGTTAAGACTTGTGTTAGACATTAAAGACCTTTTATATGCTTGTGCACATCTAGGAAATGTTTATTTCAATGATATTGAGATGCCTTGGTACTTGATAGTTATGATAGATTGACATTAGGAGTAACACTTATTAATTATTCTATGAATAAATCATTAATTAAGAAAATGATAATATTATATATTATTTTATTGAATAAGTGCTTGATTATGATATTGATTAAGCCATTGATTAGGCTATTGTTTAGGCCATTGGGTAAGCCATTGATTAAGTGATTGGCTATTTTAGCGAATAAACTCTTGATTATACTTATGGCTATGCTTGTTGCTTATATTAGTGATAATACTAAAGATTATGTCAAAGACTATTATTATTGATTGTATTGGTGATTATGCTAAAGATCATACGTATTGGCTATATTAGCGATTATGCTATTAATTATACTTAAGACTATGGTTATTGATTATATTGGCAATTATGTTAATAATTATGTTATCGGTCATACTTATTAGCTATATTAGAACTTATGCTTAAGATTATTCTTATTGATTATATTAGCGAATATACTATTGATTATACTAAGGATCATGCTTATTTACTATACTGGCGATTATGCTATTGATTATGCATCATGATTCTATTATGATTAGTGATCATGCTAAATGGTTTTGTTAGAGGTTATGCAATTGAATACTCTAATAATTATGCCATTGGCCATGGTAATGATGATACAGGTATTGGTATAAATCTGATTATTGATTATGCTATAAATTATGAAATTACCAGTTCAAGTCCAAATGATAATGGTGATATCAGTTATTTATACCTGGTGGAAGTCCAGAGGATGGCTGTGATATTGATGGTATTGGTGATGATATAGAGAATTACATCGATGATGATTATTTTGATTATACTTACCGATTTGATTCTGGATGTATATATTATACCATGATAATATACTTCTTATGATATAATGATATCAGGGTGTGAAATTAACGATAGTGCTTCTAGCTAAGTTGAAAAGTTAAGAAATAACTATAATGTGGCATGATAGGAGTGAATTCTAGTGATGTCATGATTAATTGATAAGTAATGATTAGTTGATAAATGGTGCTTAGTTGATAAATAGTGATTAATTGATAAGTGATGATTGGTTGATAATAATTATTAGTTGATAATTGGTGGTTAGCTAATAAATGGATGGCTAATGGGTAAATAATTGATAGGGTGTGGCATGGTATGGAAGAATTCTAGATGTATCATGAGAGTTGATAAATGACGGTGGCGGGTTATACTCTCTTGTTTGTACCTTTCAGGCTTATGGGGGCTTGTCATGGGTTATTTATTTTTTCGCACTAATTGACTTATGGGTGCAAAATTTATAGTTATGATTGCTTGTGCTGATGCTTTATTTTATGTTATGTTAGTATTCCGGTTATCTACTTATTTGTATATAGTGATGTTGGAGTCATTTTTGATTTGTTTCCTTACCTTGACTTAACTATGTTATCTTGCATTTTATCATACTTATATCATTATTTAGCTCAGTCGGCCAATGATGCCTACAGTGTACCTGTGGTTTTGGTACTCATACTACACTTCTATACTTTTTTGGTGCATATTTGAGTACTAGTTACCGCCATTGATTGTCATTTATGCTGTGTTAATTTTCAGAGATAAAGTGAGCTCTTAGATTTTGAGTCATCCATTTCCTTCTATCATACTTATGTCTAGTCCTCGATTTTAAGATAAATTGTATTGATTATTTTAAACACTTAGGTTGTATCTATAGTTGCTTTTGTACTGGCTCTACCAGGTTGTGGGATGGTATCTATGTATTGACTATCTTTTATCTATTCCCGATACCCTGCTTTATTTAAAAGTTGCACTTGTTATTTTTTACCTTGTGGGCATTTTCTACCACATTAACCCATCGTGTCTAGCTTCGGGTTATAGTTTGGGTTACCTACTGGCGGTATAGAGTAGGTGGCATCATGACTCATGAATTAGGTCATGACATTACTCCTACTTTTTGTTTAAGAAATGGATTCATTCATAGTGAATTCATACCACCTTAATGGATGATTTATGATCTTTTGAACTAAAAATGATATTTTAGAGATTTCATTGAGATAGATTTCGGTCCACAATTTTATCACTACTATTTACTTTGGCTGAGAGAGTTGCTGACCCTTTCTACATTTTTATGATAATTTAGTTCCAAAATTTACCCTGAGCAATGGATTTATATACTTACACTCTTTGAGCCATGGTTTTACTCTATTCATTTATTGTATATATATATTTCTCTGATACTAGACATAGTAGATTGATGATGATGATAATTGAAAATCCTGGATTGGGACCCGATCGGTGTATATAAGTACTCTTGAACCCTCGAGGGTCCTATTCGTTCATTCACCATTATGCTAGAGAAAAAGGTCACTATATGTCTTGCCTTTGTGAGTCATAGAGCTGGAGAAGATTTACATGCATTCATTCTTAAATGTGCATTTCCTATTACCAGCATATTATTTGATTACTGTATCAATTAGCCTTATAGGAGGTTGCATAGGTATGGGTTATGATCATTGTTTGTTGTGTTTTGTGTGCTACTTGAGCCTTCTGAGTTATGGGGACCATTTTAGGTATTATTTGTCTGGACTGGCTGGTTAATTTATTGTTATTATTATGATTAGTTAGTGAAAGGTTGATTATTGGACTGGTACTGAGATTTGAAGTATGATTTTAATTCCTTTTTCTTATAGTTATTTTATTATAGATAAGTATCTCATGATTAGAAATTATGGTTATAGGCCCTGGTTAGGCTAGCACTAGTCCCTAGTATGTTTAAAAGGATTTAAGATGATAGTATGACTACCTTAGGTTGTACCTTAGAGTTAGTCTTGTATGTGTAAATACACCCCCACATATATATGTATGCATTTTCAACCTTTATCATTTTATTTGAGTATATTGGTGTTTTCATACCCATCACTGATTATGTGTTATGGTAGGTTTATATTGATTGTTCTATGAGTTGGTGTAGAGTTCATGATTATATGACTACCCTCATAGATGATTTCTTTTAGTAGTGGATAGAGTGGATCAGTATTGATATTTCCCAATGGGTGTAGCATTTGTATTCATGTCCCATTTACTTTGCCATAGTGGCCTTCTTAAGGCCCTAGAGTGGTACTTGCTCTAGATTTTCGTTTTTGGTATCACCTACTCCATAAGCTGGTGTTTCTATTATTGTTGTTATTATTTCCATGATTTGATGTTGATAAATTCTTTCTTGAATAATGGATAGACTAGCATTATTTAGTTAGAATTCCTTTCCTCATGGTTCTTATTCATTAACTCGAGCGGCTAGCTTGGTTGGTGGGGTTCTCTTTTTTAGTGAGGTGAGGTTTTTTGCTTTATTTTTCTATTGGTAAGGCTAGAATGATTATTTATTGGGTTATAGCATTGAAGGTAAGTTGGCCTTTCGTGGTTCTATTGTGGTTCTAGAGTTGGTGATTTTGTTATATAGCTTATTTTTGAGGTTGACCAATTTGGGACCCGTTCTCCAAGTTTTCTAGTTCATCATTTGGTAGTGGTCTCGATGTTGATGTAAAGAAGTCTTAGAATTTCCTTTTAGGTTTCTTGGGTTTGTCTCCTGGTAATAGTTGATCTTGATATTAGTTGGGAGTTTGATACTTTTTTTGCAGTGATATGGTTCTTATTCTAGTGTAGTTAAGGGGGGTAGAGATAGATAATCTTTTCTGTGACCGTTTCTTAAGTTGGAGATTTTGGTATTGTTTCTATGATTTGGACTATTGAAATAACCTACTAAGGTTATAGTTCGTGAGTTTCTAGAGTTTTGGAAAAATTCGTCTGAAGCATTGTTTCATCTTAGAGGTTATCTGGGAAGTCTTGCTTAGAGCATGTGGGCCCAATACCTTATTCTTTTGAACTTTATGCTCTTTCTATGCATTGATTTTTGTGAATGAAAGTCCTTTTAGTAGTGGATATTGTAATGACCCTCTAGGTCATTTCCTCGATTTGCATATATTTCTAGTGTTTCTAGATTTCCCACAATGGTTAAAGGTCATTTATTACTTGATAGAACTGTTAGTTAGTTTATCAGATAGTTCGTTTGGGTATTAGGCTCATTTCCCTATTTTGGAGTTTTCATTGTTTAGGATTAGGTATCGGACCAAAACTCCTAGTAAGTGACCTAGGATGAGAATTCTGACAGTGCCATCAACTTCAGAACATTGACTTTAGTCTAAGGGGACCATTGGTTCAGGTTTCGAGGCCTCCAGACTCATTTTGGGCTATTCGGTCAAGTGTATGAAAAATGGATCTATAGGTATGGGCCCCACATTTAGTCTAAAAGATATCGGATGAATGTTTTGATGGGTCCATTGAGTTCATAACATCAAATTTGGTATGGTGACTGATAACGCTCAACTTATACGCTAATTCAAGTGCAATGCGATCGTTGTCAATATATATATACCCAACTAAGAGTCGGGGTCTAATCCATGAGGAACAATGTGGGTAGTGATTGAGTTAGTTCAAAATAAAAGTGCTTGCCCAATTCAAACCTACAGTACAGAAATGTTTTGGGGGTTTTCAATCGTGTCAAGTCCGAATGTAATTCTTGGGCTTCTAAGGGACTAATTCGAGACTAAAAACAATTAGAGTGCAATCAATTAAAATGAATCTTGGAATTATGCTTTCCTAGGGGAAAAATATGCATGGAAACATGATAATTCGCTCTAAATTCTAATCATTGATGATATGGTAGGCTAGGTCTATTGTCCATGAGGCTAGTTTTTCAACAAAATCACAAAGATTTCACCCATTGGCTCTTTCGAGCACCTAACAAGTGTATCAATCAAAACCACCCAATACCTTAATCAAGGCATCCCTATTTCTAGGATGATACCCATGGTATAGTATAGTTTACAACCACCCTTAAGTCTAACATAGTGATAGATTAGCAAACTACACACATAATTGTCTACCATTACTTTGGTCTCCACATCCCTCTTTCGAGGATGACATGGATTCCTAAACTTTACCCAAAACCCTTCTTTCGAAGATGGCCTTAAGCTTTCTAGAGTTTGGAGCTTTTATCTATCAAACCCATTTGGGTATTTGGGGATTTCACCCATCAAATCCCAATCAATTTAATTAAGAAATAATAGAACCTATCATCAACAAAGTCAAATCTATACAAAAACTACACAGCCCCCACACAATTGAACCCTAATCAAGCATAACCCTAAGAGGTAAATCTAGAAACTCATAATGATAATAAAGACAAATAAACCAATATTTTCATCAAATTTATCCATAAGAAAATAAAGAGAGTGCAAACCACACTTTAGAATCCAATGAATCTTCAATGGGTGAAACCAAATCTATAGTTAGAAGTCACTCTAATGTCTTCTTAGCTATAAATTAGTATAAGTCTTGCTCCAAGCTCCAACAAATTACAAAAACCCTAGACTAAAGATGGGAGGTAGATTTGTAGAATGATGGATGAGAATGAGCTACAAAACCCCTTAAATTTGCCCCAAATTCCAAATTTGACAAATATTACAAAAATGCCACCTTGCTCTTGGTCTTTTTAGGAGAATTATAATTTTGCCATTAAAGCTTTTTCGGTTAACCGCGATTGCCACTCCTTGATCGCAGTCGTGTCTGTTGTGATTGCGGTAGTCAATTTGCAATTGACCTCATGCTGACTGGATGCTATCGCGACCTTTTGGCCACGATTGCAGTAATGGAGGGTCAATTTCTGGGCCTGTAGTTCAAATTTTACTCTTTTTGATCACATTTCTTCTCTTTCTGACTTGAATAAATTTCTCATCTTTCCTTTTCAAGTTTTCCTACATACATGAGAATTTGGAATGAGATTAACATAAAATCAATGAAAAAGCATAATAGTTTTGGCTTAAAAGCTGCCAGAAAATCATCAAATTTATGACTCATCAATGACATAGTTTGTTTATGTTCGTGGGGTTCTGAATGAACCCCAAACACCAAGTCAAAGTCTCTTTTTGGACTTAGAAAATCTAGTACCTGGTACCTGATGCGATGCTTGAGAGCTAAGGGAGCCACTTTACCGGTGTGTGCTTTAGCATCTCTAAAGCTACTTAAGCTACCTTTGGAATTGGATAGTCCTGATTTAGCTTCAAAGGGTCCACTTAAGCGGACTTCACTTTAGCTCTATTGGTTTTGATTTAGCGGTATCCATGCCAAGCTACCAAATCATTTTAGCGATCGAGATGCCACTTTAGCGGTAGAAACTTTAGCACCAAGTTGTCCGCTTTAGCGACACTTGGGAACTTTTAATCCCTTTTTCCTACCCGATATCCACCATTTTCTTCACTATATTGACACCAATTTGAGTGTTCAAAGAGAGGAAAAAATGGGGAATCATCCATTGAAGCTACTAGCATAACACACCATAGTCATTTCCCATTAATTTTTCCATCAATTTCTAGTCTATTTCATGGTAAATTCTTAGAAATTAGGTCCTAAAATACCTTATCTTTAGATGCTGATTTGATCTCTAATTATTGCACCATTTGTGCTCAACTTTTGAGCACACATTACTTGACCTTCTAGGACCTCGTGAAGGATTTAATTTTGAATTTTGTTTGCGGCTCCATAGGCCCGTTCTTAACCTGAATTTTGACCCGACCCTTAATATAGAAATATAGGTCTTATTTTACTCCTTATGATGTGTAGATTACTATTTTGATAGCATGGCAATATTTTGGGATAGTGGAGTGAAGAAGGATGATTCGTAAGCAGTTCATGGAATTGTGATTTGGCATTGAGGTAGGCTTTTTTCTACTCTTCTTTACAAGATAGTGTATTATATAAGTTGTAAGTTAGATAGAGGTGTTAGGATATAATTATGGATAGACTATAACTTAGCCTAAATAATGAGTTTTGGGATGGAAGAGTGAATTGAGAAGATAAAATATCAGTTATTCTTATAGGATCCTATTACCCAAGGTTAGTAGCTTGTTAGATATAGTTGGGGATGATAGTCCCTTTTAGTATAAATTTTACTGCTTGACTCCGTGGTTTATTATGAATTCTTGCATTATGGTATCATGGTTATGCCAAATACATATTATTGGACCCAAGGCCATGATTATGATATTAGTTATATTTCGAGGTTGTGATCTATCCTTATAAACGGTGCCTCTATAGTTTATGGATGTTTAGGTGCTTATAAATATATTGTTTGGATACTTGTGATGGCATTGCGTAGATTTGATACATTTATCCTCAATTAATGGTACTATTCCAATTAAATCTTGGTTTTATTACTATTTTCCTAAAAGGGAAATTCTTCCCACTTTTTGCTTTTTAAAAAAATTCTTTCATAATGAAATTGTACCACCTTAATGGATGATTTATGAGCTTTTGAACTAAATATGATATTTTAGAGATTTGACCGAGATAGATTCTTGTTCACAGTTTTATCAAGACTATTTACTTCATTCGAGAGAGATTTTGACCCTTTCTACACTTTATGATGATTTAGTCCCAAAATTTATCCCTGGCAATAAATTTTGAGACTTACACTTTTTAAGTTACGGTTTGAGACCATATATTTATTATATATATACATCTCTCAAGTACTAGATGGAGTAGATTAATGATTATTATGATGATTAGAAATCCTGGATTGGGACCAAGTTGATGTTTACAGGTACTCCCGAACCCCCTAACGGCCCCTTCCTCTATGAGTCATCATTTAAGAGAAACGATGTTTTTGTATGTCCTACCTTTGACTGCCATCAAGCTGGAGGACTGCATACACTGGATTACGCTATGGCATTTGGATCGATTATTATATCATGGATTTACATGCATTCATTCTTACATGTGCATTGCCTATCACCAGTATGTTGTTTGATTCTTATATCTATTAGTCTTATGGCGACTTGCATAGGTATAGGTTATAAGTGTTATTTTTTGTGTGCTATTTGAGCCTTCCTGATTATGGGGCATAATTTCGGTATTGTTTTTCTGGACTATCAAGTTACTTTATTGGTATTATAATGATTAGTTTGTGATAGATTGATTATTATATGGGTACTAAGATTCGAGGTATGATTCTAATTCCTTTTTCTTATAGTTATTTTACTATGGATAAGTCGCTCATGGTTGGATATTTTGGTTATAGGCCCTTCTTAGTCTAGCACTAGTCCCTACTAAGTATAGAAGGCCTTCAGATGCTACTATGACTACCTTAGTTTGTACCTTTGAGTTAGTCTTATGTATATACATGTTTGTGTATATATATGTATGTATGTATCTAGATATAGTATTACCGTATATCCCTCTCTTCCTTCATTTATTCATGGTGTATATCTATTATTTGGCCTTTTATACTACTATATATCCTTCTTCTACACTTTATTTATACATTAGCCAGTGATATACAATTTTGTGCTTTAGTGTGTTATTACGGTTAGAATAAGATAGTTCATCCTTATTTCCTCCCTAGTTTTATTATAATAGCTTCCTGGATGTTTGGTTGTAGTTTACATTCCTGCTTGCATGTTATCGATATTTTTATTATCATTAGAGCTCAATTGATAGTTGCCTACTGAGTACCAAACATTTTGTACTGATACTACAATTTTGCAGCCTGCATCATAGTATGGGTTCTCTCCATTATTTTGTGTGTTATGCAAAGCAACTATTATTTGGAGACTTAGGGTGAGATCCTGGTGTTTTGAGTCCCTTTTGTAGATTAGACTAATCTCTATATTGTATTCAGAGGTGGGTTGTACCTGTATATTTATTTAGTACTTTATTTTGGTATCCTTATTACATTAGAAGCTTTTTTACTAATTCCACTAGGTTTTGGGGTTGTGTATACATATATTAGTCTTTTATTTTATCTATTCCTTTATCTTTATCCTTTTCTCTTTATAGTCTGTTACAAGAAGTTCTGGACTACGGGTTGGCTTACCTATGGGAAGGTATAGTAGTTTCCATCATGGCCTAGAAGTCGAGTCGTGACAGCTAATGACAAACCAAGACATGAACCATGTAACCACTTCCAAACTTCAAATCTAACATTTTTTGCCTTCCAAACCTGATGTCAACTCTAAACTACATAGAATCTATGAAATATCATTCAAGTCCTGCCCACGTAATCACATCACTCTAACCTTAAATGACTAAAGTTTACCTATTGAAAACCCATGCACACTAGCATACGAACAATGCCCAAGAAGGTCTACCAAACTACTCTAATGATGATGGCCAGTGTCTGAGATCTTTTCCAATACATTAACTGGTGTGGATGATCCTCAAAATCAACAATGATGACTTAGAAGCAAAAGCTTTCAAAATTGAATAATACGCTTCAGAATTCCCCACCGATTATGGGTGAAACCATACTAATCCTAACTCGGATACATTTTTCTGCTGAGTAGATAATCAAAATTTTGACAAAAATTGAGAACCAAGGTGAAAAATAGTAGAAAGCAACACCATGTGCCAAAGAACCTTCTTTTGTACTTTTGTTTAATATAATCACCCTAAATTAAAAAAAGTTGAGTCTATAGGTAGTGATAAGCCTAGTCAACTTATCGATGTAGGCTCAATTGAGTCAAATCTCGAAATGGAGCTACAACTAAGGTACACAATCCATTCCTATAATATCAACGCCAGAGCTAAACGACTTGGCCTCAACTATTCAAACTAGTCTAATTGTAGTAAACATCTATTATCCAAGATCTATCACAACCTTCAAGTCATTATTTAAAAAGTCAAAATTGCATTTGGAGCTAATAAGTGTTCTCTAATGTCAAATGCCTAATTGGTTCTCGAAAGAGATAAAATAGTAATGTTTCCAAAGAACATAACCACAACTAAGGTAAACCACAGGCTAAAGACACAAGGGATCAAATCCACATCTGCTGAGGGACATAACACATCAAGGTATGACAAAGTACTTACTGGGGCTGCAAACAGAATTAATGGTGGAAAAATCTTGAGCTACTTAGAAAATATGATCTTAGCCTAAATCTGGTCAAGCCGATACTCAATCTATCCTAACAAATGCTTAATCCAAGAGGAATCCATGTTGGTTACCCATAGCTGATACACAAGAACATACCACCATGCCAAAGAATCACACTAAATCATGTTAGGCTAACAAATACCGGAGATGAGAAATTTTTGAATTCACCTATTTTACACCAACCTGAACTCAATGAGACCATTAATCACTTCATAGAAGAACAAAGTACCCTACCCAACACCAGTACCAAGATCAAGAAACTACCAGGTGGTACTATAAAAATCAAAAGAACAAACCTCAAATTTTCAACATTTAGAGAAGGTATAGAAAAGGATCACCAATGCTATAGTCACTACAAAAATATGGAAGGCAAAACCTTTATTCCCACAACCCCCTCAATGATCGATCTTACCTTGCCGACAAACAAAAAAACCAACCAACCAATATTCTAAACAAAACAAAAAATAATAACATAAAAGAGATACTAATTAGATAACGCTAGTGTAGCCATACGCCAAGTTAGGATCAATCAAAGTTAAAACAACTACCATAATAACAGTAGTATAATATGTAGGAGGCACAAAATTAAAAACAACCAGTACCACTCTAGGATCAGATAAAGGTAATATGCTAGAGAAAATAGGATTTGCCCAAGTGCTACACCAAGATTAAACACAATATTGATCCACTCAATAAACTTCTAAGAGAAAATAACACAGGAGTATTTATATATACATAGGTTCATAAAAAGGCTTATAACAATCAATGTAGTATTATTAAGGCATACGAACACCATTGGGTATGAAAATCCCAACTCAATTAAAATATAAACTATAAGATAGTAAATCAAATCATACATATAACAACTAAATCTGAAGCCATGGTCCCTGAACTTCCCAAAGAAGTATGAATCTAAATGCATCCGACCTTGAGGTGAGCATTAGAATGACCAACTGAAATACCAATGACACCGTCTCTAACCAAAGGTGCCTTAATCACGTGAGACTAATGTGTCTTCATTGAATTCTCAATAATCCCACATTGGGACAATTTTGGCCAATGACCTAGCTCTTTGTAGTCATAACAAACCCACGAAGCTCTAACCTATCACAAAACACGAGCTAACCCTAACTGGATGACCCATACACACTTGGGGCACTCAAATTCCCTTAAAACTCACCATAGTCAAAAGATGCCCCTAGAACACTCTAATGTACTACACCTACTAACCTAGAACAACTTTCATATCCTAAAGATCAATATGGAATACCCCATAAAGTCTGACAAAAAATCTATCCATAAGACCACAACGAACTATGTGAGATCTACCTATACTCAAGGCGCTACCTATATGGACTTGATAGGCTATAAGTAATGTTGACCCCTATTGGGAGGATCCCTACCTTAAAATAAAATACTACTAAAATTGACCTACCGATAGGGCCTCTTTTTGCCACCTCCCATATATCTCAAGACATACCCTTTCTATAGTTATCTTATGATCAACAAACTTATAGAAGGTAGAACTAGTTGGTATTAAATTCTCTGATGCCAAGTAGGATGGTAAATCTAATCCTCTGATAAATTCATTCATTAACTCATGCTCTATAGGAAATAATAAAGTATGCCAGGCCCACTTGATAAAACCAAGATTATACTCTAAAGTTGATAAAGAGCCTTGTTTCAAACCAACAAATCCAACTCTGGCCTAATGGAATAGCCTAATGTTATATAGGCACCTCAAGCACACATGTATCTAAGGTTACCCCATAACCCAACCTATTCATCAATATCACAGGGGTTGGATAAGATCCAACCATTTAATATGATAGAAAAAATATTATGATTCATAGCTTAATCAAGTCTAAACACTTCATGTGAGTCAACAAACTATCCAAATATGCCCGAGTTCACAATTGTTCACAATACCTCAATACAAACTAAATTCAATATATGTATATGTTGGGACAAGCCCCCGACTATAGCTAAACTAAGTCTAAAGCTAAGGACTGAGATATGGATGTCTTTAGAATGTAAGGAAGCTCACCCCTTCAGGTCAATGCATGAACTGCATGATTGTCTAATCACTGTGCAAGAAAAGAAAAAGATGCTCCGGGCCCTATATAGCATGGGGATGTAGCATCCGGAGATGGTTAATAGTTGGAACGCTATCATGTAACTCAAGGACAAGTGATAATATATCATCATCAATCAAAAAAAAGTCAATATATCATATTCATACACCTATCCATACCTATGCATATACCATATACCAATCAAGATATCAAGGCTCATCAAAATTCTCGAGCATTCATTAATTAGGCATAAAGTAGGGGACTTCGACCCTCCACACTTACAAATTCAAAATTTCACACTATGCATAGGAATCTAACCACAATCACATATACTTAGACAAAGGACTTCAACCATGCTTACTCATTCATTAACCAATGAATTTAACCACATACATATTCATTCCAAAAGGAACTCTATCCATACTTATATTTATTCAAGCAAGGGACTTTAACTACGTGCTCATTCATTGGGAGAGGTACTATCACCTTAAGAGATCTCTTTGAGCAAGGGACTTTAACCACAAGCAATTTCATTGGGCGAAGTGACTTTAACCTCAATCTATTCATAAGTCAAGGGACTACAGCCTTAAGACATTGGACTTTCTTTAGTTGACAATTGGACTTTAGTCCCCATTCACTCATGGACCAATCATACATTTAATATAACACTTAAGGACTTTAACTATTTAACGAATTCAACACTATACATAACCATTTGGTCCTTATGGGAGACTTCATTGCTCAACCATTTTAATAGGCCAATGCTTTCATTCAATTCATCATAAAATTCCACTCATGGTCAACAAGACCCTCACAATCTATTCATATTTCATTAGCAATCTATTACCACATTCTTACTATACTTGGGTTCAACACATAATCCAAGTTCAACATCATATTGAGGAACTTCAACCTTTTATTGGTCATTAGTTTAACAAGGTTATCTTTACATCTTACGTGGCTTATAATACCTTTTACAATATCATTATAAATTATTGCACTCATTAGGACATTTCCCTAGCTTATTATACCACCAATTTATTACTAAACAACTCACTTAGACATTTTCACAAACACCTTAGCTGTGTACCTTCAATAAGGCTATTTTCATGGTAAATATCATCAAGATTAGGGTTACTCAAAACCCTTATGTTAAACAAAAAATAACAAGAACCCACATATACCATCTACCATCAATAACATGTATCAACACAAGTATAAGTAAGAATTATCTCTATTTATTATTAGGTAACAAAACCCTTTTCATTTAATTCAAAATCACCATGTACACTTACTAATCAATTATGAAATACATAGGTCTTAGAGATATTTAAAGATGGGAAGAGATACATGCCTTAAACAAGATGACACACCAACAATCTTGACTCTTCCTTGATACTAGATGAACACCTCCAAACCTTAGCCTCTACCTTGTTCAAGAAGCCTTTAGAGTGTTTAGTAGTGTTTGAATCTTGTAAATAAATACTTAGGAGAATACAATGCCTTATATAGGGAGAGGGTTTAGGGTTTTAGTCAAGGTAAATAACCAAAAAGTCCTTGGTTACAAGATGGAAATTCCACTCGTGCAGGGGTACAACTCCTCCTTACAATTTCTATAGCAATCATGACCTAAGGTATGAGTGGTACCCTAATTTGTACCCTAGGCTTTTCCTAAGTCAACCATACTATTATGGGTACAAGAGGGCACCATTTAGTCATAACCAAAGGGTACGACTTACCCTTCAATCATAAGCTTCACTCATGACCAGAATAGTCTACTCAGTTTTAAGACTTTAGTCTATACGGTTGAGTAGTATATGACTTATATGCATTGGTTATGACTAAGGGATGACCTTTTAAGGGTATAACTCAAGTCCCAAGTCGTACCCAACCCAAAGACACCAAAAGTTGTTGTTTCTGAATGGCTCAAAGTCTAGGTGTTTCAATTCTCCCCCACTTGGGATCATTCATTCGAGAATGAAAGTAATCCAAGAATTTACACAATTTAACACATCAATATGGCTCAAGAAACCCTTACACAAGTTAGAAACAAGCACACAATAAGGACATAACACAATGAATACCATGATAATCATTGACCAACCACTTTATTTCATTGGTTTTGGGACTCTAACCTATTACTTATCCAACACTTACTCATTTCACTACTTAGGGACTCCAACCGACCAACTCATCAAAGATATAGAGCAACTCAAAGCATTGGTTTTTGAATCTTGTTTTCTCCTATGTTTTCTGAAGTCTAAATATCTGCTTCTGTTTTTTGCTCCTGGGATTCGTGCGGAAGGTATGTTTCTTCAACATAGCTCTATTTTCTAAGCTTGCTAAAGGAAAGATTAATATCTTTTCCTCTTTGTTTTTAAACTTTGTTAAAGATTAGAAATACATTTGATAATGCAAATGACTCATGCGTGTGGTTAACCCTACCTTGTTCGTCATTCAGGGATGAATGTTCCTAGTAGGGGAGACTATAACACCCTACGTTTTGACCTTAGAAAATTTCCTAGAATTTTGGTCTCTGGACCCAATTAAACTTATAGGTAAGAGTCGTATGTTGGGGTATGAATGGTATGGTCATGTCATATACTGACCAGTATTGGTTGGTGAGATAGATTTTGGTTACTGGAATGGATGTAACTTAGGGGTATAATTCTGGTGGATACGGATTATTTGGTTCCTTAACTTAATCTTAGACTTTTTACTTAGGTTATATTTGAGTACGAGTGGTTGACTATGAGTTGTAAGCCAAGGTATGAGTCATACCATAGACTTGTATAAGGGATAGTGTCTAAATTTTCCTTGGGTTTAATCTGCCAGGGGTACAGTTGAAGGGTATGGATCATACGCATTAGATACGAGTTGGTTGATGAGTCTTATGCTGGATAGTGTTGGATCTAAAGGTTAAGTCTAGGATACGTGTGGAGGATACCAATTCTATTGGAGGGTATAATTCGTGAGGGTCAGTTGTATCCCTGGGATGGGATTTTGTGCAACTTAAGTGAGGGTATTTTAGATATTTCCCCACTTATCATAATAGTATCCCACGACTTCTAACCTACTTGGAAGGTTATTTAACCTATTATCCCATTCATTAACACTTAGAAATTCTTCTAAAATACTTTATAATCCTCTCTAGAGCTTTTGGTCAAGGAAAGCTAGGCTTTCAACTAGAGGGTCAATTTGGAGATTATTTTATTGATTTTTTTCCATGATCATCTTGGTTAAAGGCATGTTCTCTTACCTCATTGTTAATTCAAACTAAAGTCATGGTTTTACAAATGTTTTCATGATTTCATTGGTTGTATGATTTTGGTTATCAAATATGATTAGGGGGTTTTGATATTAAATGGTTGGTTATGGTTTCCCATGATTTTAATCATGCTTTTATATGAATTAATGGTGGTTTTGGAAAATTAGAATGCATAGGAATGGTTTAATGGTAATTTGGATTGGTTTTGGTTATATTATGCCCCAATGTGTTTTACAAAATGCCTATACTAATGTTTTCATTGCATTGAATACTTTTAATGGAACTCTTGCTTGTTTTAAAACTCGGTAAAGGAATTATGCATGGTTCAAATAGCCTGGATTGGTAAATGGCTAAATATTTACTCTGGTGAGGTACATAGAATCCCCTAAGTGGTTGAATATGGTAAATGGAAGGGCACTCAAAAGTCCCCTTAAACCTATATATGGTTGGCTATGGATAGTACTTATAAGTATGGTCAGTCAATACCACCACTAAATGGCCTTGGTTAATAAATAGTAAATGGATTGATTGGTTGCTTGGTAGTGGTTTAAATTGGGTAATAATAGCGGGATATGTAGGAAAACCGTATAAGGTAGAGGTCTCAGGAGGACAAAACTTGGAACTCATATTTACCGATGTGAGGTTTGGTCTTGGTAACCATGTGTATGATGTCACACTATATTTTGGGGGATGTACTAGTCATCCCAGGTTTTCTTCCCATATCATGTGGCTACACGAACTGGGGCCCTTTCAGTAGGGGAGCTAAACCTATATAGCCCCTGGTGGTTTAGGACAACAAAGCTACAAAACCTACGTAAAGGTTTTAAATGCATGCTAAACTTGGTCCCCTTATCCAGAATGGTTATATGTATATATGTGTGGTTGTGTGCATATGGATGGTTTACTTGGCTTTATAAATGGCATTACTTTATCCTTATCCTGAGTTCATGCTAGTGATTACTCACTAACCCGTCTACTGGAGGTTGTATACCCATGCTATATAGAAATTGACCGTTCTACTCTCCTATATAGTGATTGACTCAGTGATCAGTATTTGGACTAAAGTGGTGAGCTTCCATCCTTTCAGAAGACTTCATTTCATGTTATGGATATTTCTAGGCATATTGCATTTATTTTGGATATTGGTTTAGGCCATGGCTGGGGGCATGCCCAACTGGATTTTACTACTCTTTTGGTTAGAGGCTTTGTAGTACTGCTATGGGTTATAATGGGCAGGATCGGTATTGGTTTCAGCCTTGGCATTGGAATAAGCTGGTAGGATGACATCATTGGACATAACTTCTCACTTTTCCATCATACTTTATTTTGAGATTAATTATATTATATTTTGGAACTTATTTTGTTATGGCTTTGTTTATGGCCTTTGGAATGGTTTTGTTATTTTTGGGTGGTTGGTGTGGGATGGTTGTACTCGGTTGGGACGGTCACGATTGTAATCCAGTACTAGAGTCTACATGTGAGCTATTACACTATCCTGTTATATGCTTGAAATTCAGCCAACTCAAGGTAGATGGATGGAGGTTGGGTTGGGTAACGGGGGTGGTCCCCGATCCCGATCAAACTTGGGACGCCCATTAAGACAAGGCCCCCAGTCGAGATGTGTCACCATCATAACCTGCCAGTAGGTAAGACAACTCATTGTCTTAAACAACTAGTAACAGACTAATAATAAAGATGGAAGGAAAACTAACTAAAGTAGAAAAAAGAAAAAAAAGAAGTAAATACATCCCCAAAACCTAGTGAAGTTAGTACAAAAGCCTCTAATACAACAGGAGTACAAAGTGGAGTATAGAGTAAATATATACAAATTAGTCACTGAATTACAAAAATAAAGATTAGTCTAATAATAATAGGGAGAGCGGAATAACTTTGAATTTCAGGTGCTCACCTCAAAATTTTGATCCATGGCTACTCGGTATGATACACACATCAACAAGAACTCATACAATGATTTATATGCTATAGAAGTGTAGTACAAGTACCAAACACAAGGTACTCAATAGGCATTGGCTGACTGAGCACTAAAGATAATGCAAATATAAATAAAATGTAAAGTAGGAATATAAACTACATACAAATACTTAGGCAAAGAAACATAATGATGGTAATGGAAAAGTAAGGGCTAATATCAGTTACTACCACTAATAAGGGACACAGCACAGTTCCATAAGTAGCTACTCCATATACAATAGTATAATAAAGAATGAGATATACAATATACAAAAGTAGTATGAAAAAAGGAATGATAGACTAATAATGGATATTGAAGAATGGATGTATAGTCATGCTATGCAGATAAACTAACATAAAGGTACTACTATGAAGGGGGTCACCAAAATCATAAATAGTATGAAATCTAACTCTAGTCTAATCAGGGTCTCTAATAAAAAATCTAAGTAAGCATAAGATGATTTATCGATAATCTTACCACAATAAGGAAAAAAAGAGTCAGAAATACACCAACAACCTAGGGTACCAATGAGTAACCAACCTGGTATGAGCTATGTAATAATAACCAAACATTAGCTAATTGGATAATCCACAGCCAATAACATAATGGCCCCTAAAAGCCTAGAAGGTACAAAAAATACTTAGAAAACAAGAACCATAACCTATACCTATCCGAGCCCCCATTAGACCAATAGCTAAAGGTCCCAAATAATTATACTGATGATATGCAATGCATATGAATGATCAGATAAAATGTAAATGATATACCATAATGATTGAGCACCAAAATGTATTAAGTATATGCACCTTCTTTGGCTCACCCTTTTAAAAGGTAGGACCTATGAATATCACCTTTTTTGGTATGTGGTCCCCAGATAGAAGAATCCCTAGGGGACTCGAGATACCCATCTAAGTTGTATGGTACCAAACCAGAACTTTCAGTAACCATCAAACAAATATACTCCATCCAATACTAGATAAAAATAAGATTATAATAATTATGATCTAACCTGAATTGAGGCTTAGTAAATGTAAGTTTTTAAATCCATTGCTCGAGATCAAAATCATGACTAAAATGCCCTAATAATGTAGAAAGGATAGAAAAACTCCTCTAACCAAAGAAAATAAGTACTAATAAAAGGAGAGTGAATCAATAATGGACTTGAATTAGCCTTGGTGTAATTTTTAAAGTAATATGCTTAATTCAAAATTTCAAAAATTAATAATAAGGGATAGAAATTCCATTTTCAAAGAATAAGTTTTCAAGTTAAGAAAAGTAGGGATAAATCCCTTTTTAGAAATAGTAGTAAAACCAAGGTGGTAGCTGGAACCAACCACTAAATAAGTATAAATATGACTAAATACATGCATGCCATCACTAGTATCAAGACAATACTAGCATAAATCCCCAAGCATCTATAATAAACATCTTTTTAGAGGACAGAATACAACCTGGTGTTCAACTAGTATCATAACCATAACCTCGAGCTTAACAATATACGTCTTAACTAGATATTAGTACCATAAATTAAGATAATAAGGGAAATTAGTCATAAAGATGCTAAGAGGACCTAATCAGGTAATATCATCTAATTAGCTAAGTAATAAGATAAGTCTTACTGTCATGACCTGAGGCTATCCCTTAGTCGTGACAGAATACTTAAGGCCACAAGTGACCCCAAGCTAACCCATGGTCTAGTACCTGCTATGAGCACTGAATGAAATGAAAGTAATATAACATGTAGGGAAGATAAACCAATAAGGAACTATCAATCTGAATACTAAAAAAATATAAAAGACATGTCTAAAATATCTAGTAAACACTGGAAAACTAGGTTATCTGTCTAAAAGCTTCTGAAACATAAGGAACTGATGGGACAAACCCCAAACTAACTCTAACTAACTGAAACATACTAAAATGCTAAAATGAATAAAATAACATATTGCATCCTTGATGGATGAGGACTTACCATTATTGATATGGGGAACTACTGAGCTGCTTATGGATGGTTGGGAAACTGTGCATCTGATCCTATGTTATAAGACAACATAGTGCAAAAGATAGGTATGCAATTAGTACTTTGAATGTACTAGTACGTGAGGTAAGGACTAAGGGTACTAGTCATACCCTTGTATACAATATTAGTGACCTCTCCCATACCCTAAGCAGTGCAGAAAGAGTTACTCACTATCCTAGATATGACTTAGCCTCTCCATGGTCGTACGTCAGGGTATGAGTCGTATTCTACCTAGTCGTATAGAGTATGAAACTTGAGATATAGTGGACTATTTTTTGTATGGGTTATGGTATGGTTTTGGGTACCAATCATACAGTTGAATATCAGTTAAGGGTGTATGGTCGTGTCTTGGTTAGTGTAGGGGTCCTTGGTGAAGCCTTGGGTATGAGGTAGGGTACCACTTGTACCCTAGGGTATGGTTCACTTGAGAAAGTCGTACCTTCTTGCGGGTTCATTTTCCATCTTTTAGCAAAGGGCTCTATGGTTATTCCCCACCCAAAACCCTTAAGTACCCTTACTATATAATGTGTTGTGGCTTCCTAAACGTTTATCTTACAATACCAAAACATTCTAATTCCTCTCTACATTTCTCAAAATAATATTGGAGTCTAGGGTTTCAAGGGTGTTCATCTAGAGGCAAAAATAAGTCAAGTTTCTTGGTGGATCACTTTATTTAAGGCATGTAACTCTTTCCCTTGTTAAATAAGTGAAAAACCATGTATTTTACACCTGGATTAATAATTAAAAATGGTGATTTTGAAATCAAATAAGGGTTTTGTTGCCTAATGATGAATAATGTTTGTTCTCACTTAAACTTGTATTTATACATGTTATTGGTGATGATTTGCATATGTGGGTACTTGTTGATTATAGTTTAACAAATTGGTCTTGATTAACCCTAATATTGATGAATTCTACCATGAATTTGGCCTTGATAAAGAGGTATGCGCACAAGGTATTTGTGAAAATATCTAACTGAAATGACTGGTCACATGGTGATGATGTTTTGAACTAGGTAAATAGACCAATGAGTATGAATGGTTGATAAATGTAGTGGTAAAGATACTTTTAGCCATGTAATGGGTTAAATTATGAACTTATTGGTTTAATGGCAAAAATGAGAGGAGAGGGGGTCAAAGTCTCTAAACACAAAATTGAATTATGTTTGAACTAAATTGTGGTATGAGAGTGCTAATGAGGGATGAATGGTTTTTAAGGGCATTTATTGCCATAAATTGAATTGAATCAAGGCATTGACCTATTGAATTATTTGAATGAGAAATGCTTCCATGAAGACCTTGTGGTCATGTAGGGTGTGGAATTGGTCAAATGGGTTAGAGTCCCTAAGTGTTGAAGTGAATGAATATTTATGTATGGGCAAAGGGTTATTGTCCTAATGGGAACCAATGATAGTCGCAACGACTTGTGGTTAAAGTTTATTTTCTACTAAAGTGGCATGTGGTTATAGTTCTTTGCCTAATAAAAATTCTTGAGGTTAAAGTCCCTTGCTTAATCAAAATACGTTTGGTTAGAGTCCCATGCCAAATGATATCACTTGGGTTAGAGTCCTTTACCTAATACTGCTTGAGGTTAGGGTCCCTTACCCGATGAAAATGCATGAGGTTAAAGTTCTGTGCCTAACAAAAGGGCATGAGGTTAAAGTCCCCTGGCCCAATGAAGATGTGTATGGTTGAAGTCCCTCATCTAATGGGAATGTATAAGGTTAAAGTCCTTTTCTTAATAATAAATAGTTGAATATATAAGTGTGGAAGGTCGAATTCCTCCACCACATGACATGTGAATGAGTATATTAAGAGTGTCGCTAAGTCTTATTTCCTTGTGACACATTATCAACATGTTATGTATATCTACATGTATGATTATATATATAAATATGGTTGAATATGATATATTGACTTGTCCTAAAATGATGATGCTATTTTTTCCTTATCCTTGAGTTATTTGCTAGTTCTCGAACCGCTAACCATCTCTGGATTCTATGACCCCATATGGCATAGGGGCCAGTGCTTCCTCTTTTGTTTTTGTGTAGTGACAGGTGTTTGAGCAGTTTGTATGGCTTACATTCAAGTGGTGAGATTCCATACTCCAGAAGTCCCCAAGTGGTTAAATATGGTAAATGGAAGGGAACTTGGAAGTCCCCTTAAACCTAAACATGGTTGGCTATTAATAGTAGTTGCAAGTATGGTCGGTATGACAATACCACCACTAAATTACCTTTGCTAATAAATGGTAAATTGATTGGTTGGTCGCTTGGTAATGGTTTTAATTGGGCAATAATGGCGGGATGTTTAACAAAGCAATTGAGTGGAGGTCCCAAGGGGACCAAAACTAGAAACTCATATTTGTCGATGTGAGGTTTGATTTTGGTGATCGTGTGCATGATGCCACACTTTATATTTAGGGGATATACTAGTCATCCCAGTTTTTCCTCCCTGTTCGTGTGACTACAAGCACTGATGTACTTTCTATAAGGGAGCTGAACCCATATAGCCTTGTGAATGGTTTAGGACGGTAAAGCTATACAGCCCAGGTAAAGTTTTTAATGGCATGCTAAACTTGGTCTTTATTCTCGACATAGTTATATATATGTATGTATGGTTGTGTGCATATGGATGGTTTTACTTGGTTTTATAAGTGCATTATTTTATCCTTATCTTGAGTGCATGCTAGTGTTCACCCACTAACCCATCTACTGGCGGTTGTATACCCGAACTATGCAGAGACCATCCATTCTACTTCTCCTGCTTAGTGATCATATTCGGGGACAATTGATGTTGAATTGAAGTGGTGAGCTTCCATAGTTCGGAAGACATCTACTTTATGTCATAGTGTACTTTACATAGTTCTTGTCTTTCATAGACTTTGGTTTTGGCTATGGTCGAGAGTACTCTTTGGTTAGTCTAGAGGCTTTGAATGGAAAACTGTGGACTTAGGTATGGTATGGGTTATTTTTGTATATACATATACATACATATATTAGCTTATTATCATGGTATTGGTTTATGGTTTCGGCATTGGTTTGGTTGGTTATTGGGTGGTTGGACTTGGTTGGGTTGGTCTCAGATATAGACTAATCGCAGAGTCACCACGTGGTTAGATATGCTATCTTGTTATATGTTCGAACTTCAACTGACTCAAGGTATGCATTATTGGTAGGTTGGGTAACGAGGGTGGTTCTCGATTTTGGTTGGGCTTAGGATTACCCGTTATAAGAACGCCCTTGTTTAGGTCGTGTCAAGTTGGTATCAGAGCTTTAGTTTTGGTGTCATGGGGTGTCCACAAAGTTGTGTCGAGTAGAGTCTCGCTTATGGGTGTGCCGTGCACCACACTTATAATCAGGAGGCTGTGAGGCATTTAGGATATTTTATTTTCTTGGATATTCTACTTTTGGGCTATAGAGTCTAATTTTTTGAACTCTTCTCTGAATCTTCCTTGGTTCACTCTTCGGATTAGGCCTTCTCAATGATCCTAAGGTTCTTGGAAACTCATTTGTCACACTTGAGGACAACATGAATAGATTTGGTCCCAACTCAAGGGTCACAGATTTTGGATTTCTCCATGGAGTCCCATCGGTCTCCATTAACCCTACTTCGGAAGGTGGTGCTTATTCTCTTTTTCTCTAAAAATGGTTTACCAATATTGAGTTTTGTCGTTCTATTAATCTATTAACCCAGATGGTGATAACTCTATTATGTCAGTCCTGTCCTATTAGTATGGGAAGGAATGAGGTAAGGTTGGAGATAGGCAAGGTAAGGGTATCTCAGTTTCCAGGACCAAAATAGAAACCAACGGTATAGTGATAAATGGTTTAATGGAAAGAGTTGGGTGGTTCATAACTCTTATTCTATGGCTTGTGCTACCTACTCAAATCCCTTGAGAGGCAAGTTTTTTCGATTGGAAATGCTTATAGGGCATAAGGTGCCCAATCTCAGGCCAATGGCGCATAATATTTATAAAACTTTATCTTTTTTATAAATTTTATGGTCGGTCGCACCATGGTTGTTGTGAGAAAAGGAGGAATCAATGTTTTGGTTATGGTCAGTTGGGAGCGGAAATGTCCCATAAAGGTTGCCACTTAGGCAAATAGGTTATTGGTTGCTACTTCTCTAGCTCTTGCACCCAGGGTTTCTACTTCTGTCTCTGACATTAGTCAGGATCGTCTCAGTGATCTTACTGTCCCTCAAGAATCTGGGGCATCTTGTGATGCCATCACTAATATATTGAAAAAATCCTTTCTAAGGGGTGTGTGGTGTCTGCTGGTAATAAAGAGGTGTCAGTGGATTTGCTTGACTCGAATGTGGTGGGTTTCAATGTCATTCGAGGAATTGATGGGTTGCAGTTATGCTATCCTTCATTAGATTATCGGATCCTTAAAAGTTGTCGTTAGGCTTCATGGTGAGTCGGTTGTGGAGTGGAAGGATGGTTTCGTTCCCTAAGTATTAAAGGAAAGGTTATATTCTATCTTAGAGCTTAGAGATTGGTCTCCAAAGGGGTATATCTATTATTGGTTGGTCTAGGTTAAAGATTCTAACCTGGAAAGTCATTCTTTGTATTCAGTTTTGGTGATCAATGAACTTCTTAGGCTCTTTTCTGATGACCCTCATGGTGTCTGTCTAATGGGGAGGTTGGTTTGGGATTGGTCTTGTTTTGGAAACTTGTCCAATTTCTATTTTTTCTTTATAGAATGGTTTCGATTGGGTTAAAGGAGCTTATGGAGAACTTAAGGGGTCTTTTAGATAAAGGTCCCGTCTATTCTAGTGTTTCTTTGTGAGGTGCTTCTTTGTTTTCATAAGGGAATGGTTTCTCGGGAAATGGATAGGTTATTAGAGGGTGACTAAGGAGTTTGGGGTATCACCCTTGTAGGGTGGACCTTATGTGTATATTCAATTCTATATAGGGTACTTTGATAGTACTAAATGGTGGTTGGTAGATCCTAAGCTTGAACCTAGATATTTGATCATGGTAAAGAGAGTATGTTAGCTCGTGATAGCAATGCGTAAATTATGAAGGTAAATTGGTAGGTTGGATGAGGTTGATGACTGAGGAATACGATAGTGGGGAAGTTATGGCTTATAGGCCATGGATTGGGGGTCAAATAATTAGATAGGTTGGATCATGAAGCCTGCACATGTCTTTGTCCCTATACTTGTACTTTATTGTTGGCATGAAATTGATTATTAAATTTATGGTTTTGAAAATAGGTTTTGGCACAATAGAGGGCTTTAATATGATTACTAATTTGAATTGATTTTCTATGGATTATGTTTCAAGTTTTATAAATATTTATGAACATGGAGGAATGTATGGGAATGGTAAATAGATTTTAGGGTACTATGGATTCCCTAATTACTTGGTTTTAGTCTTGAAAATTTTATGCCCTTAAAACTGATTGTGAAATGGCTTTAGAATATACTTTTGCCATATGGTTTGACTATTCTTAAATCCATGCATTGTACAAGTAATTAAAGGAACATGAATTGGTTTTGGTGGGATTCAAATGATTTTTTAAATGCCTTTGTAGCCATGGTTTGATTTTAAATGGTTTTGGTTTAATTGGAAACCTTGGAGTCAATTTGGTCTCATGGTTTTTGCATGTCTGTGGTGAGCTCTAGGTTGTATTGGGATGAATGGGATTTTAGGCATAGAAAAACCAAGTGTCCCTGCTGTATGTCTTTGATGGTACCTATTAGAGTGGACTATGGTACTTGTAGGGGTAATGGGGTGAAGGTTGATGGTTAGTCTAAAATTTTCCTGTAGCGGTGGACTTCAAGGAAAGGTTGGGTTACATATTCTGGTGATACTTCTCTCTCTCAGTTAAAAGGGTACTCTGGTAGTGTTGCATGTATTCTTATAGTACTTATGCCTAAAGTTCGCATTTGGTATTTGCCCTGTTCCCTAAATATGAGTTTTGACTTATATTACATTACTCATAGTATATATGGTTGTATGTATTTCAGTGTCCAGTCTTAAGGACTCCTTTTCGATTTGGTTTGGTCGGGATGTCCTCCATTATAATCTAGGTGATTGTAGTGAAGTACTTTATTCCTATGGTGTCCTGTCTTGTTTTAAGGGTCTTTGTCTTGCCTTGGTGGCCTGGATAATTCTCATAATTTGGATTCCTTAAATGATCCTTCTTGTGCTAGGATGGTAGGGGCTTGGATAGTATAATAGTGTTATGGAATGAGGAATATAGAAGTCCCTAAGTAGGGAGAGTCTAGGGTGACTACCAGAGTTAAGGTTTTGGAAGGTAAGGTAAGATTATTGTCTTGGGAAATGGTTAGGAAAGAAAAGGGTGGTGAAAACCTTATGGAGGTTGTAAAGGGTGCTAGATCTTTTGATTGATAGATCGAACTGCGGAATATTTATCGTAGGCTTGAATGTTGTGATTGGTAGATATACCAATAGTTGTGTTGGGTACTTGAGATATGTTATAGGGCATGGTTTTATGAATTGTTTTAATGGAATAGTTTAGGTGTTCAATTATAGTTTGGCGGGTTTCGGTTATAGTTGTTGGATATAGTTTGTCTATGTCCTTCACTCATGGTTTCCATATAATGGCAGTGGAAGTGGAGTAGTGTTTCTAGATAAATGTAAGGAGTAAAGCCCAGGTCCTAAGTCAGCTCCTTCGCACTTTGTGTAGGCTTGAACGTGGATTCGGTGGTGTATATCTAGACTCAAGCTTTAGTAGTGGTGTGTCTTGTTAAATTCTAAGTTTAATTGGACCTTCCTTTGTATGAGTCCATTCAGTCGGTTCTCTATAAGTTTGCATTCGGGTAAGGTATGGATAGCCCTTGGTTGGTTGGTTCCTTTGGGTGGTATTAGTATCGTGGGTTCTTTGTTCCTTTGGGGAGGTCCCGATGAGGATCGTGGATTGGTAAGTTCACGGGTTTAGAGCAAATAAGGTATGGCTTTGGTAAAGATTCCATAGTGGAACTAAAAGCCTGATAAAGCCATTTGAGAGGTGGAAGTGGACATGGAGTTCAAGGAACCACGTTGGTTCCTTGTTCCAAAAATTCTTGCGCAAGGTGTGTGTTCTTCAACACATCTTAGTTTTTTAACTTGGTTAAAGGTGAGGAATAGTTCCTCTTGTATCTTTGTTTTCTAACTTATTTAGAGGTTGGAATGAAAGTGTTAAGGTCTAAATTTTGCTTGAGGTGTATAGTGATCTGCTTGTCTTGGGTAGTGTTCTTGTCCTATATCTCGGTTGGAGGAAAGTTTGATGTGTAATAATGTGTTACCTCATGCTTGTTCCTACCCCTACCTGTTATTCGTGGACTAATGATCCTAGTGTGGGAGACTATAACACCATAAGGATTTGACCCTTGCAAAATTTCTTTAGTTTTGGACTCACTAGACTTGGTACGACTCAAGGGTACCAATTGTACCTTTTAATATGAGTTAGGGGCTGTCTTGAGGGTTCACTCGTACCCTAGGCAGTATGATTGTCTTGGCTACTGCCCAAGATACTACTCACTAGGGTATGAATCATATAAGAGCATACGAGTGGTGCAAGGTAAGTCGTATAGTGCATGGTTGTCTTGGTCTTGCGGAAACTGCCCATGGTATGGTTGGTGGGTATAATTAGGTATGTCACTCGTACCATTATGTATAAGTTAGGGAGGTATGAGTTGTATAGAAACATGTAGGTAGGGTCTTGGCATGGTCTAGGGTACGAGTTGGGGGTACCAATTGTACCCTAGGATACGGATGGCTAGGGTGAGTTGTACCCTAGAGCATAGTTAGGTTTTAAGTTAGGGTAGTCCGAACATTTCCTACTTCAAAACCCTTATGTTATCATGTTATATAACTCTTAGTGGTCTTCCATAACACTTGTTAAAAGATTAAAACACTCCAAATACTCTCTCAAACTTACTCTTGCAGATTGGAGGCTAGGGTTTCTTCATATGTTCTTCAAAGGGCTCAAAGGTCAAGATTTCTTTTGTGAATATTCATGTATAAGGCATGTACTCCTTCCCTCATTGTTAGTTTCAACTAAAGGCTTGTGTATTGTGTTTTAAACACTGTATTATGGATCATAAAAGGTAGTTTCAAAATATATGTTGAGGGTCTTGGTGCATATGGTTTGGTATAGGATTAAACTATGTTTTTACATGCTTTTGGTAATGGTTTGCATGTGTGGTTATTGGTTGGTTATGGTTTAACAAATGGGTCTTGAGTAATGAAACATCCTGGGTTTTTACGCTTAGAAAATTTCCTGGAAATACATTCTCTGGATCCAATACGACTCATGGGTACGAGCCATATGTTGGGGTATGAGTGGTATGGTCCTGTTGTATGCTGACCAGTGTTAGTTGGTGGGATGGTTTTGGTCACTGAAATGGGTATCACTTAAGGGTATGAGTCATAGGGCTTGGTACAAGTCGTATCAAGGACTCGTATGGTAGGCAGTGTTTTATCCTCCTGGTATTTCATTCTACTAGGGATACGGGTCATGGGTGCGGATCATATGTTGTGGTTACGACTTGGTTGGATGAGTCGTATACTGGAAAGTGTTTGATCCAAGGGTTGAGTCTTGGATACGAGTAGTGGATGCCGATCGTATATGAGGATACGACTCATATAAGTCAGTCGTATCCCTATGACGGGTTTTTAAGGGATTTAAGTGGCGGTATTCTGGACATTTCTCTACTTACCCTAACTAGGACCCATGAATTCTAATACACTTAGGAGGTTATTTACCCTATTATTCTATTCATTAACACTTATAAACTATTCTAAAGCATCTCATAATTTTCTCAAGAGCTTTTGGTGCAAGAAAGCTAGGGTTTCATCTTACGAATTTCTTTTGGAATTTCTTTGGTAATTTCTTTCCATCAATTGTTATGTATAAGGCATGATTCTCTTCCCTCATTGTAATTTCAATTAAAGGCATGGTTTATATGATTGATTTCATGGTTTTGCTATTTCATGATTTTGGCTTTCAACTATTATTTGGGGGTTTGATATTAATTTCTTGGTTATGGTTTACTATGGTTTTAATTATGCTTTTATATGCATTAGTGGTGGTTTTGGACAATTGGATCGCATGATAATGGTTTAATGGTCTTTGGAGTTGGTTTTGGTTATATTATGTCCCCAAGGTGTTTGATGGAATACTTATAAAGATATATTCATTGAATTGACCTCTTTTAATGGAACTCTTGCATGTTTTAAACTAGATAAAGGATTTATTCATGGTTTAAATGGTTTGAAAAGTCTAAAGGCTAACTGGTTAAGCTTGTGGAGAACATGAAAGTCCCCCTAGTGGATTTACTATGGAAATTGGAAGGGCACCTAAGGTCCCCTAACTTAAATGGTTTGTCTATGGATATTACTTGCAAGTAATGGGGTCGTATGACGATACCACCAGTATTGGCCTTGGTTAATAAATGGTAAATGGATTATTTGGACATGGTTTTAAATTGGCATTAATGGTGGAGAGTGCAGCTAAGCCGTGGAAGGTGGCGGTCCTGGGCGAACCAAAATTGAAAACTCATATTTGCTGATATGAGAGGTCTTCGATGACCATGTGTGAGTGTCACATTTTATATTGAGGGATTTACTAGTCATCCCATGGGATATTCCATGATCGTGTGGCTACACGCACTGGGGCCCTTTCAGCGGGGGGAGCTGAACCCATATGGCTCGTGGGTAGTTAGGACGGTAAAGCTACACAACCCAGGTAAAGGTTTTAAATGCATGCTAAACCCAGTTCACTTTTCCGACACTTATATATGTATGGTTATATGCATTATGGATGGTTTCACTTGGTTTTATGACTGACATTATTTCATCCTTATCCTGAATTTCATGCTAATGGTCATTCGCTAACCCCGTCTACTGGTAGCTGTATACCTACGCTATGCAGGAACCACCCATTCTACTCCTCTTATTTAGCACGCGGATTCGGTATCAGCATTTGGACTGAAGTTGTGAGCTTCAATTCTTTCGGAAGGCATCATTTCATGTTATGGATTTATTTAGATACTTATCTTTTATTTTGGATATTGGTTTTGACCATGGTTGGGGGCATGTCCCAACTAGATTTTTTTATTCTTTCGGATAGAGGCTTTGTGGTACTTCTGGGGGTTAGTATGTGCGGGATCGGTATTGGTGTCGGCCCTGGTATTAGACACTACTAGAAAACTGTAAATTACATGTGGATTTTATCTAGGGAATAATATCATAGGAAATACATACGGATTTACCTACGAAAATATTAAATTCCTCAATATTAAAATATATTATCTGCGAACTATATATTTGCAACAAATTCCACAGGTAAATTTGGTGCCATATTGAGCAAATTTCGTAATTACGACATTACCTGGGGAAATATATCGACGGGTATTTTATCTCTAGGTAAATTCGCAGGCATATCCACAAATATATATATATATATATACATATATATATTTTAAATCCATATGAAAATCTCCAGGTAATTTATTCTACGGATTTACGTAGAGATATTTTAGTGGAAATCTATGTAATGAATTTTATTACCTCAGAAATTATTTGAAGATTTTGTGCTACGAATTTTGCTGAAAATTTATTCTTGGGGATTTACCTACAAAATTATTACTTGCGACATTACCTGGGGTAATATATCGGAGGATATTTTATCTCTAGGTAAATCTGTAGGTATATGGACAAATATATATATATTTTCTAAATCCATAGGAAAATTCTCAGGTAATTTATCCTACGGATTTGCGTAGAGATTTTTGGTGGAAATTTATGTAATGAATTTTATTACCTGAGAATTTATTTGGGGATTTTGTGCTGTGAATTTTACTGAGGATTTATTCTTAGGGATTTACCTGCGAAATTATTACTTGGGAAATTATTAAGGGATTGTTGACAGCGCCCAAGTGCACACGCAAGTGCACGTGGTCTACCAAGTAGTAAAGTGGCCTTCAAGAAGCAAAGTATCGGTCCCACAGGGACTTGTATTGACAACTACCCCATTCTAGTTTAACGATTGATAAAAATATAAACAATAAAGTTTTAGAATGGAAAACTAAAAAGAAACTAAACTAATGCAGAAAATAATGACTACGAATAATCAATGGGCAGAGATCCAGGGTTAAGGATTACGAGCAATCACACTACATTATTGAACTTCATTTATTAAATCGCTTATCTTGGTTGTTGATTTGTAGGGTTAATCACATGATTATGGTCTCCCGACCTCTAACCGCTTACCTAATTTAAACGTTACAACTACATCGTTGAGCGGAGATGTAATAGTTCAATTAAGTTCTTTAAGCTATCATCCTATATGTGAATCAAGTAAGCCTTCTAGGCACATCCCTGTCCTAGAAGCTAATTCCAAACTCCTTATTTTATAAAGAAATAATAACCATACTTTGTTTCTCCTCATGTTCTATCTTCCTATTCCCTCTCCCAAGATCACCAGGTTGACAATATATGTATTCTAAAGGTAGCTAATCCTTAAAATAGTTAAAACAAGGATAAACAAACAACAATGATGATAATCAATTCAAAAAACTTAATTCAAAACAAAAGTAGTCATGATCTTGGCCATAACCCCGAAAAAAGAGTGTTTAGCCACATATAGTCATAATTGTAATCACAAGATTGTAATTAACAACTAAAGACATGAATGAACTAAACTAAAATAAAAAAACCTAAAAAGATGAAGTTATAGCAGCCCCTAAATCTCCAAAGATGTCCAAGAATCATTAAAAATATGTATAAGGTCCTATTTATAGTAGAAGAAATAGCCCATGCCGTGTTGAACAAGGATTCAATTTTTGGCTGTTTATGGAAACAGTGATGCACCGCATTGGTTATCGCATTGAAGAAGCATTGTGTCATGCCTAATTCACATTGGTTCACTTTTTTGGGTTCCTTATGAATCTTTTCGTGTGTCTCACGCACCAATACACCTTTCCACGCGCCTTCACTCACCTTGGACATTTCAGGTGTCCAAATTTGTGTAAAGTTGTGTATTGTGCTTCCGAGACACATTCCAAGCCTTTTTAAGTTGTTTCCACTCGATTTAAAGCTTTTATATCATTCATATATCATAATAATACATTCAAAAAGCATGATATATCATTAAAAACAACAATTTAGAGCTTAAAACAACACAACATCCAAGACGGTAAACTAGAAACACGAGCTAAGCATAGGCTTCATTCACTTTAATCTTAAGCTTATTATTTTGACTCTTGTATTGATCCAATTGAAAATTAAACGTTATAACTAAGTTGTTTCACACATATATATAGAATAACAAGCTTGAGAATTCATTAAACACGTTAGAACCTAACACAATAGACTAGACAAACACCTAGCTCAAGCTAGTTACACTAGTTTTCTCAGATGAACTCTAAATGATCAATTTGAATCAAAACTTGTGTGAAAAAACCTTTAAACATTGTAAACACATACATGGACACTAGATGCAAATTTATATCATTACCCACACGTTAAGCACATGAATTATCCTCAAAACAAGGCTCAAAAGGCTAAAATAGTGACACTAGAATGCACGAATACATCCAACATCACCACCCCCCACTTAAAGCCTTGTTCGTCCTTGAATAACTATTAACAATAAACTCTATGATCTAAAGATACTCCACACTTCTCCTACAATAAATACATTCAATATAGTACTACAATGACTACACGGAATGCAAGTTTCTATACTAAGCACGTTATACACAATTGAAAGCTCAAGAATCCTACTTCAAAACATCCTAACCTCAAGAATTGACTCAACACATGAAAAACTCATGAATATTTCTCAATATAAGACACCATACAAATAACAAACAATTATTAAACATGTGCCACTCGCAAAAAGAGAGTTACCCATAATCATTCATAAAAATAAAAATTTAGAACACAATGGGTATACTAATCAAGTTTTGCTCGGCCTCACAAGGAATTCACAAGTTGCACTAGATGAACCATAGGCTTTCTCTTAGTGTCATACTCCACTAATATCAAAGTGTTAAGTTTATGATCAAATACGTCTTTTTTTGATTGTAATGTAGGCTAATGGACGGGTAGGAATTATTTTGGCCAAGAATAGTGACTATCTTTCCTAAGTGCTTTAATACATCACTTTAACCTTTCAAAACCAATATTCAACAACCAAATTTCGCCACTTTTGTCTCCCCCATTCTTTTTTTATTTTCACCCCATCTTATTAAGCTCATTTACATACACTATGGTGGGAGGATTCTATGCACAACTCATTCAATATGAACAAATTTTTGTTCTTTTCATTATTCAACTCCTCACTACAACTCATATCAATTTTTTTGAACACTAATAGCACTTACTAAGGGGCTTCAATTTCACCCTTTTCTCCTCTTATTTCTCAAACTCCTTACTCAATTAATTTTTCATTAAAGCACCTAGGAGCTTTATGGATCAAATTAAAGTCTATCAAAGAAAGGATTAGGCTACATATGAAGCTTCCAAAGAAAAAGCTAAAGGCTCAATGGGGTTGTCTAGGATTAAGCATAAGGGTAGGTAAAAAGAAGGTATAAAACAAGGCAATCAAAGAAATACCTAAATCATCTCCTAAACTAACACTCTTTATTTTGCTTTGTACACACACCAGAGAAGTTCTAAACATCACATGCAACAAAGAATATACAAAAACCTTACATCAAACATGGCACATGCTCAACTTACATAGGATCATTATAAACTCTAAAACAAACAATAGCATGAATTCAAATTTAAGCCACAAGTACAATAGTCATAATCATTAGCCCAAGATTCTCAAAAGTAGCAATTCACACATGCTTTTACAATTAAAAAACTTGCACCATGTAATCAAAAATAGCACTAACAAGAATAAAAAAATTTAAATTGAGCTAAAAATTAGGAACTTCCTCACCCCACACTTAAAAATCTACTTTGTCCCCAAAGTGTTTTTAAAAGTAAGAGATAGAAATAATCCCCGAGGCCTCTAGGCCTAGATAGTATCATCTTTAAACATAAAGGAGATTTGTGGAACCCCACAATCAGTCTTTGCCATGCTCCTTAGCTCAGGTTTTCGGTACTCAAACTTCCCATAAATCTACGACTCAACAAAAACAAAAAACCTATGTGAAATAAAAACTAAAAACTAAAAAGAAAACATACCTACTTAACTTGGGTTGCCTCCAAGAAGCACCTAATTTAGTGTCGCGGCAAGACCCAATCAATTTTTTCCTCCACCTTGAGGATATAAATTTCAACCCCAACTTTGCATCCCTTTTTTTGCCTCGCTCATAGGGTGGTGGTACAAAGATAAATGAATCGAGTAATGGATGATGCATGGTAAACCACTCGGCCTTGAGGTGAGGTATGTTTTTATATTATTTATCTGGGGTAAAATTAAGAAAATAGGATTCTTGTTCCTTATCTTCACACTCTTCCACTACTTTAGATGATTCCACGGACAAGACATCATCTAAGCATAATGTAGAAAAGTTCTTTGAGTGAGGACCAACTAATCCCCTTTCGAAATTTACACTATCCTAAACACTCTCATGTATATTCACCTTCTCAATTGCAATTTCAAAAGAAAGATGGTAGTTTAGTAGCTGCGATTCATATGGTGGTGGTGGTATCTCCTTATCCTGTTCAATAATTTTAGTTTTTGAGTACTCAAACTTTCTCAAATTATCAGCAACTATATTTATAATAGGTTGGAAAGTTAACTCTGTATCTACCTCCTTAGTTGTCTTTGGAGGTTTTTCATTGAGATCTGTACCATTCCTCAAAGTGATTGCAATTAATTGTTCATTATCACTTGGCAAATCACCTTGAGGTCTGGTATTATGTACCTGCTGCACTTGCCCTATCTGCATCATTAAGTTCTTTATGGCAATCTGCTGACTCCCTAGAATGGCCCCATTCTCTTTATATCTGCTATCAACTGTGCTTGATCAACTAGAAGTGGTTTTAACATGTCTTCCAAATTGCTCATTTGAATCTGGGCCTGGTTATTCTGAACCTGCGGCTGCTGAAATTGTTGCCACTAATTATAGGTGTTCACATAGTATTGGCTTTGATCATAGACCACAAACATTACTGAATTGGGACTGACAGCACACATATCTGCAGAATGACCACTATTGCCACAAACCATACACCAACAAAAATCGTCATCACTCGAAAACTATCTATCCCAGGCTGATATATCAATAAGTGTGATAAAAAGAGAGATAAAGGAAACTAAAAATAAACCTAGAAAAAACTAAACTATTTACAACTCATTATATCTAAACTAAAAATAAGATAGTTGCCAATTTACAAGTCCCTGACAACAGCGCCAAAAACTTAATAGTGCCCAAGCACACACGCAAGTGTACGTGGTATACCAAGTAGTAAAGTGGCCTTCAAGAAGCCAAGCATCGATCCCACAGGGATTTTTGTTGACAACTACCCAATTCTATTTTAACGATTCAGAAAAAAATAAGCAATAAAGTTTTAGAATTGAAAACTAAAAAGAAACTAAACTAATGTGAAAAGGTAATGACTCTAGACAATCAATGGGGATCTAGGGTTAAGGCTTACGAGCAATCGTATTACGTTATTGAACTTCATTCATTAAATTGCTTATCTTGGTTTTTGATTCGTAGGGTTAATCACATGATTATGGTCTCCCGACTTCTAACCTTTTACCTAATTTGAACCTTACGACTACATCGTTGAGCGGGGATGTAACAGTCCAATTAAATTATTTAAGCTATTATCCTACGTGTAAATCAAGTAAGGCTTCTAGGTACATACCTGTCCTAGATATAATTTCAAAATCCTTATTTTATAAAGAAATAAGAACCATACTTTGTTTCTCCCCATGCTCTATCTTCCTATTCCCTCTCCTGAGATCACAAGGTTGACAATATATGTATTCTAAGGGTAGCTAATCCTTAAAATAGTTAAAAAAAAAAGGATAAACAAACAACCATGATGATAAGAAATTCAAAAAACTTAATTCAAAATGAAAGTAGACATGATCTTGGTCTTAACCCCGAAAAAGAGCGTTTAGCCACACATAGTCAAAATCCTAATCACAAGATTGTAATTAACAATAAAGATATGAATGGACTAAGCTAAAATAATAAAACCTTAAAAGATAAAGTTATAGTAGCCCCTCAATCTCCAAAGACGTCCAAGAATCACTAAAAATGTGTATAAGGTCCTATTTATAGTAGAAGAAATAGCCCATGCCGTGTTGAACAAGGATATAATTTTTGGTTGTCTGTGGAAACAGTGACGCGCTGTGTTGGTTATCGCATTAAAGGAGCAGCGCGTAGTGCATAATTTGCATTGGTTCACTATTTGGGTGCCTTTTGAATATTTTGGTGTGTTTCACGCTCCAAGTGGCCTTTCCACTCTCCCTCACTCGCCCTAGACATTTCAGGTGTCCAAATTTGCGCCAAGTTATATATTGTGCTTCCATGATCCATTCCAATCCTTTTTGAGTTGTTTACACTTGATTTGAAGCTTATCTATCCTTCAGATATCATCATAATCTATTTTCCAAGCATCCTATATCATTAAACACAATAATATAGAGATTAAAACAACACAACATCCAAGACAGTGAGCTAGAAACACAAGCTAAGCATAGACTTCATTCACTTTGATATTAAGCTTATTGTTTTGACTCTTTTCTTGATCCAATTGACCCTTGAAAATTATAACTACCTTTTTTTCACATATAAATACACAATAACAACCTTGGTAACACATTAAACACGTTAGAACCCAACACAATAGACTAGACAAACACCTAGCTCAAGCTAGTTACACTAGTTTTGTCAGTTGAACTCTAAATGATCAATTTGAATGAAAACTTATGTGAAAACACCGTTCAACATTGTAAACACTTAAATGGACACTTAGATGCACATTTATATCAATATCCACATGTTAAGCACATGAATTATCCTCAAAACAAGGCTTAAAGGCTAAAATAGTGATGCTAGAATGCATAATTACACCCAACATCAATTGTGTTACTACAAATATAGCTGAAATTATTTCTTGGGAATTTACCTATGAAATTATTACTTGGGAAATTATTGGGGGATTGTGTTGCCAAAAATTTAGCTAAAATTATTTCTTGGGGACTTACATAGGATTTTTGTAACTTGAAAAATTTAAATAGGAAAAGGATAAACTTGAAGAATAAAAAAATAATAATAAAAAAAGAAATTAGACATTAAATCGTGGACACGTATAATCAAGAAAAAATGCTCAAGAAATTAAAATTAGTTTGTTGACATAGATGGTATCAGAGATGTATTCAAGCTGAATAAACCTTAGCTTGACTCGTTATGTTATCACTAAAAAATTAAAGAGGTGAAATTTCGTTGGCCTAAGATAGAGCGAAGAACGACTTAGGGCTCAAATAGAGTGTGTTTTATATTGGTTAATGTAAATATAATTGTAAGACATCATAGTACGCATGATATTATAATATATCAATATAATATACATTTAAGAGTCGTTAGGTGTGAGATATGAGATATAATAATCACGAAATATAATAAAAAATTATTTTATTTTATATTGAGTTGAAAGTATTAAGTAGTTTCAAAATAATATAAATGATGAGATTAGGGATAGGTATTCTGTTTGTTCGATTTTCTTGTTTATATTGGTTCGGTTTTTCGATTTTTGGATTGACAAAAATGATAACCGTAATCAAACAAAAATAAATTTGATTTGATTCGATTTCTATAAATTTAGTTCAGTTATTTTAAATTTTTATTTTGATTTTGAAGATTAAAGTAGAGAGTCTTTCTTTGTCATGACTGGGCATTTAAAATTTGTGATTTTTTTTTAAAAAAATAATTTTTTTCAAACCTATTTTTCATTTTCAAATATAAATAACTCAACATGGATGAAATGAAATTAAATAATAAAAAAATATTATTTATACTAAATATATAAAATAATAATAAAATATATATATAACTATAAAATTTATATATATAAGAAAATATATATATTATTTATATAATTTTGGTTTTTCAATTTAACCAATTTTTTGGAAAAATAAAAAACCGAATCGTTTTAACCGAATTTCTAAAATTTAAAATCAAAACGGATCTGAAATATTGAAAAATCAAAATAAAAAATTAATTTTCTCTAAGAAGACAAAGAGAAGACTCGGAATCAAAGTTTCAATTATTTGAGAGATATTTAAACTCAAAGGTTAGTTTCTTTAGCTTCTACTGTAAACTTGATACTTTTTTCATTTGTAAAGGTCCCCACTCGATCATTTTGAAGTCAAAGGTTCTGGTTTTGTATGGGTTGACCCCCAATTTTGACCGCCTGATACTCTTTTTAGGCTGTTGTTTTGTCAAAATCATTAATTTCTAATATTGATATATTTTTACACATTATTCTTGTATCAACCAAATATTGACATGTCACATTCATGATTTAAAAAATATACAACGTATTTTATTACTCTTATTATCATATTTTGCAATTTATCAATTTAAATGTAATATTTTTACGTAATTTGTTAATATTTTATTTAGTATTCACACTCATAAATTACTAATACATTGTATATTATTATTATTATTGGAAATTTTAAATTTTATATTCATAATTTATAGGTATCTATTTTGAATTATTGATATCGTTGATTTTAAAGTAATATATTATGTGTCGTATTTTTATTTGCACGATTTATTCATAATTAATCTAAGAATAATTATATTATTTATTTTACTATTATTATTATTATTGTAGCAATCCGCAACATTAGTCAATTTAATTTTTTCCAATTAATTTATTTTTCTAGCCTGATTTTGCCAATTTATAACAATTTTAGCCTAATTTTATCTAATTTATTTCAATCCTAGCCAAAATTGTGTCTAATTGAACTCAATTTCAAATTTCATTCAATTTTTTAAACAAAATTCTTTATCTTTAAATCTTAGCCTTTGATCAATATTTATTTATTATTATTATATTTAAATAGCAGCCTAAGTCGATTCAGTTATCTTCTCAATTTTATTTAAATTCTAGCCAACCTTATATCTAATTGATGTCAATTTTAATCGATTTTTGAATTCAATTTGGTTCATTTTTAAAACAAATTTATATCAAGTCTTATTATTTTCCTCGTTATTATGATCAAGCAAAAGACGCTCAATAAATTAAAATTACTTTGTTGACATAGATGGTATCATAGATGTATTCGAGCTAAATAAACCTTACCTTGACTCGTTATGTTATTACCAAAGAATTAAAGAGGTAAAATTTTATTGGCCTAAGATAATTCATAAGAGTATATGTGAAATACGTTCTATTACGAGGTAATATACTCGTGTATGTGATGTATATAGTACATATTTTGAAGTTGATGGTCAATCAAATATATATATATATATATATGTGTGTGTGTGTGTGTGTGTATATATATATATATATATATATTTATATATATGTATCTCTCGTGTAGTGATGTACATAGTATTCAAAACCTAGTTAACTGAATCTATATATCCAAATATTTTGAATAATACGTTAACATCATATGATTGAGGTAATAATACACTATTGAAGTTATAATAATGAAGCTAATTAACTGATAATTCATCAGATTAATACATTGTATTACGAGATATATATGTATAATACCGTATTCAAAAATTAATTAACCAAAAATTGTTTGTAATATACGAAATGCATTTAACATAATTATGCGATTGGCATCATTAATTTTATTTACATAATTTATTTATAATTAATTTGAAAATAATAATTTTATTTATTTTTTAATATTAATTTTATATAGTTACTATATTTATTAAATATCAACCTAATTTAATTCAATTTTCTTAATTTATTTAAATTATAACCATTTATACTCAATTTATGTCAATTAAGTTTAATTTGACTCAATTGAAATCACTGATTCAATTTTCTTCTAACCCAATTTCTAATCTCAACCGTTCAACATATTTGATCAACGGTCGATATTAAATCAATTTTCATTATTTTTTTTTTGAAATTGAACTGCTTCAGACTATTTTTCTTGAACTGAGGGTTTGATAAAAATAACCTATCTACCTTAGCAGTAAGTTCTAAGTACACTGTACCCTCCACAGACCCCAGTTTGTGAGACTAAATCGGGTTAGTTGTTGTATTTATTTTCTTGAAATCTCAAAGAGAAAATAATCAAAAGACTTTACCTTGATTTATTATTATTATTATTATTATTATTATATTTATGCCCAACTTATTTCAAATTCATTATTAGTTTTTATAATATTTACTTATTTATTTATTATTATTATATTTAAATAGCAGTCTAAGTCAACTAAATTATCTTCTTAATTTTATTTAAATTTTAGCCAACTTTATATCTAATTAATATTAATTTTAACCTATTTTTGAATTTAATTTGATTCCTTTTTAAATCAATTTTTAATTTCCTTTTAAATTTTAATCACGGTCGTCGATCTCATGATATTGACGGCTGATATTAAATCTTATTTTTCATATGAAAAACACCCAAATACCAAAAACCCTAATCTCACTCTCAAAATTTCAGCCAAATCTCATTGTCTCTCCTCTCTCGCTCTCTCTAAACTTTGGCCGCCTTCTTCAGCGTCGCTATCGCTGGCGACGTCCTTCATCACTACCTCTCCTTCCTCCTCCAGCTGTCCAAGATGTCTGCACCACCACCGCTGACAACCATAACATCCGTTGACAACCAAAGAGCCGACGAAATCTCCCCAGCTAATGCCGCCCTCCTCCAGAAGGTAATGCTAGTATCTTTTTAGTATTGATGATTCGTTATACTACCCTTGTCTCTTATGTAATTTTTTCATGATTGATGGTTTTATTATTGTTTTTGTAATTTTATTTCATTCTTGAACAACCCTATGTTATTAAGTGTTAAAAAAATATTTCTTTTTGATGTTTGGTTCCTTTAGTTAGCTAGTGTATTATGAAATTGGTAGATGAACTATAAATTTTGGTGACTTTGTATAATTTTGTCATGATCAATTATTTTAATGTTGTTTTTGTGATTTAATTGCTTTCTTGAACAACCCCATGTTATAAATTGTTGAAAAAAATTATTTCTTTTGACGTTTGGTTCCTGTAGTAGCTAGTGTTTGAAGAAAACATTTATTGGAAAATCCAAAAATTGAGGGTTTCAGCTCAAAGAGAATATGCAATACCAATGGGGGAGTATAATGGTGCAGAGTACATAGGGATTAATGATGTTCCTCTATCTCTTAGAGTAAATAATTCCAAATAAGTTTCACTTTTGCCACTAATTTTCCTTATTTTCTATGAGGTTTCTGTTGGTCCATTTGGTGTTGAGGACACTAGGCAAGCAGATGGTCCTCTTTTTACTCTTCTTGGTTTCTTGATTTTCCCATTAATATAAAGTGTCCCTGAGACATTGATTACTGCTGAAATAGGGACTATGTTCCATGAGAATGGTGGTTATGTTATGTGGATTTCATCTGCTTTAGGTCCATATTTGGGGTTTCGATAAGGGCCAACGCTTTCTAAAAAAACAACCAAGTAAAGATCAATACCCAAACGTTAAGGCAAATCTAACTTATAAGCCACATTGCCCACCCTTCTCAAAATCAAGTATGGGCCAACATAACGGGGATTGGGCTTCTCCTTCTTTCGAAACCTCATCACCCCTTTTATGAGAGATACCTTCAAGAACACCCAATTACCAACATCAAACTCCAACTCCCTGCGCCTCACATCCGTATAGGACTTTTGGCGGTATTAAGCCTATCCCTAATCACCTCTACCTTCTCCATGGCCTGATGAACTAAGTCAAGACCAAACAATCTAGTCTTACCAACTTCAAACCACCCAATAGGAGAATGACATCTCCTACCATACAAAGCCTCAAATGGGGCTATCTGAATGCTAGAATGATAGCTGTTATTATATGCAAACTCTATGAGAGGCAAATCATCAACCAAACTACCACCAAAGTCAATCACACAAGCCCTTAGCATATCTTCCAAGGTCTAAATAGTCCTCTCAGATTGTCCATCCGTTTGAGGGTGGAAAAAGGTGCTAAGGTTCACCTTAGTTCCCAAACCTCTCTAAAATGACCACCAAAAGTGAGATGAGAACTGCATACCTCGATCAGATATAATGGAAACTAGAGCACTATACAACTTGACAATCTCCTGAATGAAAAGCTTAGCATAATCATACATAGAATAATTAGTCCTCATAGGCTAGAAATGAGCAGACTTGGTCATCCTATCTATGATGACCCAAATCGGATTAAATTAATGGCGAGACTGCGGAAGACTGGTAACAAAGTCCATGTTAACCATTTCCCACTTCGACACAGGCAACTCAACCTCTTGGGATAAACCACCAGGTCTCAAGTGTTCCACCTTCACTTGTTGACAAACGATACACTTGGCTACAAAGTTGGCCACATCCCTCTTCATGTTGTTCCACCAATAAATCTCTATCAAATCATGGCACATCTTTTTCAAACTAGGATGAATAGTATACCTCAACTCATGAGCCTCAACCAAGATCTCTCTCACAGGCCATCAACATTGGGAACATACAATCTCCTTTGGTACCTCAAGATACCATCACCACCAATCTCAAAAGCCATCACCTTCTGCTGATCCATATCATCCTTAATCTGCATCAAGATAGGATCCAAAATCTATTTCTTCTTCACCTCTATACCAAGAGAAGAGTTCACGACCCCTTGAACGATCGCCCCACCATCCTTAGAATCCAAAAGATGTACTCCAAGATTAGCCAAGCAATGAATATCCTTCACCAAACCCCGCTGCCCTCATTAACATGAGGTAAGCTGTAACGCCCCAAAAATGGGTCCCGAGGCATCACATGGTGCTTGAGACCACAAGTAGTCCCAAGCTAACCCTTTGAGCCATCTAACACTATCAGAAGCTTATTTCATGTTCAACATAGTGAAAACATCTAAGCGTCATCATTCAAGTCTCAAAAACACTAGAATAGATAAATACAGAAAGTAACAAAATACGATATCTCATGACAACTCTAACCATCTAGTCTATTCTGACAAGCCTCTAAAAATCAACAAAATCAGAGAGCCATTGGGATATGCCCCAACTGACTCATACTCAGTGCCAAAAAAATAAACAACTCGAATAAAATAGGAGTCTGAATATCGTGTCCTCGGATCATGAGGACTCACCATGGTAGAGGATGTAGATCAGCGTGCTCAGAAAATCACTGTCGAGACTGGGACTGAGCACCTGAACCTACATTCTGAGAAAATATAGCCCACATCCGAAGATGTGGGTCAGTACCATGGAAATGTACCAAGCATATGGGGGTGTATGCAATTTAAATGATCAATATCATAAGCATTTATAGGAAACATGCATGATATAATAAAAGACTCGCCTAGCTCGAATAAAATCATCATAATCATGATAGAATAAGATATCTCAAGTAAAACATGCGAGTCATCATAGTAAGTTCTCAATTCATTTCATCACGGTTTCAAGCAATCAAGGTAACCAAATCTCATAACAGTTCTCTTTAGAATATAGTATTGCAATCATTTCGGAAAGAATAACTTTAGGAAAACCATCCTTTCAAACTTATATCATTATCTTAGATAGAAAGAAGACACACACACACAGTGGGATATCTCCTAACCGACATAAACCATGTGAGCCACATGGAGTCCAACGTACAACCCACGTTAGACAGAGCCGTCTTATTCTTGTCATCGAAGTAGGACTATAAGTATCAAATCCAAAAACTAGTGATCACTATATCTAATCAGCCTCAATTTTGGATCCTACGGGGGCACGTAGTTTTAGGAAAGTACCAACATAGCTATACCTCCCACTCGGTGCTAAAGACTACTCCCGTACTTAGCTCAGATCTTTTCAAAGAAAATCCACCACAAAATAATTCAGTAATTCACAACGGAAGCCATCATGCTACCCTTTTTTCATAATAAATCAAAATGTGGACTTCTTTTCTCATTCGAGTTCAAAAATAACTCTTTCAAGACCAAAAGGTCAAATTATTCAAATCTCAAGGTGTTCATAACACATTACTTTCACAAAAATCATAATTCTCAAATAGGGTTCAAAACCCAAATATCAATACTTAAGCAAAATATTTCAAGATTCACACTTTATGTAGCAAACATGCATAATTCATATGAAAATCTGGAGATTCAACTTCAAACATGATACTAACATCAAAACTCAAGGAATTTATCTTCAAGACATCATAAAAATATAATAGTCTTTTGAACAAGAACGTAGGATAATAGTTTCTATCTCAAACTCATATCAAAGCATGTAAAATCATATATCTTTGTAAAATAATACAAATTTTGGGTACAAGAACGAAAGGATGTTCTTGTTAAAAAACCCCACATACCTTTATGGTAACGGATTCATTGAAAGATTGGACCCACAATGTTGATTGTGCAACCCTAACTGTGTTTCTCCTTTAGTGCTCTTGGATGATGAACTTAGACTGATAATAGGGTTATGATGTGTTTAGAATCTATTAAATTCGTAAGGTTAAGTTTAGGGGCGTGTAAGGAGTGACAAAAGACTTAATTGCCCTCAAAATAACTCAAAACAGAGTGTTTTTATACCTGAAACACTAAGTATGCGCCGTATTGCTTATAGCACAGATTTAAATATGCACCGCATTACTTATTGCACAGATTTAAGTATGCGCCGTATTGCTGATCGTACACATTTAAGTATGCGCTGCATTGCTTATCGTAAACATTTAAGTATGCACCGCATTGCTTATCGCACACCTATTCTAGTAGCCATGTGCGATTGGTTAGGTGATGCACTCTACTTCGCAAAGCCATAACTCCTTGCTCGGGTGTCGGATTTTGATAAAATTGGTATCGTTGGAAATCTAATTCGATTCTCTATAATTTGGTAGGTAGAAATATGCCGAATACCACATATTTATCAAGTTATGCTCATTCAAAGATGACCCTTGCGAATTTAAACACTAAAACTTGATGGATTTCAAAACTCTTAGCTTTTTACTACCTTAAGTGACTCATATAACCACACTTAGCACATCATAAGCTCTCTTATAACTAAGGTACTTTTGGTAATTCATGTGCCCAAATATGGCTTATAGAATTAGGTTTTTTACATTTACGAACAATGGTTTGCTTTCTGGCTTAGGAAAGTGCAGGGCATTACATAAGCTCCCCAAGATAACCTCCTAAGAGCATCAACAACCACATTAGCTTTACCCAAGTGATAGTGAAGACTCATATAATAATCCTTCAACAGCTCAAGCCATCTTCTTTTCCTGAGATTTAACTCTTTTTGGGTGAACACGTACTGCAAAATCTTATGGTTTGAATATATGTCAACATAAACTCCATACAAGTAATGGCTCCAAATCTTCAAAGAAAAATCCACATCCAACAACTCTAAATCATGAGTTGGATAATTCTTCTCATGCAACTTAAGCTGCCTAGAAGCATATGCCACTACCTTGCCATGCTGCATCATAACACAATTCATTCCACAGATAGATACCACATAAATTCGATAGACTCTTTTTGCCACAAACAGATCACCCACTAAGGTAGACACATAAAAGAGATCCAAAATACGCTCAGGACCATAACCAAAATGAATAACCACATAAGGGGTCACACAATAAAGAGTAGACCTCGAATTAAGTAATCAATACTCATTCAAAGAGAAGAGTTGTAATGTACCAATGACAACACTAGGAGAAGCCTCAGATTCCTAATAGGTAGCAAGAGTATACAGACGATTCTGGCCAGTGCCGATACTAGAAGTAGCACCCACTGGTGCTGGAGCAAAAGACATAGTAATTGGAACCTTATTAGCTCCAGTAGCGACGTCGCCTGAAGTACATTTTCTCTGAATATGGCCAGGTTAGCCACATATGAAACATTTATTCCTCCCCTCATCATAAAAACCATGGTTCAAATATCCATAAAATCTGCAAAGAGGAATGATAGAGCTGACTGACCTCCACTGGCCTAAGATTGGGCACTTTGTACCTTAAACCCATTGTTGCTCTAGAAGCAGCGATCACCGGATGACTTAGGATATGGAGCAATCATCGTAGAGTAAGAATAGGAATTTCCCCATTTATTTTTAGACCACCGCCTGCCATTTCTACCCTATTCTACTGGCCTCTACCCTACTCAGAATACCTAAATTTCTTACTTTGTCTCTCCCTATTTTTACTAGTTTCTTCTTTTTGTCTTTAACCTGCTGTATATATATCACAAGCCTAGAGATGTCCATGTAATTATTTAGCAAGACGGCCTTGCACTCAAATACCATGTCCCCAGACAAGCCCAAAGCAAACTTTCTCATCTTAGCCCTTATAGAAAACACCAACTCCGAAGCATAGTGGGATAATTGATGAAACTTCAAGGCAGACTTTTTTACCGTCACTCTGCCTTACTTTAGATTCATGAACTCCTTAGCCTTCACCTTCTTCAACTCTTAAAGAAAGAAGCGATCAAAAAAAGCACCAAAAAACTCATCCCATAATGTCGGCTCAGCATTACCCCCTCTCAACTGCTCCCACTACTCATACCACTAATATTCTACATACTTCAACTGATATGCAGCGAACTCCAGAACCTCCATGTCAGAAGCATGCGTCACTCAAAATATCTTTTCCATCTCATCTATGAACCCTTGAGGATCCTCCTCAACCTTAGAACCTATGAAAGTGAGAGGACTTAACCTCATGAACTAGACAACCCTTGTGGGCTCAAAGAAAGGAGTGATAGGAGCAACACGCTCAGACTAGTGCGATTAAGAGGCCTCCAACTAAGTAAGCAAATAAATCAACTGACAAAACTTAATATTAGACACATTATCCAGAGGAGTCTGAGGAAGACTAAAGGGAACCAATGGGACTTCGTGGGTGTAATCAGAATTAGGGACCCTAGACTAGGTTTATACCCTATAAACAAGACGAGTTTCATCCATATTGTCCTCAGGCGAGACAGAAGAGTTTCCACGAGCATCAGATCTTCTGGGAGGCATGATCTGAAATATAAACAAATGGGAATTTGAGGAGATTTCAACATCCTAGAATCTACAGTCTGAAAGTAGAACACAAGGAAGGAAAACATTCCTAAATACCTCGTAGCCTCTCCCTAATACGTGTGGCACGCTACACACCCATAAATGATACTCTACTTGACACAACTTTTTGGACACCCCCTAATTGACCATGAATCTAGGGCTCTGATACCAACTTGTTATGACCTGAACCAGGTCCTGGCTGTGATGGGTATCTCAAGTCCGTCGAGAATCGAAGACCACCCCTTTTACCTAGCCAAAAAGAACATAATACATCTTGTAGCGGATGAATTACAAACATGTAACAAGATAGATGAATATCTAACTCAAGATAAATACTAAAATATACAACATCATTTCCAATCCACAGTATTATCAAAGCCTTTACTAACTAAAAACAATCTGAGTTGGGACATGCCCCGGATGATAGCCAAAAGAAACCATAAGAAATGGTCTATGACACGAAACAAACCAAAAAGTAACAACCTTCCAAAAGAAGGAGGCTCACCACTTCAAGCTAACTCACGAATTGTCTAAGATCACCTATCACTACATAGGAAAAACAAAAAGGGTTTTGGTTCCTACATCACGTAGGGATAAAACGTCCAGAGATGGTTAGCGGGTTGAGCGCTAGCATGTAACTTAGAGAAGGGATAAAATAATGCCAAGTAAAAACCAAAGTAAAATCCACATGCACACATTGTACATACATATATATATATATATATAACATGCAGGAGTAGGGAACAAGGTTTAGCATGAAAGTAAGGCATTAGCATAGACTATGTTGCTTAATTGTCATAAAATAGGCACCTACGGGCTATATGGGTTCAGCTCCCCCTACTGAAAGGGCCCTAGTGTGTGTTTGCCACATGAACCAAAGGTATCAAGGATGACCAGGAAATACCCCGACCCACATTAATCCAGAATACAGATAAATATCAATAGTGTGAACTATGCACACAATCATCAAGACCAACCTTCACGCTGACAAATGCAAGTTTCCAGTATCAGTTCTTTGGGACCTCCGCCTTCACGGCTAAGCTACATAACTCCTATTAACCCCAATTAAAACAAGTTTCACATAACCCATCCATTTAACCAAGGATTTGACCACTAAGGCACACCATAGGTATCGTCATGCCCTTATGCTTGCGAGCTTATAATTATGCCTTTTTAATTTCATTAACTTAGGGGAGTTCCTTGATCTCTTTTGTTTATTAAATAGATATGTGGGGATAACATGACCCCTTTTGTTCATTAAATAAAATTTTAGGAATGCCTCCACCCTTTTTTGGTTTATTAATTCAACCCGAGGGAATGCCTCGACCCCCGAGTTTCTAATTTTAAAATCAAATTATGGCCAGCAAGTCCTTCAAAATCCATGTTTATCAATTTAACTATTTGTCCAATGCAATAGTAGAGGTAAGTAATTCAAATTATATAACAAACCATCTTTCCAAACCAATTACACAAATGGATTGATGGAACATAATTTTTATAACAAATTTTCAATCCAAAATCATCAATTTGGGGGAATACCTCGACCCTTTTTTCAATTCCTACCTATGCACCCAATTAGTTCAAAAATCATTGATAAAGCACAAATAATGCATATAAAATCATGGGAGTTAATATTTATTCCAAAAACCTCAAGAACATATTCATAATCCACAATTAAATCAGATGGGTAACTATTTAAACACATGCTTTAAATAAAATAAGATTTGGGGAAGAGTAACATGCCTGAGATTTCAAGAATTATACAGAGAAATCAACTCCTGGAACCTCTAATTGCTAATTCCTTGAGAAACCTTAGTGTTCTTGACTTAGGGGTTTGAGAGAGATAGGGGAGAGTTTTGATTTGATAAATGTTAAAAATAGGGTCCTTAATATATTTTTAAGTCATGATTCTTAAGTGGGGAGAGAAATGTCCGAAGTGCCCTTAATTAAAATACTAAAAATTATCTCTAGGGACCACGGGTCACCTTACGACTCGTGAGGACACACTATGACTCGTAGGGTCCTAATCGTACCCTGAGCAGAAGATTAGACCATCACAATTGTTTGTTCATGAGTCACACCCTACGACTTGTGACCTCACCATACAAGTCGTTGAGTTTAGTCGTGATCAAGACAAAAAGTTTGGTACCAACACTAGTTTTCCTACTAATCATACCTTATGACTCGTAATGAGTCCTTATGACTCATAATGTTCAAATCATAACCAAGGAAGAAACAAAGTCAACCTTCACTGGTCACTCTATGACTCGATCCCAACGACCCGTAAGGAGACCTTGCGACTCGTTTGGTGAGTCGTAACCAGAGAAGTGAGCTCAAAACTCAGGAATTTTTCATGACCAAACTATAGGATGTTACAACAAAATAATAAACTTAACATGATTTTATATCAACATTAACTACCAGTCTAGTTTGAAAGAAGTTAAGCCATAACCTACCTCAAATGTCAAAAATCAATCCGTAAGTCTTCGATCCAAAGTCATACTCCCCACGAACGGATTCAGAATCAACTAAAATATGAAAAACAGCGAATCTATGCATCAAAACTAAGCCAACAATATCCATGTTGCCTATTTTTATGTTGGGCCAAAATGGACCCCCGAAAAGGATTTTCAAAAAAGAAAGGCAAAAATATAGTTTCTTTCAAAAATATGTTGTCCATATTTTTAGGAGTCTACAGCTAAAAACCCAAGTAAAAATGAGTTAGAAATGAGGTCCAAATCGAAGAAAAACCAATTTTAAGTCTTACCGGATAAAATCCACAGAGTTCATTTTAAAAATCAAGAATTGAAGTTATTTTGAAGATGAAATTGATAAAAAAAAATAATAATAATAAGATTAGAATCTTACCCAAGTGGAAATGGGTTGAAATCCGGGTTTAAATCGAAGAAATACAATCTTAGGCCTTCTGGGCCAAATTTCCAATTTCCACTTTAATCCATGTTAAAACAATAAATAGATGATAAAAGTGGAGTAAAGTAGTTGAAATAGGTGTTTAGAAGCTTATACAAGCTTAAAAATGTAAGAAATTGCTAAAAAGTGTGAAACCATAAGCTCCAAGTCTAAAAAATGTGGAGGGGGGATGGAAAAACATGGGTATATATAGGGTCCAAGTCTCCACTAATCCCTCGGGATTCATCCAAAATCCCGTGAAGGAAAATAAAATACTCTACTCTATCAAATTCGATGCTCTGAACTCAATGGCGATATCAGATTTTTGGAAAAACATCATTTTCATAGATTTGACCCTAGAAAAGCAAAATCACAACTTTCTAAATCGAGGGTCAAAATGAGATTTAAAAGCCATAAAACCATACCAAAAATGTTACCATCCTAAAATCAAAGTTCCAGATCTGCTGGTGCAGCCCATTTGCCATTCGAAGCATAGATCAAAAGATATTGACTGAAGTTAACTATAAGGATTCTCAAGCCACCAAAAACTATAATTTGACATAAATCACACCAAAATGCATCGAGAATAGTGCAAATCATCTCCACACTCTAACAATACTAAAACGTAATCACGAGGAGGGGTAAAATAATCAATTCACATAGAAACACATATTTTACATAATTCATCAAAAATTCAAGTTGTTACATCATCCACCACTAAAAATCTAGTTCATCCTCAAACTAAAGGCAAGAGAAATATCTGAAACCGTGAAAAGCTGAGGATAAGAACTACGCATATCAGACTCGACCTCTAAAGTAGCCTCATCTACAGGACTATGTCTCCACTGAACCTTAACCACTAAAATAACTATAAAATGTAAAGCCTCATCTACAGGACTATGTCTCCGCTGAACCTTAACCACTAAAATAACTATAGAATGCATCCGTCTAACATCCTTAGCCAAGATGGAGATAAACTCTTTAACAAAAGACAATCTCTTATCTAACTGAATTGATGCCTAACAAATGACGTGAAACTCATCAAGAATATAATGGTGAAGCATAGAAACATGAAAAATGACATGACCCAAACTAGAGCCTAGTCGTGTCGAGCAACTCAAGTTCGACCCAAAATGGAGACCACCCTTAATACCCAACCATAATCACCCTGCACCCTATGTCGGATGAATTCTGAACATATAACAAGATAAGAAAAATTAACTGAAAGGCATTTAAAGAAGTTCATAACCATAACCAACCAAGTATTCAATCAAATACCCAAACATTGTCAGCCATAATGCCAATACCAATACCAAGGCTGACACCAATACCAAAATTGCCCATGCCCATAGTAGTCACACAAAGACTCTATCCATAAACCAAGAATATCCGATCAGGACAAGTACCCGACCATAACTAAAACCAAAGTCTAAGAAACAAAAATACTATACGGATATCCATCTCATGAAATGGAGTCTTTTGGAGTATGGAAGCTCACCACTTCAGTCTGACATGAATGTTGTCCCCTAATCTAAGTCGCTAAGCAGGAGTAGTATGGCCTGTTCCTGCATTGTATAGGGATACAACGTCTGAAGATGGTTAGCGGGTAAACGCAAGCATATAATCCGGAATAAGGATAAAATAATGCCATTATTTAAAATCAAAGTAAATAACCATATGCAATCACATATATACATATATACCATGCCAGGAAAGGGAGCCAGGTTTAACATGCGTTTAAAACTTTAACCTAAGTTGTGAAGCTTTACCATCATAATCCACCCACGAGCTATATGGGTCCATTGTTACCCCCTGAATGGGCCCCACTGTATGTAGCCGCACAAACTAGAGATATCATTGGGGCTGAGAATTCTCGTGTACCCTTCAACCTCTATGATACATAAATACAAGTATAAACTTGGGGGATCCCCGTATACCCCACAAGTATATGGTCACCAAGACCAATAATTATGTCGGTAAACATAAGTTCCCAGTGTCCATCCATCGGACTCACACCTTCACGATTAGCTATTAAAACCCACCATTATTGCCCAATTAAAACATTTAGCATAAAATCAAACCACCAATTCCAGAAGTCAAGTATCAAGGCATTATGAAGTGGTATCGTCATACTGACTTTAGCTTGCAAGAAATATCACTAGCCAACACTTAGGATATTCCTATGTACCTCATAAAATTACCAATTAAACAAAATCCATGGCCACCAAGGCCTTTCCAAACCATTTAAAATTGACAAACCAATTTAGGTTCCATTACTGTATTCTGCAATGTAAAGTTTTCAATAATAGTCAAACTATTGATAAAATCATTCTCATAGGTATTTTAACAAACATATTGAGGGCATAAGATTTCCAAAACCAAAAACCATATATCAAATGACCATTCCCATGCAACCACATGTTCAAACCATAATTGTAATATGGAAACAATAAGAAAAATAGGGGAAAATATTATCCAATCAAGAACAACCAAAACCCCCAACATATATTTCAAAATCCAAGCATTACCACAATAATACTATGAAAACTATCCATTAAAACATGCTTTTAGTTGAACTAATGATGAGGGATAAGTAATAGGCCTTAGACACCAAGGAAGAAGGAGAGAAACCACCCTTAAAAGTCTTAATTGATTGCCTTGATGAAACCCTAGCCTTTTCTTGAACCAAGAGCTTGATAGAGATTTTAAGAGACGTTTAAGAGTGTTTGCTAAGAATAGGAGATTAATAAGGTCCCAAAAGATGTTTTATGTCATGGGGTCAAAAGGAGATAAGAGGGAAAATATCAAGAATACCCCCAACTTAAACTATAGAAATTCTCGCAAGTGGGTACGAGTTGTCCTTCTAACCCATCACCACATCATACGACTGGTACTATCCAGTTGTAACCAGAGCAGAAAGTTGGATACCCCATTCTATCCAATATATGACTCCCTTGCCCAACTCGTTACCAAGGCATACGACTAGTATCATTACGTCGTATCCAATATAGGACCTCAAGGACTAGACACTGGACAACATACAATTGGAGCTCTCCCCACTCATCGTATCAATATACGACTCGTACCCACCAAGCTATATCCATATAGAAACTCAACTGCCACTCTTTGGACACCTTACGAGTTGGGTCACCTGACCCGTACCCATACCATACAACTCGTATGGTGAGTCGTTACAAGGATGATAAGCCTAAAGCTTAGGAAATTTTCAAGGGCCGAAACCAGGGTGTTTCAATTCTCTCCCACTTGGATTATTCATCCTTGAATAACGGAACAAGGCAGTACAAGCATGATTAAACCCCTAAATATCTCTACTCTTACCCTTAAGACAACAAATAGAACACCAAGGAATTTACCTTTTTACCTTTAACAAAGATATAAAACAAATGGGTTAAGAATCAACACACACCTTGAGCACCAATTTCTAGAACTGGGAATAGGAATGAATACTTGGACTTTATGTCCTCTTCAGCTTCCTATGTAGCCTCTTCAACCTTGTGGTTCCTCCATAGAACCTTTATCGAGTCTATATTTTTGGTTTGCAATCGACGAACCTATCAATCCAAGATCTTCACCCCTCATAAGATAGAGAATCTGAAATACCAATATCTTTGATAGGCACAATTTGCAATGGATCACTTATGCACCCTCAATATAGAAACATTAAATACCGGGTGGATGGAGCTCAAACTCGAATGAAACTCCAACTTATATAACACATTGCCAACCCTTCTCAAGACCAAGTATGGACTAACATATTGGGGGCTGAGCTTCCCTTTCTTTCCAAACTGTATCATTCCCTTCATGGGAAACACCATTAGTCACACCCTATCCCTAACCTCAAACTCCAACTTCCTAGGTCCATATCCATATAGGACTTTTGGTGACTTTGGGAAGCCTTAAAACTATCTTGAATCACCTTTACCTTCTCCGTAGCTTGGTGAACCAAATTTGGGCCAAACATATCCGCCTCACCAACCTCAAACCACCCAATAGGAGATCTACACCTCCTATTATACAAAGCTACAAATGGATCCATCCCAATGCTAGAGTGGTAGCAATTATTATACGTAAACTTTACAAGAGGAAAATGCTCAACCCAACTACCACCATAGTCAATCACACAAACACGAAGTATATCCTCCAATATTTGAATAGTCCTTTCTTCTTTCCCATCTGACTGCGGGTGAAAAATAGTACTATGACTCAGCTTGGTTCCTAAACCTTTTTGAAAAGACCACAAAAGTGAGATGAGAACTGTGTACCATGATCCGATATGATAGAAATAGGTACCCCATGCAACTTTACAATTCCTTGGAGGTACAACCTTGTATAGTACTCAACTGAGAAATTAGTCCTTACTGGCAAAAAGTGAGTCGACTTTGTTATCCTGTCCATGATGGCCCAAACTGAATCAAATTGATTTTGATACCAAGGAAGACTAGTAACAAAATGCATTTTCATTACTTCCCACTTTTACTCTGGCAACTTGATTTCTTGATACAATCCTTCGAGCCTCATGTGCTTAGCTTTTACTTACTGGCATACCATGCACTTGGCCAATAAATTTGCCACATCCTTCTTCATATTATTCCACCAATATATATCCTTAAGTCATGAAACATTTTTGCCAAAAAAAGATGAACAACACAGAGCGATTCAAATGCCTCAACTAAGATTCTTTCTCACAAACTATCTACATCAGGAACACATAATCTCCCTTGGTACCGCAAGGTACCATCACCACTGATCTCAAAGGCCAACACCTTTTATCCATCTACATCACCCTTGATTTTTATCAAGACAAGATATAACATCTGTTTCTCCTTGTTTCAACACCAAGAGATAATCGAGCCACTTCCTACACAACCGCACCACTATCTTTGGAGTCCCAGTGGCAAACTCTAAGGTTAGCCAAATAGTGAATATCATTCACCAACTCCCAACTTTCTTTGTCCAAATGAGATAGACTTCCCATGAATAACCTGCTAAAAGCATCAACAACCACGTTAGCTTTACTAGGATGGTAGTGAAGACTCATATTGTAGTCCATGAAAAGCTCAAGCCATCTCCTCAAGTTTAAGCTCTTTTTGAGTAGACACAATTGCAGGCTCTTATGATTAGAAAAGATTTTACAGTCACCCCATACAAATAGTGATGCCAGATTTTCAATGCGAATACCACAACAAGTAATTCCAGGTCATGAGTCGGATAACTCCTCTTATGCACTGTCAACTGTCTAGAGGCATAAGCTATCACCTTGCCATGTTGCATAAAGATGCAACCAAGCCCCACATGGGATGCATCACAATAGACCACAAATCCCTAAGTGCCTTTAGGTAGAGTCAAGATCAGAGCAAAAGTTAGCTTATCCTTCAGCTTTTCAAAACTACCCTCACAAGTATCAGTCCATAGGAACTTTACCTTCTTCTGAGTCAACTTAGTCGATGGGGCAGCTATAGTAAAAAACTCTCCATAAACCTCTTGTAGTAACCCGCTAAACCCAAGAAGCTCCGAATATCGATTGAATTCATAGTTCTAGGCCACTTTTTTACCACTTTAACTTTCTGTGGATCCACCATGATCCCTTCGTCGGAAATGATATGACCCAAAAAAGTGACAATGTTCAACCAGAATTCACATTTTGAAAATTTGGCATACAACTCTTCCTCTTTCAAGGTCTGCAATACAATGTGGAGGTGATTCGCATAATCCACCCCGCTCTCAGAGTACACCAGAATATCTTCTCTAAAATCAATGACGAATAAGTCTAGAAACTGATGGAAGACCCCATTCATCAAATCCATGAATACCGCCAGGGTATTAGTCAACCCAAAAGACATAACCAGAAACTCAAAATGCCCATATCGACTATAGAAGGCAATCTTAGGGATATCCACTTCCCTAATCTTTAACTGATGGTACCCAAATCGAAGATCAATCTTGGAGAAAAACTTAGCACCCTGCAACTAATCAAATAAGTCATCTATCCTTGGAAGAAGGTACTTATTCTTTACCATCACCTTATTCAACTGTCGATAATCAATACACATCCAAAGTGAACCATCCTTCTTACGCATAAATAACACAGGTGCACCCAATGAGGACATACTAGGATGGATGAAACCCTTGTGTAAAAGATCCTTTAGTTGCTCTTTAAGCTCTTTTAACTCAGTTGGAGCCATTATATATAGAGGAATAGAAATTAGATGGGTGCCTGAAACAAGATCAATCCCAAACTCAAACGCTAGGAAGGTTACTAGGGGGGATGTCAGGAATTCATTCACCACTGAGACAAAATGCAAAGAAGGACCCTCCGAGTTAAAATCCTTAACCCAGACCAGATGATAGAGACATCTCTTAGAGATTAATCTCCAAGCTCTAAGATAAGATAAAAATTTCCCTATAGGAGCTAGGGAACCACTCTCCAACTCAAAAACTAGTTCATTAGGGAATTTAAAGATGACATTAAGGGTTAGACTGTCAAGAGAAGCATAGCACAAGTGCAACTAATCCATCCTACATATGACATCAAAATCCACAATATCTAATTCAAATAGATCCACCAAAGTCTCCCTACCACTGACAAATACCACACAACCCCTATAGACTCTCTTATCTACTACAAAGTCACCCACAAGGGTAGAAATAGAAAAAGGATTCGAAACACACTCAGGAAAAAGACCAAAATGCATAGTCACAAATAGGATCATATAAGAGAGAGTGGACCCCAGATCAACAAAATAGTTCACATCACAGGAAAAAAGTTTCAACATACCCATCATAATGTTAGGAGATACCTCAAACTCTTGTTATGTAACGAGAGCATAAACATGGTTCTAACCAGTGCCGGAGAAAGACGTTGTACCCTTTGGTACCAGAGCTGATGAAGAATCAATTGGGACCTTGTTTTTCCCAGAGGCAACCATACCAACAGGATAGTTTCTAACCATATGCCCTGATTGACCACAACTAAAGCACTTGTCCCTTCCTTTCACATAGAAACCCAGATGCAATCTACTACAAAACCTATAGAAAGGGTATGATGGAGCTGATTGGGTCCCACTATCCTGAGATTGGTCACCCTGTGCCTTGAATTTGTTGTCACCTTGGAAACGCCTATCACCCGGTGACTTTAGGTAGGGATCACTAGCCGTCAAGTAAGACCCCGAGTTTCCCAACCTTTTCTAAGGCCACTTTCCACTATCCCTTCTACTCTACTATTGGCTACCACCCTGTTCAGAGAACTTAAACTTCTTACCCTGCCTGTACCCTATCTCAACCTGCTTCTTCTTTTCTTTCTCCACGTATTGCATGTACACAACCAATTTGGAGATATCCATGACCTTGATCAACAAGGCATACTTATTTTCTAATATCAAGTCTTGAGACAACCTGAAAGCAAACTTTCTTATCCTATTCCTCATGCTAGAAACTATCTCTAGGGCATACCGAGATAACTGGTGAAACTTCTAGACATATTCTTTGACTGACATCTTGCCTTGCTTCAAATTTACAAACTCTCCGCCATTGCTTCCCTCAACTCCTGAGGAAAGAAACGATCCAAGAAAGCATTAGAGAAATCCTCCCATAGGGCTGACTCAACATCGTCACCTTTTTACTGATCCCATTCCTTATACCACTAGTATGCCACATCCTTCAGCTGGTAGGATACAAACTCCATGCCTTCCACATTAGTGGTGTGTATAACAAGGAAGATCTTTTCCATCTCATCCAGAAAACCTTGTGGATCCTCCATAAACTTAACACCAGTAAAGGTCAGAGGTTTCAACCTTATAAACTGGCCAACCCTTGTAACCTCAGATGACGGAGTAACAGATATGCCAAGCTTAGTCTAAGAATCTACCAACTATGACAACATATGAATAAACTAACAAAACTCAACATTCATCACATCAGCCTGAGAAGCTCAAGAAAAACTGGAGAGACCTGGTGGAACTCTAGAATGATAATTATTAACTGGACCCCTTGACCGAGTTTGGACCTCATAAGTAGGACGGGTACCATCAATTTTATCTTTAGGTAGGATAGAGGACATTTCGTGAGCTTCAGATAGTCGAGGAGGCATGATGTGAAAATCTAACAAATAAGAATTAAATGAGTATTCAGGACCTTAGACTCTACAGTTTGAAAACAGAACACAAGAAGAAGAAATATATCTAATTGCCTCATAGCCTCTCCTTTATGAGTGTAGCGCTCTACACACCCTTAAAAGAGACTCTACTCAACAAGGATTTGTGGACTCCCAATTAAGCATGAACCTAGGGCTCTAATACTAATTTAGCATGACCTGAACCAGAGCCTAGTTATGTTGGGCATTTCATGTCCGACTTGGACCGGAGACCGTCCCCAATACCAAACCATAATCGCCCTGCACCCTATGTCAGATGAATTCCAAATTTATCACAAGATAAAACAAAATTAATTGAAATTTAAAGATGTTTATAACTATAACCAACCAAATATTCAATCAAATACCCAATCAGTGTTAGCCCCTATGCAATACCAATACCAAGGTTGACACGAATACCGACACTGCTCATACCCATAATAGTCACACAAAGCCTTTATCAAAAAATCAAAAATATTTGATTGGTACATGCCCCCGACCATATCCAAAACCAAAGTCTAAGAAAAAAATACTGCTAGAAAGTCCATAGTATGAAATAGAGTCTTCTGAAGTATTGAAGCTCACCACTTCAGTCTGACACGAATGCTATCCTCGAATCCAAGTCACTGAGAAGAAGGAGTACTATGATCGGTTCCTGCATCGTGTGGGGATACAACATTTGAAGATGGTTAGTAGGTGAACGCTAGCATAGATGGTTAGTGGGTGAACGCTAGCATGTACTCAGGAATAAGGATAAAATAATGCCATCATTTAAAACTAAAGTAAATAACCATATGCAATCACATACATATATATTTACCATACCTGGAAAGGGAACTGAGTTTAGCATGCATTTAAATTTTTAACCTAGGTTGTGTAGCTTTACCGTCATAATCCACCCACAGGCTATATGGGTCTAGTGTTACCCCCTGAACTAGCCCCAGTGCGTGTAGCCACACGAATCAGAGATATCATAGGGGCCTGGGATTCCCGTGTACCCTTCGCCCTCCATGATACATAGATACAAATATAAACATAGGGGATTCTTGTGTACCCTACAAGTATATGGTCACCTAGACCAACCCTTATGTAGACAAACATGAGTTCCCAGTGTCCGTCCATCGGACTCACAACTTCACAGTTAGCTATCACAACCTGCCATTATTGCTCAATTAAAAAATTTACTACAAAATCAAGCCATCGATTCCAGAAGTCAAGTATCAAGGCATTATAAAGTGGTATCGTCATACTGACTTTAGCTTTCAAGCAATGTCACTAGCCAACACTTAGGGGATTCCTATGTACCCCACAAGATTTCTAATTAAACCAAAGCCATGGCCACCAAGGACTTTCCAAACCATTTAAAATCGACCAAACCAATTAAAGTTTCATTACCATATTATACAATGCAAGGTTTTCAATAATAGTCAAACTATGTGACAAAATCATTCTCATAGGCATTTTAACAAACATTTTGACGGCATAAGATTTCCAAAACCAAAAACTATGTATCAATTGACCATCCCCATGAAACCACATGTTTAAACCACAATTATAACATAAAGACCATAAAAAAACATTGGAAAACAATATCCAACCAAGAACAACCAAAACCTCCAATATATATTTCAAAACCCAAATATTACCACAATAATACCATGAAAACTATCCATTAAAACATTCTTTTAGTTGAGCTAACAATGAGGGAGGAGTAATATGCCTTAGACACCAATAAAGATAGAGACAAACCACTCTTAAGAGTTTTAATTGATTGCCTTAAAAAACCCTATGCTTTTCTTAAACTAAGATCTTGAGAGAGGTTTTAAGAGATGTTTAAGAGTGTTTGATTGAGAATACGAGGTTAATAAGTCCCAAAAGATGTTTTATGTTGTGGGATCAAAAGCAGTTAAGAGAAAAAATATCTAGAATACCCCCAACTTAAACTATAGAAATTTCTGCAGGTGGGTACGAGTTGTCCCTCCAACTCGTCACCACATCATATGACTGGTACCATCCAGTTGTAACCAGAATAGAAAGTTAGACACCACATTTTGTCCAGCATATGACTACATTGCCCAACTCATTACCAAACTATATGACTAGTATCATTAAGACGTATCCAAGATAGGACCTCAAGGGTTAGACACTCGACAACATATGATTGAAACTCATCTCACTCATCACATCAACATACGAATTGTACCCACTAAGTCATATCCAAAACAAAACTCAACTTCCACTCCTTAGACACCTTATGAGTTGGGTCACCTGACCCGTACCCATACTATATGACTCGTATGGCATGTCGTTATAAGGACAGTGAGCTTAATGCTTTTGAAATTTTCAAGAGATGAAAACTAGGATGTTTTAAAAAACTAGACGAACTGCTAAATTTTGGTGCAAAGCCAATTCATAAGCCACATCACCAAGAGTTCGAAGAAAATCAAATAGTCCAATATACTTGAGGATAAGCTTACCCCTTCTCCCAAACCTCATCACACCCTTCATGGGTGAAACTTAAAGAAAAATATCATCAATATACCAAATCTTAAGGCAAAAAGTCTACAGTCTGCATAACACTTTTGCCTACTCTGAACCACTCAAAGTATACCCTGAATGATCTAAACTCTATCCAAAGACTCATAAAGTAAGTCCATACCTCGAGATCACATCTTAGAAACCTCAAACCAGCCAACTGGAGAGCGACAACACCTACCATAAAAAGTCTCAAAAAGAGCCATATCAAGACTAGAATGGTAGCTATTATTTTAAGAAAACTCTGCCAAGGATAGATGCTACTTCCACTAAACACCAAAGTCCATCAGAAAAGCTCAGAGCATATCCTCTAAAACCTAAATAGTCTACTCAAACTAACCATTGGTCTGGGGGTGAAATAAAATACTAAGATCAACTCGAGTATCTAACTCCTCCTGAAAAGTCTTCTAAATGTGAGATGTGAATACTGAACCTAAATTTGAGATAATAAAAACTGGAACGCCATAAATATTCACAATCTCATGAATGTAGATATTGGACAATCTCTCGATACTAAAATTGACCTGAATCATAATGAAATAATAAAACATAGTCAACTGATCCACGATGACCCAAACACTATCAAAACCACAAGAAGTATGAGGCAACCTAGTCACAAAGTCCATAGCAATCCATTTCTATTTCCACTTCCACTCAAGAATAGGTAACCTCTGAAGTAAACTGCCCAGTCTTATATTCTCGACCTACACCAACTGGTAAGATAGGAATTGAGCTACAAAACCCGCTATATCCATCCTCACACCCGCCCACCAGTAATACTATCTTAAGTCACGATACATCTTAGTCACCCTTGGATGATAAAATATCTGGAATAATGGGACTCCTCTAAAATCAATCTAACCCAATCACCTACTCTCAGTTCACAAACTTGGCCTCTAATCCTCAAGACATAATTTGAATCAAGTGAGGCTTCCTTAGCCTCACCACTCAACACCTTATCCCGAATCAATCTCAATCCAACATCATCAACCTGATGAGCTCAAATCCGCTTCATCAGAGAAGACCTAGCCTCTACAAATGCCAAAACACTCCTAGGTGTTGAAATGTCAAGCCTAACTATCTAGTTAGCTAAAGTCTGAACCTCTAAGGCTAAAGGCCTTTCCTAGGTCAAAATATGCGCCAAGCTACCCATGCTAGTTGACCGGTTCAAGGCATTTGCAACTAGATTAGCCTTGTTTGGATGACGGAGGATAGTCAAGTCATAATCCTAAGGTAACTCAAGCCAACAGTGCTACCTCATATTAAGATCTCACTGGGTAAAGAATTACTGAAGGCTACGATAATTTGAGAAAATCTCAAAATGGGCTCTATATACGTAGTGCCTCCACAACTTTAAGACAAAAACAATCATGCACAACTCTAAATTTACAACAACATGGTAAGGAGCTATCTAATCAGTACTTAAGATAACATCAAAATCAACCATATCTAAGACAAGCAAATCTAACCATGTCGCATGCTTAGCAAAAGTCATAACACATGATTGGTACACTCAATCCACCACTAAAGAGTCTTCTACAGAGGTAGATAAATGAATAGACATAGCAAGGGGCTCATTAGAAAAATCAAAACCCAAAGAAAAATATGCAGACATATAGGAAAAACTTGATACCGAATCAAATAACATAGATGAAGTTCTGAACAAATAGGGATGATACCTATGATAACAACATCGAAAGCCTCTACCTTTGGTCTAGCGGGTATAGCATAGCACTGTCTATGTCACAACTCGCACCAGGGCCTGGCTGTGATGGGTATCTTAAGTCTGCCATAGACCGAAGACCACCTCCATTGCCAAACCTTATGATCATAAAGAAATAATAATAATAATAATAATAATAATAATAATAATAATAATAATAATGCGAATGCTAATTCCAAATTTCACAAACTGGGTTGAGGTTAAAGCCAATTCCAAACCATTAAACCATTAAGTTTGAAGGAACCCATGTTCCCCATTCCAATTCCTATACTTATGCATTTAAGTGGTTTAAAATCATGAAAATATAGTATAAATAATCAATTCAAAACTTTGGGAATTCAATTCATGAAATAACCATTCCAAATACCTTAACCCATATTCAAAATCCAATAATTAAACCACATGAATAACAATTAAATACATGCTTTTACATAAAATCAATTTAGGAAAGAGATACATGCCTTAAATACACAAGCATTTGAAAGCAAATTTGGAGCTTGGAATCCAGATGATGAATTCTTTATGAAACACTTGAGTTTTTCTTGATTTTTGAGTTTGAGAGTGAAAGGGAGTAATTGATCTTTGAAAGACTGATGAAAATAAGTTTATTTTATATTTAAGGGTCGTGCATGAGCAAAAAGATTGAAAAGCCCCCCACCCAAAGTCAATAAAACAAACTACACCTATATTTGTCCTTGGCGTGACACGCCAATATTATGGAGACTATCCTCTATGCCACACCAATATTGTGAAGGGTAGCCTTTGTGACACGATGATAATGTAAAGGCTTACTGCCTCAGAATTCCAAAATGACCCCGAATCCTTTTCAAAAATTTTAGACCTCTTTTGGGACACCTTATTAACATACCTAAACACAATTGAAGTCAAAAATTGATATTTTGGACCTGAGAAGGTCAAAACTTAAATCATTGAAGTTTCAAGGGTATTACATTACCCCCTTCTCCTTTGGATCATTTATCCTCGAATGATGAGCTAGGACACTTGTAGCATGAGAAAAACAATAATATATTAGAATCAAATGATAAACTTGAAAAATAATATATACGAAACATGAGTTACACATTAAGCACCTTCATTCGACAGGGGGAACAAGAACGGATACTTGACCTTCATAGCTTCTTTAGCTTTCGAAGTAGCTTCGTATACCTTTTGGTTTCTTTGAAGAACCTTCACTGAAGCTACATCCTTTGTCCTCATCTCCAAACTTGCCTATCCAATATCTCAAATTGGATTTCCTCATAAGACAAGGAATCTGAAATACCAATACCCTCAATAGGAATTACCATGGAAGGGTCACCCACACACTTCTTTAACATCGAAACAAGAAATACGGGATGAATGGAACCCAAACTTGTAGGCAAATACCACTCACAAGCAACATTTCTAAATCTTCTTAAGATTTGATATGGCCCAGAATAATGGGGACTGAGCTTCCCCTTCTTCCAAAACCTCATCACCCCTTTCATAAAAGAGAATTTTAGAAACACCCAATTGGTTACATCAAACTCCAATTCTCTTTGCCTAACATCCGCATAAGACTTTTAGAGGCTTTGAGCAGTCTTAAGTCTTTCCCTAATAACTTTCACCTTCTCGATAACTTGGTGAACCAAGTCAAGAATAAAGACCTAGTCTCACCAACCTCAAACCATCCTATAAGAGATCTACACCTCTTACCATACAGAGCCTTGAATGTAGCCACCTGAATACTCAAACGATAACTATTGTTGTATGTGAACTCAATGAGAGGTAAGTGATCCACCTAACTACCTCCAAAATCAATTACATAAGCCCTTAGCATATCCTTAAAAGTCTGAATAATCCTTTCTGCTTGTCCATCCATTTATGGGTGGAAAACAGTGCTAAGGTTCACCTTACTCCCCAAACCTCTATAAAAGGAACACCAATAGTAAGACGTATACTATGTATCTATATCTAAAATAATGAAAACCGGTGCTCCATGAAACTTCACAATCTCCTGAATAAACAACTTAGCATAATCCTCACCAGAGTAATTAGTCCTTATAGGTAAGAAGTGAGCAGATTTGGTCAGTCTATCCATAGTGACCCAAATTGAATCATACTAATTTTGAGATCCCGGAATATATGTAATGAATCCATTTTGATCATCTCCCACTTCTATACAGTCAACCCAATCTTTTGAGACATACCACCAGGTCTCAAGTATTCAACCTTCACTTGCTGACAAACCATACACGTAGCCATAAAATTAGCCATATCTCTTTTTATGTTGTTCCACCGATAGATCTTCTTTAAATCATAATACATCTTGGTCGAACCCAGATAAACTGTACACATAGACTCATGGGCCTCAATTGAAATTCTCTCATGCAACCCATCAATATCAGGAACACATAATCTGCCTTGGTACCTCAAGTACCATCACCACTAATCTCAAAGGCCATAACCTTTTGCTAACCCATATCATCTTTAATCTAAATAAGAATGGGATCTAAAATCTGCTTCTCTTTTACTTTAGCACTAAAAGATGATTTCACCACCTCTTAAATAATCACCCCTCCATCATTAGAGTCCAAAAGATGAATTCCTAAGTTAGCCAGCTGGTGGATGTCCTTCACTAATTCTCGCTTCTTATTATCAATATGGATAAGCTTTCCATAGCCAATCTACTAAGAGCATCAACAACCATATTAGCTTTACCTGGATGGTAGTGATCTCTTATATAATAATCCTTGAGTAGTTCAAGAGATTGCCTTTGCCTAAGATTCATCTCTTTCTAAGTAAACACGTACTGCAAGCTTTTATGATCGGAATAAATGTCCATGTGAACCCTATAAAGGTTGTGATACCAAATCTTTAAGGCAAATACCACAACCAATAATTCCAAGTCGTGCATCAGCTTATTTTTCTCATGAACCTTAAGTTGTCAAAAAGCGTAAGCCATAACCTTACCATGCTGCATCAACACATACCCCAGTCCCACAAGAGACGCATCACAATAAAAAAAACCATCAGTACCCTTAGGTAAGGTCAAAATAGGCACAAAATTCAACTTATCTTTCATCTTCTCAAAGCTACCCTCACAAGCATCAGACCAAAAAATTTAACCTTTTTTCGAGTCAACTTCGTCAATGGATCACCAATAGAAGAAAAAGTCTCCACAAACCTTATATAATACCCAGCCAAGCCTAAGAAGCTCTGAATGCTGGTTAGAGTTATGGGTCTAGGACACTTCTTAACCACCTCAACATTTTTTGGATCCATCTTGATCCCCTCACTAGAAATAACATGGCCAAGAAAAGTGATAGCATCCAACAAAACTTCATACTTAGAATATTTAGCATACAATTGTTGATCTTTATGAGTCTGTAATACAATTCAGAGATGATTGGCATGATCCTCCTTAGTCTTAGAATACACCAAAATGTCATCAATAAACAATATCACAAACAGATCCAAAAATTGCCTAAACACTTGATTTATGAGATCCATAAAAATAACCGGAGCATTAGTCAATCCAAATGACATAACCAAGAACTCATAGTGGCCATACCGGGTTCAAAAAGCAGTTTTCAAAATATCATTCTCCTGAATCTTCAAGTGATAATAACCTTAATGAAGATCAATCATAGAAAAGTTATGGCACCCTGAAGCTAGTCAAATAGATCATCAATCTTATGAAAATGATACTTATTCTTTGTGGTAACCTTATTCAATTGTCGTTAGTCTTTACACATCCGTAAAGACCCATCTTTATTATGCATGAAAAGAACAGGAGCATCCCACGGGGACACACTAGGATGAATGAAACCCTTATCAAGGAGATCCTTCAACTGCTCATTTAACTTCTTTAATTCAGCCAAAGCCATTCTATTAAGAGGAATAAAGATAGGGTGAGTATTAGGTAAAAGATCAATCCAAAGTCTATTTCCTTATCGGGAGAAATTCTAAGAAAATTATCAGAAAAGTCTTTAGGATACTTATTAACCATAGGGACATATTGCAAAGAAAGACAGTCAGAATTAGATTCCTTAACCCAAACTAGATGATAAAGGCACCCCTTGAAAATGAACTTTCGAGCTCTAACATAACAGAGAAACCTCTTTTCGGGCACTAAGAAACTTTCCTCCTATTCTATCATCGATCTATTAGTGAATTAGAAACTAACCTTTCGAGTCCGATAATCCAAAGAAGTATAGCATGAAAGGAGCAAATCCATCCCCCAAGATCATAACAAAATCTAACATATCTAACTCTACCAGATCCACCCATGTCTCTCTATGAAAGATAGACACCATAAAACCCCTATAAACCTTTCTAGCCATAGTAGAATCACCTACTGGAATAGACATAAAGAAGGGCTCAAAAATGGTCTCTGGACCAAACTAAAATGCATAACTATATAAGGGGTCACATAAGAGAGGGTAGAACTTGGATCAAGAAGACAACACATATTATGAGAGAAAAGTTATAAGGTACCGGTGACAACATTAGGAGAAGTATCAAATTCCTAATGGGTAGCAAAAGCATAAAGATGATTTTGACCAGTGATGGAACCAGCAGTAGAACCCTTTGGTGCAAGAGCTGAAGATATAGAAACCACGACTTTATTAGGATCCCATTGTTACCTTGGTTGAAGGACAATTTCCCATATATGACAAAGCTGGCCATAATTATAACACCAATTCCTCCCCTCATCACTCTAACCACAGTGAAACAACCCATAAAAATGAAAAAGAGGATAAGGTTGGACTAAATAAGCACCACTAGCCTGAGACTGGGCACCTTTTCCTTAAAACCACTGCTAGCCTACAAATGACAATCACACGATGACTTAGGATAAAGAGCACTAGTAGATGAATATGAATTACCTTAATTTTTTCTTAGTCTAGTGTCCACCATTTCTTCCACTATTCTGTTGTCCTCCACCTTGCTCTGAATACCTGAACTTCTTACTTTGCTTTCCATTTTTGCCTGCTTCTATTTCTCATCCACAACCTGCTGCATGTACACCATAAGTCTAGATATATCTATATCATTATTCAGTACAATGACCTTACACTCTAGAAGCAAGTCCCATGAGAAGCCCAAAGCAAACTTCCTCATCCTATCCCTCATGTTAGATACTAACTCCGAAGCATAGCGAGATAATTGATAAAATTTCAAAGCATACTCTTTCACGCTTATCCTGCCCTACTTTAGATTAGCAAACTCCTCAGTCTTAGCATCTCTCAACTCCTAAGGAAAGAAGAGATCAAGAAAAACCCTAAAAAATTCTTCCCACATAGACTGATATGCCACGTCTTTCAGCTGGTATCCAACAAACTCTACACCCTCAAAATCTGTAGCATGCATAACTCAAAGTACCTTCTCCATCTCATCCACAAAACCTTGAGGATTCTTCTCTACCTAAGAGCCAATAAAGGTTGGGGTATTTAACCTCATAAATTTTCCAACTCTAGTGACCTTAAAAGAAGGAGAAAAAAAGCCCACACGATCAAACTGGCAAGACCGTGATGCCACTAACTAAGTAAGCAAATAAATAGACCGACAAAACTCTGCATTAGACAAATCACCCGAAGGTGTTAGGGCATGAGTATCATCAACCTAGGGAGCCTGAAGAGAGCTACTAGGAATTGGTGGAACTCTGCATGGGGCAGTACAGTCTAGAGCAGGGACCCTAAATTGGGTTTGCGCCCATATACTAGGTGAGTCCCTTCTATATTATCCTTGGGTAGGACAAAGTTCCCAACAGAGTTTTTATGAGCATTATATCTTTGGGGAGGCATGATCTAAAACGTGAGGAAGCCAGGACTTAGAGAAATTCATAAAACTAGACTCTATAGCCTAAAAAAGAACACAAGAAAGGGAAACATTCTAAAATGCATCGTAGCCTCCTCCTTATAAGTGTGACACGCTACACACCAATAAAAAGTACTCTAGTCAACATAGATTTATGGACATCAATGACTCTAAATCATGCTCAGATACCAAGCTTGTCATGACCCACACCAGAGACCACCCCATCGCTTAACCTTATAAGCATAAAATAATAATAATAACAATGTGGAAGCCAATTAATAGTAATGAATGATAGATAAATAAACCAAGGTAGCGGTTATAAGAGTTCAAAAATTCCCAATCCACAGTTATCTACATAAAGCCTCTAACAAAATTAAACATCATCTAGGTCGGGACATGCCCCCGACTATAGCCAAAAAGGGACCCAAAAGATAGTCAAAAACATAAGGGAAAAAACTAAGAAATAATAGACTTTTCATAGAATGGAAGCTCACCACTTCAAAGCAACTCGACAGGCGTGACAATCCATCTAACACCTTACAAGGGTAAAAAAAATATCTTTGGACCTTACATTATGAAACAATATAGCAGGGTGAGTGCTACTATGTATCTCAAGGATAAGGGTAAAATAATGATATGATCAAATTAGTTCAATATTATTCAAAACCATATGCACACATTCATGTATGTATATTTGTAAGATGTCGGGATAGGAAACAGGGTTTAATCATGAGTTTTTAAAATCATTAACTTAGACTATGTAGCTTCAATCATCATCAAGGCATCCACGCTCTATATAGGTTCGTCTCCCCCCCACCAGACGGGCCTTAGTGCGTGTTAGCCACATGAACTAAAGAAAATAAGGGAAATCTAAAGCCATCAGTGCAACTAGCCATCCCCCAAAATATGTGTATCAAGTATGACACATGTACACAATTATTATGACCCCCACGTTAGCAAATATGGTTTCTAATATTGGTCCTTCCGGGACCTCCACTTTCCATGGAAAGCTGTACAACCACCTTTAAGCCTAATTAAAAATTTAAACACATTCCCAACCACTTAGCAAGGAGTCATACATTAAGGCATTTATTGAATGGTATCATCATACCAAATAAACAAACTTGCCAGCCACTTTCATTAGGCCAAACCACACTATTTAGCCAATTGGGATCCTTCCATCAGCCAATAGGACTCAAACCCATTAGGCAACTGGGACTCTAACCCATCATCCAATAAAACTCTGACCCATTTAGCCAACTGGGACTCTAACCCATCAGCCAATAGGACTTTGACCATTTAGCTAACAAGGCTCTAACCCATCAGCAGATATGAATTCAAAATATTTAGCTAATTGGGACTCAAACCCATTTAGCCAACTAGACTCCAAAGTTCAAATTCAAAATCAATACATGGCGACCAAGGCCTTTCTCAAGCCAATTTATGTTTCATTAACCTTTTATACAATGCAAGGTTTCAAAAGTAAAGTAATTTATACATATATCTATGTCTCAAATCGAATTTCATAAACTGGGTAGAGGTTAAAGCCAATTCAAAACTATTAAACCATCAAGTTTGAGAAAACCCATGTTCCCCATTCCAATTCCCACACTCATATAGTTAAGTAGTTCAAATTCATAAAAATATAGTATGATCAATCAATCCAAAACCATGGGGATTTAATTTGGACCCTTACCCCAAGTGAATAAAATAAACTGCATAAAAATTTGGCCTTGGCATGGCACCCTAATATCGTGGGTAATATCCTCTATGCCATGCCAATATCACGGTGGTAGCCTCTATGACACGACAATATCCGAGAGGCTTACTGCCTCGAAATTCCAAAATGACCGTGAACTCTTTTTGAAAATTCCAAAACTCTTCTAAGATACCTCATTAATAGACCTAAACACAATTTAAGTCAAAAATTGATGTTTTAGGAATAGAAAGATCAAAAATAAAATCATTGAAGTTTTAAGGGTCTTATAGTCCATGGCCACCAACTGCTTAAGTAACCCCGCAACCACCACCGCGTGCACTACTACCTCTTTCTCTCTCACCTCTAGTAGAAACTCTACCTCTCAGAATTGAAATAAGAGTAGCTCTGAACACATATCAGGGATAGTCCTTGGCCAAATAGCCAATCTCATATCAAACATAGCAAACTCTACGACCCGACTAAATAGAAAGAGGTATGGTTTGACAAGAATGTCCACCCTGAAATATTAAATTAGAAGACCTACTACCTAAACTCTACAAGGTTGTTTGCACTAGTCTACCATGATATCTACAAAAACCTCTAGAATCCTTACCTTGATAAGTATGACCTCTAAACTCACCAAAATGATACACTTTCTTGGCGCCTTCTTGAGATGCTCGATGAATACCCTCAGTCATCTTAGCATGATCTACTATACTTTAAAAAGACACTCGAAATATGACTATCTTGTCACGAACCAAAATCCAAAGGGTCATGATGGCCCTTGTCGCTGCAAACATTGACAAGTAAGCATATCACCCTAACTATTACACAAAGGGGGAAAAGAAAATAATAACCCCACAGTAAGGCTTCTAGAGTAAAACCAAACCATACAAATATAATAATTATGGAAAGAAACATAACAATGCATCCATAATTCCCAAAACTAGGTGTTAACAGTATAAGAACATTATATAGTATAACTTGAATCCAAGAAAATACATAAGATATCCAAATACAAGAGAAACTCTATCTCTGAAATAAAAGTAAAGACATAGTCCATAAGAAAAGTAATAGAAGACATCCAGATGCTAAGAATGTCAACCACTACCTCAAAAGCTCTAGATATCACTCGAATCAAGAAGCTTGGGGCATACCTAAACCTAGATCAGCACCAGAAGAGTACAGTAGGAGTGAGTATGGTCCACTTGTACTCAGTAGGTATCATAGGATAGCTGAGAAAAGTAGAAAATAAAGTACACAAAATACATAGTAAGGGCACATCATATGCAATCAAAAAATATCCCATAATGGTAGCCCACACCACTTGCACTAACAGTTCTAAATATATCACAAATATAACAACAACACAATATGTAGAGTACAAATATACATTATATCACATGTAAGTAATAATAGAGAAAATCATGTATATATAGGATGGTCAAGTATAAATAACAGGATATAGAAAAAGTAGACCTATAACAAGTCAATATAGAAAACCAATCACAACATCAATCGCAATAAAACTAATACAATCTATAAGATGATGATGGTGATGATGATTTGCTACTGATGATGATGATGCATAAGATTGTCGCACAGTATCCGTATAGGCTATAGAGCCAAAATTTCCAGATATAGGACCCACGAGGGTTTGTCAACCCATATGCAATCCATATATTATATCTTTTACAGAGCTACAGCTTCTTGATATAGGAGCCATGGGGTTTCGTCAACCTGTATACAACCCATATATCTGTATCTCAATGAGTATCTTCACAACCAACCACATGATAAAATTTCCATAACCATCTGAGCCATTATCTACTCATTATTTCCAATCATTTATGAGTTTCCACTTTTTCTCATATACCCAAAAGTATGAATAAATCATAACACATAAATGGTACCATAACACACCTTTTTATCAAAATGATATGGTTATTCCCATAATTATAAGGATATCAATAATCACAAAGAACCCCATATGATCACGCATATCACATAATGTCCCAAAGTCAAATTATATTATATATAGGACCTGACATGGGCAAAACACATAGATAGACATTATTCATGATAAGTTCCCACCCTTAACATGAATTTTGTATATAATTTAACTACCTGACCCAGTCTGAAGAGTTAAGTCATAAACTACCTCAAATTCCAAAATCGATCTGCTACACTTTGAACCTACGACCTTAGCTCTCACAAATGATCCTAAAATAAACTAAAAATAAGAAATATAGAATATATAATTCAAAACAAATTTAAAGATATACATATTGCCTATATTTGGTTTGGGGTCAAAATGGACTGTCAAAAGGGTTTTCGAAAAAGAGGGGAAAAATTAAAACTTTATTACAAAAATATGTTTTCCATATTCTTAGGAATCTATAGAGGAAAACTATTGGAACCTTTGGGGTTTTCAACACATAGTAAGGGACCAAGTCTCTCAAAGTCAATTAAGAGTGATAGAATAGTAAAGCAACTATGAGGTGTTAGAAAAACAAAGACAGTTCAGGAAAGTAAAAACATAGGATTTTTATGTGGAAACCTAGAAAGGGAAACTTCATGGCTTTCTCTCAAAATTACCTTAATAAGTACACTATAATCAACCTCCTGATTATATTCTAGATTTCAGCCTGCCTTTAGGCTACTTTTTACTGTAGCAACTTTACTATAAGCTCATCTTGGTAACTCTACCAAGGACCCTCTATGCTATTAGCTCTAATTAACAACAAACTTAGGTAACTCGACCTATGAACTCTCAAAACAAACACTAATCTTATAGCATGAGTAGTTCGATTATAAATCAATACCCACTCAAGAACAATTTTTAATTTAAGCTCTTAATAAATAGCTAAGATCTGGAGCAGTATTGAAATAAAATTTTTTGCTGCCTTTCTTCGCTCTTTTTAATTGCCAAAAATTTCCTGATAAAGAGGCATCTTTTTTTTATAGCTGTGTGATGATTAGGGTTGAAAGATCATTAGACCAATTATCCTAATCAGTACAAAATAGAACCTGCAAGTTTGTTACACGAGATAAAAAAACTATGCAAATAATGCATTGTATTGTATCTTGTACATCCAGGGACCTAGTCCCTTGCAGTTAGCTGCTCATTATCAAAACTACATATAGCAATTTTTCCCTCTTGGATAATGATAGACCAACCATTCAACTTTGAGCATCAGTCCACATTCAGCATATTTTATCAGCATGATTACCACCTGAAGATGAATGTTCCCCCAATCATCATGCTTTCTCTCTCATTATCATGCAACATAGGGACCTAGTCTCTTATTGACATTTGCAGCACAAACTCTAATTCTTACTCCTATCATCATGCACCTTTATTTATCTATTTAGCACATCACTTACTTCCACCTATTATCATACCATATATTATATTATTATTTTATGGTACATGGTACCTGGTCATCATCATTACATGGTACCTAGTCCCTGCACATCACCCATCATACTTGTTCCCTACCCATAAAGTTAGTATTCCTCCTTTTGGCATCATTAAAAAGGATTAACAATAAACCATAAGTAAATATAAGTACAGACTAATTAACTCATGGCCACTGGGGCAACACTAACATAAAGAATAACTTAAAGTAAAGAAAACAAATGAAGCATACAAGAAGAAATTCATTCATTATCCAATAAGACTAGTACCAGTACAATGTACCAAAAATTTATAGAACAACGATTTACAAATGCCACTATAGGAATAGATACTGGAAACTGACTCAAGAGACTGTCACATAGGAATCAGGTAGAAGGGGGTTTAGGGGAGAATGATTTTAGCAACATGTCTATTCTATCAGCTGCAGCAGCATGAGCATCTTGTAGTTGTTTGGTGCGAGATTTTACTTCATTATTCAGTCTTTAGACTTTACCAGTTAACTCTGTAATTTTTACTTTGAGCTTTTCATTCTCTGTTGTTATTTTTTCAGTGGCACCATGTCTTTTTAAGGTTGTCTTCTAATTCTGCAGTTTTAGATGAACTATTTCAGTGTCCTTTGCATCTAGTTGAATCCTCAACTCTTGCAGTTCATTGTTCAAATTTTCTTAAGCAGTCTAAAGTTTTGATACTTGAAACACAGTTCCAACCTTTTCTTCAATGCACTTATTCTCCACCAAGGTTGTCAGACTAAACTTCTATTTGACTGTTCCAGGGGTCCCCTTTGTCCCAATTATTCCATAGTGATCAAATACCTTATTTAGAAAGAACTCGTAAGGCATTCCATGCTTTCCTTATTTCTCATAGATTACTTTTCTCATGTGCTCTATCATAAGAGCAAGTACACTTATCAACTCAAATTTACTCAAACATTCTATTAGAAATAGGTCAACACCAGAAGCAATAGTCCTTTTCTCTAATCTTGGTAATTGAAACTTATTGATGAACTCATATACTTGCTGAAACTCATTGATCAAAAATATTTTATTCGCAGCAGCTAGTGAAGTCCCACCCACTTTTGTGGCTTCAATCATAAATTCATTGGTACGCTACTACTTTATAGCAATGTTTACTCCCATAACAGGTACATCTAAATTCCTTCCCAGTGCTTCTTCATCTAGATAGATATACTTTCCTTGCACCTGGGTAGTTAAGCTTAGGCCATTTTCTGAGAAGTCCATGGTATAGTAAAACTCTCTAACTTCATTTTTAAACACCATGGGGGCTGATTTTTCTAGTAGGAGATGCCAACCCTGATGCCTCACATACTCCACCAATTCTACTATCCCTATTTTTTAATAGATTTTTAAATCAAAAACACTCTTCCAGTTAGCAATTTTTGAGTTTCCAAGACAACATTCCTTGCTTCTCTAGGGACAACCGTCTTTTCTTCCTCTTTTAGAGATAATACCACCCCTTCGTTCCTTGCCTCTTTATTTTTTTTTCCTTTATAGATTGGTCCTCAACACTTACAAAGTTTAATTTGGATCACGAGCAAGTAGAAGTAGATTCTCAACTCCCAAGTTTATGTTGCTAATAGGATTATATCTTTTTACAAGAATTTAATCATCACACAATTGTGAAAAGATGGATTTTGACTTAGAACCACTAGAGGAACCAGGTACTGGCATATTTTCTTATTTTTTAGAACCTACCAATTTTTCTCGATGATCGAGAATTTATGGGTCATTATAGGACTCTGGTTCTTTTGAGGATGGGGACTTTTTGGTTGAGAAATATCTTGTTCAATTGGATAGTCGAGGCCTTGATTCAAATCTTCCAAGGCAAACTCAGCAAGAATTTTGATAGATGCAGGATTGTCAACAAAAATTTGTTAACTTAGGTTTTTGGGTATTTTAAGAGTAGGACTGATGGGTAAAGTATTTGTGACTCTTAAGGATGATCAGTGGATGACTCTTTTATGGGTTTTGATGAAGATAGGATTTCAATGATAGCTCCAAGCACAAACGCAAGTGTACGTGGTCTTATCAAGTAGTAAAGTGGCCTTCAAGAAGCCAAGTATCGATCCCACAGAGACTTGATTCAGCAATAATTCTATTTTAGTTCACAATTTAGATTAAGTTGGTGCAAGATTAACTAAAAGAGAGTTTGAAAATTGTAATTCACAATTAAAATAAATAACGTGGAAAGTAAAGATCTTAAAACAATCAATAGGAGAAACCCAGGGTTAAAGCACTTCGACAATCAGACTATGTATTGAATTTCATTCATTAACTCACTTATCTTTGTTGTAGATTCGTAGGGTTAATTGCACGATTATGGTTTCCCAACCTCTAATACTTTACCTACATTGAACCTTACAACTACATCATTGAGCGGAGATGTAATGATCCAATTAGGTTATTTAAGCTACCGTCCTATATTTGAATCAATTAAGGCTCCTAAGTACATCTCTATCCTAGGTGCTCAGTTCAATTCTTTATTTTATAAAAGAATAAAAATTCATACTTTTTTCATCTCTATGTTCTATCTCCTATTCCCTCTTCCAAGATCAAAAGGTAGACAATTGATGTATTCTAAGGGTTGTGAATCTTTACAATAATCAAATAAAAGATGAACACACAACCAATAATGATAAGAAAAATTAATGAACTTAATTCAAAACAAAAGTAATCATGTCTTTGGCTTTAACCCCGGAAAAGGGCGTTTAGCCACACATGGTCATAAAAGCTATGTAAAAACATGATATAACATGTATTTATAGTATAGGAGTAAGCCTATTCCATGTTGGAAAAGAAAACCTTCAGCTATTGAGCTCGGGACTAGGCGGGGCATCGCCATGGGTTGATCCCCACTCTAGGTGGAGCGCCGCCCTGGTTAGAGCACCGCTCCAGGCAAGGCTGGGCCTCCAAATCGCTCTAAGCCTCTAGAATTTGCACTCTGAAATTTGGTTAAGTGTTAAGTCTCCCCTCTTGATCCCTTGTCTTGTGGCGTCTTTCCCGTGAATTCCAAACTTTATTAACATCAAAATATCATCATATTCAGCTAAAAAAGTATCCTAAATCATCACACCACACGAATTAAGAGAAAAATACAACACTACATCCATAACAACGAATCAAAACAAGAGCTAAGCTAAGCTAATTCGCATAGATCTTTCACTTATTGTTCCAGGTGTACACTCATTCAAATTGAAATTTTCTCACTCCAAACAATTTATTACACTCATAATCACCCATTAAAACTATTTGGAACATCTTAAGCACAATAGAATCTACCAGAATCAACTAGGCAAACACCTAGCTCAAGCTAGTAATGCTAGTTTTCCGGGTTGAACTCTAAATTTTTTTTTAAGTACAAACTTGTTTGGAACTCACTTTAAACATCATAAAAACATGGTTTAACACTTTGATACACATTTATCTCATTATCAACCCAAATAGCACATGAATCATCCTTAAAAAAAGGCTAAAAAGGCTAGAATAGTGATGCTAGAATGCATAAATACACCCAACATCACCACTCTACACTTAAAGCCTTGTTCATCCTCGAACAATTCTTCACTCGAAGTATCATGAGCTGGATATTCTACACTTCTACTAAATGTAAGACACTCAAGCTAGCACTAGAATGACTACATGAAATGTAAGTCTCTACACTAAGCATGTTATTTACACAATTGATAGCTCATGAACACTTTTTCCAAACGTCCCAGCCTCAAGAATTGACTAACCTAGTTGGCAAACTCATGCTTATTAGTCAATCCAGGACATCATACGAATCACCCACATTCATCAAAGATGTGCCCCTCACAACAAGAGAGTTACCCATAATCACTCACAATCAAGCAATTCATAATATGATGGGTATAAATATCAAGTTACACTCACTCTCACAAAGAATTCACAAGTTACACACAATGAACCATAGGCTTGCCCTTAGTGTAACGCTCCACTAATATTAGAATGATGAATTTAGGAACAAATATGTCTTTTTCGGGTTGTAATGTAGGCTAAGATATGGGTATGAATTATTTGGGAATAGTGACTAACCTCTCTAAGCGCTTTAATACAATACATTAAACATTTAAAACCAATCTCCAACAACCAAATTACACTTTTTCATCCACCCATATCTTTTATTTTTGCCCCATCTCTTTCAAGCATTTTCATAAACACATGGTGGGCCTATTGCTTATTCCTTTAAGATTCTTTTTCTTCTACAAACATGGAAATATTTCTCACACCATTTATATCACTTCCAATCACCATAAATCAAATACAAACACTAATAACTCTTACCTTTGGGCATCAATTTCACCTTTTTCTTCTTTAATTTCTCAAACACCTTTTTTCAATTATTTCTTTTTTTCATTTAAGCACTTAGGAGCTTTTTAAATCAAATTATGGTCTATCAAAGAAGGGGATTAGGCTACTTATGAGGCTACTAAAGAAAATAAAATAAAGGATCAATAGGGGTTAACTAGGATATTGCACAATGGGTAGGACAAATAGAAGGTATAAATCAAAGCTATCAAAGAAATGCCTAAATTAGTTCCTAAATCCACACTCTTTATTTCTCTTCACACACACACCGGGCAAGTTCTAGACATCACATGCAACAAGGAATATATAAAATTCTCACACACACATGGAACATGCTCAACTCTATAGGATCATCATAGACTCCCAACTAAATAATAGCATGAATTCAAATTTAAGCCAAAAAGTATAAGAGTAAAAAACTTAAGCCTACGAGTCTCAAAAGTAGCAATTCACTCATACAACATTCTTTTACCAAATAAAACACTTGCACCATGCAATCAAAACTAGAACCAACAAGAATATCTTACACAAAAAAATTTTAAATTGAGCCAAAAATTAGGAAGAATTAGGAAATTTCCCCAATCCCACATTTAAAAATCTACTTTGTCCCCAAAGTGAATTTAAAAGCAAGAGACAGAAATACTCCCTGAGGCCTCTAAGCCTAGCTAGTAGCATATTGACTTATAAATGAGATCCACGATACCCCACACTCAATTTTGGCCATGCTCCTTAGGTCAAGGTTATAGTACTCAGACTTCCCATGAACCTGTGACTCAACCAAATACAAAAACTACATGAAATAAAAACTAAAAACTAAAAATAAAACATATCTTAGCTTGGGTTTCCTCCCAAGAAGCGGCTAATTTAGTATCGCAGCACGGCCCAACTTAACCTAACCATATTCCTTCACTCTTTTACTCACACTTGGCCTCCATCTTCTTATTCTCTTCACCTCTCTTTGGTGAAATTTTTCAAGAGCATCTGGTTTCTCAACTTTAGCCTTTTTAGGCTCATGAACTTCCATCATATCTGGCTTAGGAGGTAGAGGCTTAGGCTGCCCAATCAGGTAGTCTGAAGAGGTCTTTTATGAACTAGCCACCCCATACTTTTCCCCTTCAATAACATTGATCATACACATATCTTTATATTAAGACGTTAGTGTGGGTTCTTTGTAAATATCAAATTCCACCTATTCATCCTCTACCCTCATTTTGAGCGTGCCTTTTCTAACTTCAATTAACGTTTCTTCAGTTGCTAAGAATGGACACCTCAAGATAATTAGTACCTGTTTGTTTGCCTCAAAATCAAGAATAATAAAGTCAGAAGGAATAATAAATTTACCAACCTTTATGAGGACATCCTCAATTATTCCTCCCAAATATGTCATGGATCCGTCTGCTAGCTGTAAAACCACAGTGGTCGATCTAGGCTTTCCCAAGCCTATTTTTTCAAATAGAGATAGGGGCATCAAATTTATGCTTTCCCCTAAATCACTCAATGCATGGACCACTTTACTTCCAATTTGAATAGGGAGAGTAAATTTCCCTGGATCTCTTAATTTTTTGGGGATTTTTTATGTCATTACCGCACTACACTCTTCAGTGAGTTTTATCGCCCCCACATCGTGTAATTTTACCTTATTAGCCACCATATCCCTCAAGTACTTTGTATACTTAGGCATACCTGCAAAAAATCTAACAAAGGTAAGTTAATGTGAAGTCCTATGAACGTGTCAAAGAACTTTTTGAACATGGCATCCTCCTTCACTTTTATTTGCCTCTAAGGGAAGGGTAGTAGCAATATCTTCTTCTGCTCTGGTTCAACAAATTTTTCCTTTAAGTACTTAAGACTTTCATGAATTTTTAGCAACTCTATCATTTACCTGTTGGGTCACCACATCAGTGTCCACCTCTTTGTTGCCTTTAGAGATTCTCCTTGAAGCTCTTTACCACTCCTCAAGGTGATTGCCATAACCTGCTTTGGATTTTCTGTATCTTCTGGAAAACCACCTTGTGGTCTAGTATTCATTGCTTGTGATATTTCCCTAACTGCAACTCTAAACTCCTTGTGGACGCTTGCTAATTTTTTATGTCTGCAGTCAACTGTGTCTGGCTAGCTAGGAGTTCTTTCAACATCTCTTTCGTGTTGCTAGTTGACTGATTAGTTTGGGCTTGTGGTTGCTGAATTTGTTATTATTATGCATTCTAGGGCTGAGTCCACCACTTTATGTTGTAGGAATTACCATAATTTGACATTTGAGCATTACCCACATACATCACCAATTCTGGATTAGAAGCACACATAGCCGCTAAATGACTTCTATTACCGCACACTTCACACCAACCTATAGCTTATTAGATGGCATTAATCATGGTTGTAGGTTGTGAAGCTCCCCATTTTAGGCTACTAAACTAAGTGTTTATCATATTCTGTAATGTTGTGACCTGAGCTGATAAGGCTGTGAATTGGTCCACCTCCAAAACCCCCTATAATTCTTTTCATAGAACTTCTAGAATCTGAGTGCTATTCTGGATTTCCTTGAGCTATGGTTCAACAATGTGTATAACTCATCATAAGTCAACTCCAGCTCTTGACCACCTGTGACTGAATCTAGCATAATCTTCATATTATGATCAAGAGCTTATACAAAACTGTGAGCAAGTACCTCATTAGATTGTTGGTCATGTGGACAATCTTAAAGAAAGGCCTTGAATCGTTCCCAAGTGTGGTATAGATTTTCATCTAGATTCTGCTTGAAGCTCACTATCTCACTGTGAAGTATCACAGTCTTTCCTGATGGAAAGAATCTGATAAGGAACTTTCAAGCTAATTCATCCCATGATGTGATTGAATTAGATGGTTCAGTATTCAACCACCTTTTAGCTTCCCCGAAAAGTGAATGGGGAAATAGTGTCAGCCTCATAAAGTCTGTACTCACCTCAGTCGGAATGAATGTATCTAAAAGCTCAATGAAGGTATGTAAGTGAACTTGTGGATCCTCATGTGAAAGCCCTGTAAACTATCCACTGCTGATAAGAAGCTACACCATGTTGTGCTTTAACTCAAAATTCCCTCTAGTAGCCAATCTTTGAATTAGAGAAGTCAAGTTTGTCAGAAGTGGGACTACCACTTCCCTAACTGTCCTGTGTGCTTATTATTCTTTAGCCATTAGAGCAGGAACTACTTGGTCTTCTTCTATTTGCAGAAATTAGAGATGAATTGCGTCTCTCCTTCGTTGATGGAAGTGTTGTTCGGGTTTAGGGCTTGGTTTAACCAAATCCCTATCCCTTGCCAGCTTTCTAACCTTGAAACCTATTTCCTGCAATCACAAAACCAAGATCAAGCATAAAAACACCAACTAAATCTAAAATTAAAAAAAAAATAAACAATTGCCAAATACAGTTCCCCGACAACAATAAAAAACTTGATACCACACACACAAGTGTACATAGTCTTATAAAGTAGTAAAGTGGCCTTCAACAAGCCAAATATCGATCCCACAGAGACTTGATTTAGCAATAATTCTATTTTAGTTCTCAATTTAGATTAAGTTGGTGCAAAAGTAACCAAAAGAGAGTTTGGAAATTGTAATTTGCAATTAAAATAAATAATGCAGAAAGTAAAGATCTTAAAACAATCAATAGGAGAAAACCTAGGGTTAAAACCTAGGGTTAAAGCACATCGACAATCATACTATGTATTATATTTCATTCATTAACTAGCTTATCTTGGTTGTAGATTCGTAGGGTAAATTTCATGATTATGGTTTCCCAACCTCTAATCATTTATCTAAATTAAACCTTACAACTACATCATTGAGCGGGGATGTAATTATCCAATTAGGTTATTTAAGCTATCATCCTATGCTTGAATCAAGTAATGCTCCTAAGTACATCCCTGTAATAGGTGGTCAGTTCAATTCTTTATTTTATAAAAGAATAAAAAATCACACTTTGCTTATCTCCATGTTCTATCCCCTATTCCCTCTTCCAAGATCAAAAGGTAGACAATTGATATATTGTAAGGGTCGCGAATCCTTAAAATAATTAAATCAAAGATGAACACACAACCAATAATGATAAGAAAAATTAATGAACTTAATTCAAAACCAAAGTAATCATGCCTTTGGCTTTAACCCCGGAAAAGGGCGTTTAGTCATGCCTAGTCATAATTATAATCACAAAATAGTAATTAACAACTAAAATCATGAATGAACAAAATAAAAATAATAAAAACCTAATGAAGAAGTTGTAGCAGTCCTTTGCTCTCCAAAATATGCTAAAAGATTTGTAAAACGTGATACAACATGTATTTATAGTATAAGAGTAAGCCCATTCCGTGTTGGACAAGAAAACCTTCAGCTATTCAACCCGGGACTAGGTGGGAATCGCCCTGGGTTGATCCTCCCTGGGTTGATCCCCACTCTAGGTGGTACGTTTCCCTAGTTAGAGCGCCGCTCAAGGAAAGGCTGCGCCTCCAAATCGCCCTAAGCCTTTGGAATTTGCTCTCTAAAATTTGGTTAAGTGTTGAGTCTCCCCTCTTGATCCCTTGTCTTGTGGCATCTTTCCCTTGAATTCCAAGCCTTATTAACATCAAAATATCATCATATTCAGATAAAAAATAATCCTACATCATCACATAAAACTAATTAATCGAAAAACACAACATTACATCCATAACAACGAATTAAAATAAGAGTTGAGCTAAGCTAATTTGCATAGATCTTTCACTTATTGTTCAAGTTGTACACTCATTCAAATTGATCTTTCCTCACTCCTAACAAGTTATTCATCTCATAATTACCCAATTAAACCATTTGGAACACCTTAAACACAATAGAATCCACCGGAATCAACTAGACGAACACCTAGCTCAAGCTAGCAACGCTAGTTTTTTGGGTTGAACTCTAAATGAATCTTTTAAGTACAAACTTATTTCGAACTCACTTTAAACATCATAAAACATGATTTAACACTTTGATACATATTTATCTCATTATCAACCCATATAGAACATGAATCATCCTTAAAATAAGGCTAAAAATGCAAGAATATAGACGCTAGAATGCATAAATACACCCAACGTCATTCAACCATTTTGAACTTTAGGGAAGGGAAAGAAAAGGACCAGTTTAGTATTAAGAAGAGAATAATGTTCTGAGTTAATTGAGGAGAGAATAAGAGGGTTTGAAATTATAATTGAAGATATGACCGTTTGACTTTTAAAAGATACCCTTTTGAATAGATGTGTTTGATGACAGCGGTCTGACTCTTCACATTTGAAACATATTGACAACTTTTGTTTATATGATATAGGACATATTGTAGTTTTAAACAAAAATTTTATAAATAAATTTAAGTCACATTATTTTGGTACTCGCCTGAGAGATAGGACCATGTCCTTCTCTTACTTGAGTGAATTTTCAACTTGTGGTTGCTTCAACTATTTTCCTCCAAAGCTATCCCCATGGGTGTATACCTACAAAGGTAAGATACTGAGTTAGATTAGTGTGAACCTATTCTATCATAGATACCTGGCATCTTGACATAAGCAATTTTTAGGAGTGACATTGATTCAGACATTAGGTTAGGGTATTTGATCAAACTCAGTCTCAATTAGCTCTTTTAGAATAGGTCTGAGTACCAGGTCCCAGACTTTACTTCACTTATACTACCTCAAGTTTCTTCTCCTAAGATGAATTTATTTGGGACCAGGTCCCTTGAAATAATCTATTACACAATGAGATACTTTTACTTTGAAGTTTCTTGAGAGAGAATCCATTCAGGTCTTCTAATGTTGATCTTAGAGCAAATACTATTAACTAACCATTCCTAAATCCAATTCTCTTTCTCATTTCTAGGACCATGATCACAAGTTGGGCTTAGAAACCCACTTAAATTTGAGTTCCCAGTAGGAGGATAATGGCGTGATCAACTTCTTTTTGGCCTATCTATGCAATGATAGCTTCTCTTTCGCCCTTTTCAGAGATTTAAAGCCCTTGGAATGTGCATTCTCCTACTGAATATATTCAGTATTCCTTAATTTAGCCTTAAGCTAGTATGGCATCTCTCTTTCGAATGTCTATTTCTTCCACAGTGAATGCATATGAGTTTGCTTTCTACTCTTTTAACATTATTAATAGTCTTCTGTTGAGACACATTAGGCTAGAATTCTCCTTGATACCCCAGGCCTCTACCATCATTTACACATTGACTAGTCAGGTTAGAAAGAATCAGTGAGAAAGTAGTCCATTTAAGAAAGTTTCAAGCGGACAAGGTCCCTCTCTAACTTTTCATTCCTATGAAGTGTAGACATAAGGTGATTTTGAGAATCCCATAGTCTTTCTTCAAGATTGGTTTGAAGCCATGAAGCTTCTTTCTTACCTTTTTCGTCTTTATCATTTAATTTATTCAGATTACTTATTAAACTCTGGTTTTCAGGTTTTATCTCTATGAATAACTCTTCAGTTTCAGATATCGGGAGAGTAAAAGCAATCAACTCATGTTATTAATCCTTTACTTTCTCCTCTAATACATTCCTCTCAGCTATTAGTTCACATATAGAGTCTATCAACACACCAGTAAGCCTTTTTTAACTTCTTAGCAGAGTAGTTATCTAGGTCATCCTTTACGTAAAAAAGTGTTACCACTTTTTCTTTTTCATCTTCTGAGTTTTCCATGAATGCATACATGGAATCATAGATAACTAGATTGTCTTCCACTGCTCCTAGATATATCTCTAATATTCCCATCTTAATTAGGTTTACTAGAAGAATCTCCCTATGCTATCAAATCTTGCTTTCCAGCATACTCAATTGTAGTTTTCTTTTTCAACTTTTAGGGACTAGATCATTCTCTTGCATTTCGTAGTTTCTGATGAATGCTTCAGAGCTACCATTTTTGTGACAATATTTAATAATACCATTTCGTTTGCTAAGATAACCACCTCTTTTTATAGCTCTAATAATTTTTTTTGCTAAAAGTGCAACATCTGAGTCTTCTTCACCTAGGTCTGACTCTAAAGCCTTCAAGGTCAAGAATCTGTACCTTCTTGTTTCTTTTCTTTCTATCTCTACTTTAGTTATAACAGCCATGATGACCAAAACACTCTAGGTATGAACCTTTTAGGGTGAACCTGCTCTGATACCAATTGTTAGAACCCTTGGGGATTGCACTACACAGTGAGAGACCAGGTCTCTCAAAGTCAATCACAAGCGATAAAACAATAAAGCAACTATGAGGTGTTGGAAAAACAAAGATAGTGCAGCAAAGTAAGAACACATGATCTTTATGTGGAAACCCAGAAATGGAAAAACCACATCTTCCCTCACAAGCACCTCAATAAATCCACTATGATAAACCTCCTAATTATAGTCTAGATTCCAGCCTACCTCTAGGCTTCTTTCGCTTGTAGCAACTCTACTACAAGCTCATCTTGGTAACTCTACCAAGGACCCTTTACATTGATTAGCTCTAATCAACAACAAACTTAGATAACTCAACCTAAGAACTCTAAAAAAACACTACTCTTATAGCATGAGTAGCTCGATTACAAATTAGTACTTAAGAACAATTTTCAATTTAAGCTCTCATAAATAGCTAAGATCTTGAGCAGTGTTAAAATAGGGTTTTTGCTGCATTTCATTGCTCTTTTTAGTTGCCAAAAAATGCCTAATGAAGAGGAATCTATTTCCTTTTATAGATTTGTGATGATTAGAGCTGAAAGATCATTGAACCAGCTGTCCTAATCACTATAAAATAATAGCTGCAAGTTTGTTACACAAGATGAAAAAACTGCGCAGACAACATGTGCCATTTATACATATAGCCCCAAGTCAAATCTTGTCAAAAATAAGGTTCAAATCGAAGAAAAACTATTTTTTAGCTTTATCGGGTAAAATCTTTGAAATTCACGTTAAAATAAGAAATTGAATTTATTTGAAGATGGGATTGATGAAAACTAGTAATTATAGGATTAGGAACGTTATTCAAGTAAAAATGAGTGAAATTGGAGTTTAAATCAAGAAAAAAGGTTTTTGGGTGTTTTTGGAATAAGAAATCAAGAATTAAAGTAATAAAAGGTGAAATCTCACCTTAAATCCATAAAAGAATCAACAAATAGATGTTAATATAGCTTTCCAAGCACCCACAAGCTTTACTTTTAAGCTCTCACACTATTTTAGGGTGTAACTTTCAAGAGGCAAGATGAAAATGAGCTAAAATTGGGTAAAAAGGGCCTTTTTATACAGCACCAAGTTACCTGTCACAAAAGGGCATAAATCGCACTTGCCAAATGTGTTTTACCATTTAAGGCATAAAACGCATTCAGCACATGTGTTTTGTGCACCAGTTAACTTGGTGCACTTGATTTTTAAGTCCAGACGAACTTCGATGGGGTGTCTGAGATTTGTTCGGAGTTCGATGTATGCAAATGAATTATATAACCCCATTAAATTAGATGTTTCGGGGGCATTGGCGAAGTCAAATTTTTGAAAATACATTATTTCACAAAGTTGACGCTCGAAACCCAAAATCACTTTTTTCCAAACCTAGGGTCAAAATGAAATTTAAAAGCCGTAAAACAAAACCAAATATTTTACTACCCTAAAATCGATGTTTTGAATCTATGGTGCAGTTCGTTCAGCCATGTGTCACACTGATCAAAGGATAACCACATAAATTTATAATAAGTCTCTCAAAGCCTCCCAAAACTACAATATCACATAAAAGGCACCATGATACATCGGGAATGGTGCTAATCACTCCCAGACTCCAAAAATACCACAATACAATTATGGGGAAGTGTAAAATAGTCAAATCATACAAAAACACATATTCATCAAATTTTCAGGTGTTTACATCATCCACCACTAAAAATCTAGTTCATCCTCGAACTAAGACAATGAAATGCCTGAGTCAACAATGAGCTGGGGGTATGAACTACGCATATCAAACTCGACCTCCCATGTAGCCTCATCTACAAGTCAATGCCGCCACTGAACCTCAACCACAGGTATAACTCTAGAGAACAACCATCTAACATCCCTAGCCAAAATAGAGATCTACTCCTCAACATAAGACAACCACTCATCTAACTGAACCGACTCCTAACAAATGACATTGGACTCATTCAGAATGTAACGGTGAAGCATAGAAACAAAAAAACTGGATGAAAAACCACTAGATCTAGGGGCAAATTTAACTCATAGTCCACATCACCAACAGTCCAAAGAATCTCAAATGGATCAATATACCAAGGGCTAAGGTTGCCCCACTTACCTAACCTCATCACACCCTTTATGGGTAAAACTTAAAGGAGAACACAGTTACTAACACTAAATTTCAAGGCACGAAGTCTACAATCAGAATATCACTCCTGCCTACTATGAGCCACTCTAAGCCTATCTTGAATGATCTGGACTTTATCCAAGGACTCATGAAACAAATCTGTACCTCAAGGTATGACCTTAGAAACATCAAACCAACTAACTGGTGAGCAACAATACCTCAAAAAAAAAACATATCGATACTGTAATGGTAGATGTTATTATATCCAAAATCTGCTAAACCCAAATGCTGCTACCACTAGCCATCAAAGTACATCATGCATGCACAGAGCATATCTTCCAAATCCTGGATAGTTCGCTCTAACTGGTCATCAGTATGGGGGGAAACATTGTACTAAGATCAGCTCGAGTGCCCAACTCATCATAAAATGTCTTCTAAAAGTGAGGTGTGAACACCAAACCAAGATATGAAATGATAGACAATGGCACACCATACAAACACACAATCTTACAAATGTACATACGAGCCAATCTCTCGGCACTAAATGAACCTGTACTGGTAGGAAATGGTTTGACTTGGTCAATCAATCCATGATGACCCAAATTTTATCGGAACCATAAGAAGTACAAGGAAAACCAGTCATATACTCTATCATGACCCATTCCCATTTCCACTTGGGAATGGTCAACCTCTGAAGCAAACCACCCGATCTTATATGCTTGGCCTTCACTTGCTAACAACAAAGACAACAAACTATAAAGTCCGTCATATCCTTCTTTCTACTACTCTACCAGTAGAGCTGCCTCAAATATGATACATCTTTGTCACACTCGGATAGATATAATACCTGGAACAATGGGCCTCCTCCAAAATCAATCTAACCCAATCATCCACTCAGCACACAAAGTTGACCATCAATCCTTAAAATACCATCTGAATCAAGTGAGGCTTCTTTAGCCTCGCCATTCAACACCTTATCTTGAATTGACCTTAAACCTGCATCACAAAACTGGAGAGCTCGAATCTACTCCATCAAAGAAGACCTAGCCTCCACGAAGGCCAAAACACACTCAGGTGTCAAAATATCAAGCCTAACTATGTAGTTAGCTAAAGACTGAACCTCTAAGGACAAAGGTCTCTCTTGGGTCAAAAGATGCGCCAAGAAACCTATGCTAGTCAACTTATGGCTTAAGGAATCCGCAATCATATTGGCCTTGCCCAAATGATAGAGAATAGCCAAGTCATAGTCCTTAAGAAACTCAATCCAACGATGCTGCCTCATATTAAGATCTCATTGGGTGAAGAAGTAGTAAGGGCTATGAGGATTCGAGAAAATCTCACAATAGACTCCATACAAGTAGTAGCTCCACAACTTCAAAGCAAAAATAACCTGACACAACTCCAAATAATGGGTAGGATAATTACTCTTATGGGTCTTTAACTGATGAGAAGCATACACAACCACCTTACCCTTTTGCATCAACACAACACCCTACCCAACACCTGAAGCATCACAAAAGATGGTAAAACCCACACTCTCCTTGGGAAAAGCAAAAAATAAGAACTGAAGTAAACAAATCCTTGAGCTTTTGAAAGTTCGCATCACAAGCATCAAACCACTGAAAAGAAATCTTCTTCTGAGTCAACTTGGTCAATAGAGCTGCAATAGATGAAAAACCCTCAATAAAACATCGATAATAACAAACCAAACCAACAAAACTCTGAATCTTAGCAAGTGGGGGATGGATTAACCATAATACCTTCCTTAGTCACCACATGATCCAAGAAAGAAACAAACTCCAACCAAAGCCCACCCTTAGAGAACTTAACATACAACTTCTCATCCATCAACCTTTGAAGCACAATCCGCAAATGATCCTAATGCTCAACCTCACTCTTGGAATAAACCAAGATATCATTTATAAATGAAACACCTAGTTCATCGACTCCATGAATGTAACAGTGGCCTTGGTCAACACAAAAGACATGGACAATAACTCATAATGACCATATCGAGTCCAAAAAGCTATCTTCATAATATTTGGAGCTCTAATCCTCAACTGGTGATAACCAAATCGTAAATTAATCATAAATAGCCAATTTCATAATTAGTTCACATCCCCTTAACATGCATTTTGTATAAAATTAACTACCTAGTCCAATTTGAAAGTGTTAAGCCATAACCTACCTCAATGCCAAACCTTGTCTGTAACACTTCACACCGCGACCTTACTTTTCACGAATGATCTTGAAATCAACTAAAAAAAAGAAATATAGAATCTACGCATCAAAATAAAGCCAATGAAACTCATATTGCCTACTTTGGTTTGGGGTCAAAATGGACCCCTAAAATGGATTTTCGAAAAAAAAGGTCAAAATCATAACTTTATTTCAAAAGGGGGTTACCCATACTTTATGGAATTACAGATGAAAACCCAAGTCAAATTGAGCTAAAAACAAGGTCCAAATCAAAACTATTTTTAAACTTTACCAGGTAAAACCTTTGAAATCAGTTTTAAAATCAACAATTAAAGTTGTTTTGAAGGTGAAATTGATAAGAAACAAGTAATTATAGGATTAGAGGCATTATTCAAGTGAAAAGGAGTGAAATTGGGTTTAAAATCAAGTCCTAAGATTTTGGAGTTTTGAGAAATAAATCAAGAATTCAACAAAGAAAAGGGTTAATTCTTACCTTAAATCTGTAAGAGAATCAAGAAATGAATGTTAATCTAGGTTCCCAATCACCCATAAGCTTCACTTTTAATGTCTCAAACTATTTCAAGGCTTAGTTCTCAAGAGGCAAGGTGAAAATAAGCCAATTCGCGATCTAAGGGGTCCTATTTACACCCTTTTCTGGCTTTTAGATGTTGCAATCCCAGCATGCAGACTAAAATTGCACTATCTGGTGCCAGAACCAGATGATGCAATCACAACAAAAAAGTAGTGCAATTGCACTACCCTATGGACATGAGGTCCGATTGCGTGCACACCAGAAGATAGCTGAAACTTGGAATATTTCTAAGTTTCCACTAAGGCCTCAGGACTCATTCAGAACTTGATATACGCAAATAAACCACGTAACTATACTAAATTTGATGCTCTAAACTCAATGAAAATATTATATTTTCAAAAAGATAACATTTTCACAAAGCTGATCCTCAAATCTCAAAATCACAATTTTCTAAACCGAGGATTAAAATGAGATTTAAAAGCCATAAAACTAGAGTAAATATGTTACCACCCTAAAATCGACATTCTGTATCTACTGGCATAGTCCGTTCAGCCATCTATTGTATGGATCAAAAGATAACCACAAAAATCCATAATGAGCTCTCAAAACCTCCAAAAATCATAATATCACATAAATGACACTAAAATGTATTGGAAACTATGCCAATCACCCCCATACCCTAAAAATACCATAATGCAACTATAGAGAGGGGTAAAATAGTCCAATCATATAGAAACACATAATTCACATATTTCATCAAATTTTAGGTCATTATATACCTACAACACCACTGAACCTAGGGGTGACCCAAATAAGTAAATCTCTCAAACTTCTTCTAATCCTCAAAAGACATAACTGTACTTGCAATAAAAGGAGGCATGGTGAATCTGGCAAGTTGATATCCCACCTAAAAGGGAAACATAGATGAAGGTTGAAATCTAGATCTTGGAATACCAAACCTAGATACAAGTGATAAAGGAGGAATAACACTCAAAGTTTATGGAGTACCAAAAGCAGAATTAGGTGCAACTGGAGGATCCACACTCGAAGCTGGAAGAACACCAAAAATAGAATCTAGCATAGACGGGGTTACAATACTCAGAGCTAGGAGAACACCAGGCATACTCAAAAGAGCACCCTCTAAATGGGTCAACAAGCGAATCAATAACCCCTCCAAGACTAGGCTAGAAGAACTTGGTGGAACCAAAGTAGAAACCACACCTCTAACATGCTTAACACAAGGTTTAGGGGAGGGTCCTTGAGCACTACTCCTAGATGGGGCAGATCCATGTGCCCATCCACTACCTTGAGTCCATCCGCAACTCGCAACTCACCCTCTAGACTGAGCTCTCTCTTTGGATGAAAGATCTACATCTCTAACTGCATGAGATCTAGTCAACACCATTTTCACAGAAAAGAGTAAAACATGACTTAGAACACAAGGTATGAAAGAAATCCCCATAATAAGGAACAAAATAAGAGAAAATTCCAAAAAAATCCTATAGCCTCTCGTAGATAGATATGGACATCTATGTACTGATCCATGATACTCTATTAGTCATCTCATTCTTATGCCAATGAGACCAATAAACCTAGCTCTAATACCAATTTGTCACGATCCAAAAACCAAGGTCATGATGGCACTTATCGAGGCAAGCCTTGATAAGTAAGCCTATCATCCAAACTGATATAAAAGGGAAAATAACACCAATAACCAAGGCAGGGCTCCTAGAACAAAGTCGAACCACAACAACATAATGTAAGCAAAAAATGTAAAACCAAAGACATCATGCCAAACTCCCAAAACCTGGTCTCACAGTGTAAGAACACAACTAGTACAACTCGAAGTCCAAATACAAATGTTATCTAAAATAGCAAAAACTCTATCTGTGAATACAAATAAAGATGTAGTCTAGTAAGAAAAGATATTAGTAGACTCTAGATACATGAAATCAACCGCTACCTAATAAAGCTTCAAATATCACTTGAATCAACCAATGTGGTGCACACTCGAATTAGAATTTGCATTGAAAGGGTACATTAGGGGTGGGTATAGTCCACTTGTATTAGTAGGCATCATAGGCCAACTGAGCAAGGTCGATAATAAAACATACAAAATACACACTATGGGCACGTAACTTGTAATAAAAAAATGTCCCACAATGGTAGCCTACACTATTTGCACTAAGCCTACACTATTTGCACTAACAGTTCTATAATACTTATATATATTACAGTAAATTACAAGTAAACATTTATATCATATCCAAGTAGAGAAAAAAAGAGTACATATATACGTGAACATCAAGTACAAGTAGAGGCAAATAGAGAAAATGGATAGATAACAAGTCAAAGACAGATACAGAATCACAACATAGGCACAATAAGGTAAGTACAATGAAAATGATGATGATGATAATGATAATGATATAATGCACGAGATTATAGCACAACCTTCGTATACACCTACCGAGGAAAATCTTTCAGGAGTATGACCAATGGGGGGTTCATCAGCTCATATAAAATCCATATCTATATCTCCTCCTCGACACATCCCTCTGGTAGGGTTTTTGTAAGATATCACATTTTTTGTTAGAAAAAGCCAGTTTTTTTAGTCTTTCCAGTATTTCCACAATGGTACCAATGTTTTATGAATAAGTATGATATAAGGATGAAATGCTCACAACCAACTAACATGAGTGTTCCGTATCCAACCAACATACCGACCAAGTGAGCCAAATATCCACTTAATATTTCATTCATCCATGAAATCCAACATGATTCACATGACAACAGAGTATGAATACATCATATTATAAAATTGATACCACGTTAGGCTTTCTCATTAGCAACATATAATTAGTTTCACATATACAAGGCCAACAATATCATATAAGACCCCACATGGTCACACATAGAAAATAATATTCCAAACCCGCCAAATACAACATATAGGCCCCCACACGGACACAACACAATAAAATTAGCTATTATCATGATTATTTCCCACGCCCTTATCATGATTTTGTATCAATATTAACCACCCAGCCCAGTCTGAAAGAAGTTAAGCTATAACCTACCTCAAATGTCAAAAATCAGTCTGCAAGCCTTTGTTCCAAAGCCTTACTCCCCACGAACAGAATCAGAATCAATTAAAATATGAAAATATAGAATCTATGCATCAAAATAAATTTAATGATACTCATATTGCCTATTTTTAGGTCGGGGTCAAAATGAACCCCCAAAATGGATTTTCTAAAATGAAGGGCAAAATCATGATTTTATTTCAAAAATATGTTCCCATATTTTTAGGAGTCTACAACTGAAAACTCAAGAAAAAACAAATTAAAAAACAAGGTCCAAATCAAAGAAAAATTAATTTCAAGCTTTACCGGGTAAAATCCTCGAAATTCATTTTAAAAATCAAGAATCGAAGTTGTTGTGAAGATAAAATTGATAGAAAATTAGAAATAATAATATTAGAAACTTACCCAAGTGAAAATAGGTTAAAATTAGGGTTTAAATTGAAGAAATATAATTTTGGGCCTTCCGAGCCAAAATTCCTAATTTCCACTTAATCTATGTTAAAATAAGAAATAGATCATAAAATTAGAGTAAAGTAGTTGAAATAGGTGTTTAGAAGCTTACCTAAACTTAGAAATGAAAAAAATTGCTCAAAAGTGTAAAACCCTAAGCTCCAAGTCCCAAATTGTAGAGAAATAACAAAACATAGGTATATATAGGGTCCAAGTCTCTACGGACCCGTCAATATTCATCTGGAATCTTAGGAATGCAAATGAAATATTCTACCAAGTCAAACTCGATGCCCTAGACTCAATGGCGATATCAGATTTTTTATTTTCATAAAGTTAACCCCCAAAATTTAAAATCACAACTTTCCGAACCAAGGGTCAAAATGAGATTTAAAAATCGTAAAACCACATCAACCATGTTACCATCCTAAATTGATGTTCTAGATCTGATGGCTCTATCTATTTTTCCATCCGATACACAAACCAAAAAAATATTGACTGAAATTAATTATAAGACTTCTCAAGTCACCAAAAATTATATTATCACATAAATTACATCAAAATGCATCGAAAACCATGCCAATCATTTCCATACTCCAAAATTACTACAACACAACCATGAAGAGGGGTAAAATAGTTAATTCACACAAAAATACATGTTTCACATAATTCATCAAAAATTCAACTCGTTATAAGTGAACATAGGACAAATAAGAGACAGTTATTTCCTACCATGACATGAGCACGTAGAAAATATATAACTTTCTTCGAACAAGAATAGAGGTGCTCTTTCACTCTAATATTGATACATCCAGAGTATCTAAGGTCACGATCTTTACAAAATAATTTTTGGATTTTTTATCATACATTGTGTTCATGTTGCTTTTTGGATTCTCAGTTGTTTTACTCTCTCACTAAAAGTCGAGATGTCAGAAGGTAAAAGATCAATGGGTGTAGGAGTTATTTTAATTTCTTTACAAAGAACTTCTACTGATATTAAGAACGTTGAGAACTATGTCACCCACTCTCGTACCTCATAAATATCCAAAATAACTATACAAATGGGGATAGGGGAGTAGGAGTGTGGGTGAGAGTATGATGTGTATTTGGAGAACGGGACAACATATGTGTTGTATCGAATTGCAATAAAAGCATTATAAAAAGCATAAGTATTGTGTATTATAATGCCCTCATCTTGTATTCATTTGGTATATTTGGAAGAATGTTTGTACTCACTTTCAAAAAAGCAAGAACAGACTTAGTGACTTATATTATACTATGGTGAAAGCTTATAGAAAAGAGGATTTCGATTACCTTATGGAAAAAGTTGGTAATGTGGATCATAGGGTGAATGATTACCTAGATAAAGTTGGTTATGAAATACGGCTTAAATCTCATGCACCGGTAAACAGAGGTATGATGATGACTTCTAATATTGTTGAATATATAAATAGTTATTTGGTAGAGGCATGGAAACTACCTATCTTAAAATTTCTAAAAGAAGCAAGAATTTGTTTGGGTCTTGAAACTGTAAAAATAAAAAAATAGCATCATATATTAAAATGGCATCAGGAAGAAGGTTCGAGGAAATTCTAAATCTTAATAGTGCAAAAGCATCTCGGATGAAGGTAGTTCTAAAATAGGCATATGATATTTTTTCTTTATTAAATTTTATTTATTTTTCAATTTTAATTAAATCTAGATTTTGTTAATTTATTATATGTATTGTTGTGTTTATGTTTGCCAGGTTAAGTATTCCTCAAACTATGTTTGCTCCATATATGAATCTGGTAGAAGGTATATTATCGATATTGAGTATGAAACATGCAAGTATAGACGATTTCAACTTGATGAGATATCGTGTCCTCACACAGTTGCAGCTTTGAAGAGTGAAAATGTAATGCCCCAAACCTAGTACCTAGAATGCTACCGGTGCTCATGACCCCAAAGGACCACAAGCTAAATCATGACTGATATCTATCCCTGTATACTGCATAAAATACTTTATAATGCGGAAACATGAACTGCAAGGCCATAAGATTCAATACTGAACATGGACTGAATGATATATTAGCTGTGGGGTAATAGAATACCCAAAACAAAACTAAACATACTAAAGTCTGAAATATGATAGTCTAGAAAGCCTCTAACTGACTGAACTATCTGAGTAAGGAGTTGATGGGACATGTCCCCAACTAACTCTAACTAATAAACTGATTAATGAGATAATAGGGAAATAATCATGTCCTCGAAAGATGAGGACTCACTTCTAACTCTATCTGCAGATATCTGGAATCTACTGTTGCTCTAGAGCTTGTGTCTCTGAACCTATGGTATAAGACACCACAGTGCAAATGTGTTAGTACTTTGAATGTATTGGTATGCATATGAGGTAGGCTAAATGAATGAGGTTTATATGCATGAATAATAATAATAACTGACTAACTATCATGAGCATGAGAATACATGCATGAGACATAACAACTGACACTAATACTATGATAACATGATAACTGAATCTGAGTATACCTAATAACATGAGTGACTATATCTGACAGTCTTGAATCTGACGGAACTAGCTGAGTTCCATACTGTATCTGAGTTGACTGTATCTGACAATTCTGAATTCTGAAGAACTATCAGAGTTTTTTTATTAAGATTGATACTGAGACTGTGGGAGGTAGTCATCTAACCGATATGCCCCAAATGATGCATTATAGCTGAAGTAGGGTCCAATCTATGCCCTGATTAGAAGGGTGTCAATACTGCACCACTGGTAAGGACAACATGTGAGTGACCCTAATATAATAGGTAAATCTAGTGAGAACGGTGGAAACCCTCATATAGCAGGCTAAGCCACCTCATCTACCCTCATATAGAAGGCTATGATGTCTCAACCTATTCTGGATACATAGTTTTGGAATGCAAGAATTGCTTCTAAGAATCACACCCTCATATAATAGGTGATTTCCCACCCTTCTGTTCGCTCAGTGCTAATTTCTACTCACATTTGAATAGACACTAAACATGATTTAATGAATTGAATATTCATTAAGTTACTGACTTTCGTTGACTGACGGAATACTACTGGCATCTGACAACTGACGGAGTTCATAAGATCATGGAGATTTCCCGAGTCATAAGACTGTTTGAAGTCTAAGGATCATAGCTTGACCTAGAGTATCACGGAAACATGTCATGGATCTAGGCACACAACTAATATTTTGGGTACAAGTACCCCCAGGACTCAATGGAAGGAAACTGACCAAACATAACTTACTTGAACATATAACTAACATCATAATCCATAATACACTTATAGAAGCATTCCATCAAAACATGTGATAGGCATAACTTGTACATACATGAGGACTTCATGGTATCATGCTAGTTAGGCACTTTTCCTTCATCTAGACATTTAATCAAATATATTGTAGACATGGCACATGTAAACATCATTGTACAATAATTAAACATCGTGGTTCAATTCTAATTTCATAATTCAAGGGTTTAGTCATAGGTTTGCATGAATCTATATCTATAATAATTTAACCCACATAGAATTTATCACTCAACATAGAGTAGAATTCAATTTCTCATTATCCACATGAACAAGAGCAGCCCAATCATGAAATTCATAAGAAAATCCATAAACTTGAATTTATAAAAGGGATTCTTGGGCTTCATGGACGAAAGGAGTCCATAAATGAAAAATATGCATATCTTGGTTCGTAAATACACAAAGATTGATGGAGGAAATTATTGATTCTGAATCTTCTATGAAAAGCCCAAGGTTGTTCTTGTGAGGTTTTTGAGAGAAGAGAGTGTATTTTGGGTGAAAAGTGGTTGAATCACGTATTAAAGGGCTTAAATAGGGGTGGAAAATTGACCCTTTTAACCCTCGATGTGTCTTATAATTTCAGTAAAATTTTTCTGAATTGGACCCTTAGCGCGACGCGGCACTATCGCGCCGTGTAACTGAAATTTGACAATTGGAAAACTGAGGGATGGCGCGACGCGGAGCCATCGCATTGCTCCTTCTTTTGCGACCTGGAACTTTGGAGCGATGCAGAGGAAATTGCGCTGAGACACTGGAAAAGGACAATTTCCATTTTATCTTGTGGTGCGGTGCACCACTGACCAATATGGCATTATTTTACGATGGAAACTTGAAATAATCATAACTTCTGACCCGGTTATCGGATTTGGGTGAATCTTATATCGATGGAAACCTTATTGATTTCCCTACATGACAAAAAATAAAATATTGAAAATTACTAATGTAATAATCATCATTCAATTTAGAAGCTAATACTAGACATTTTTGAGATGAAATTAGCTAGGAAAAAGTAAGGAGTATTACAGAAAATGTAGATGACTTTAATCTATATTGCTTTGATTACTATAAGCCTAACACTTTAGTGAAGACATATCAAGTTTCAATTATTTTGATGCTAGATATAAAGTAGAATTTTTCTAAATGTATAGACAAGGAAAGAGTATTACCACCAAAGTATAAAAGACCACCTGAAAGGCCAAAAAAATAGAGGCATAAGAAATCAAGTAAAACTCTATCATCAAGCACAAATTGTTATGGATGATGCGGACGCGTGGATCACAACAGACTCACTTGTGATTTTTTTCAAAGGAGAACTAAAGTTTGTGTTGGAAAATACATAGCCCCGTTCACCTATGATATATCATCGTCAGTTTCATTTGCATTAGTTTGAATAGTGTTAAATCTTCTTTAAACGATTTCATGTAATGACTATAACATCGGTTATTCGAGTTTTATTAATTTAACCTCTTATTTGCATTTTCACCATTTTCAATTATCTTTAAAAATATTTTATTGTTATGTACGATAATATTGTGCTATACTCATATAATTTGACTCCCGTTGATTACATATAGAGGGTACATAACACAGTGAATACATAAATAGCTAAGTTATGATTTAATGCATCCTTAATTATGTATTCACTATGTTATGTACCCTCTATATTTCAGCCAAGTTATGATGCCTATACATTACTAATCAAAATAGTACATTGTAGCTGACACAAAATAATGGGTCTGATATATTACCCATTAACAATTTCATTTAATGAACATGGTTAACTTAAGAACATAAAAACTTAGCACTCCTGTAATTCATTATAGTACTAAAATTTGCATACTAAAGTTCAGCTCCTTGTACATCACATTATATCAGATACAAATGTTATGTATATGATACATTTTATGTATTAATGTAATAAAATTTTGCATACATTACATTGTAGTTGATACATATGTTAAGTATTTGATACATTGCTAAATTACAGTTACCAGTAGAAAACATAATTACATGTTCTAATGCTAACTTAGCACACTAAAAATTCATAATCATACTAAAATGATAAATCTAATTTTGATTGATATTTATGAGTTGAAAATGTATTTTTTCATATTAAATTCATAGTATTATGAAGCATATACACAAGTAGTATAAAATTATTAGTATCAGGGACACTGTAATGTATCTCATACATTACCCACTTACAGTTTCATCTACTAGACATACTTCTTATTTTATAATGTTAAATTAAAACACATACATATTACTGACATAATGCGCAAACATAAAAGAAGATACATTAGTGACTTGACTAAAACCTAATACAATATAATTAATTTGTCCATAACCCAAAACAAATATATTCATCATACATCTAAAAAAACATGTCTTCAACAATCTTTTGAAAACATAATTACAACCAAATTATTTTGAAGAAAAGTTATCTTTCAAACTATTTTAAACTAACAATTCTTGAGTCGTCAAGCGGTGGAACATAACTTGTCCTTGATTTTGGAGGATCATCATTGTCATGAATATAGCCTTTTTAGCCTTGATCATTCCGTAATTTCATAATAGCACAGCATATATCAAGCGTTGATTTCTACTTTAAAACCCATAGAAGAAACTGACATTCCTTTACTCAAATACTTGATAACGCTCAAATTACACTCTTGAATGGGTGTAAGCGATCATTGTCAATATAATAACCCAACTTAGGTTGGGGTCAAATACACAAGGAGTGAAAGCATGGAATTCAAAACTCAAGAGTATTAATAGTTTACAAAAAGATGACCCATAGTGTGAATAAAGCAAGCATAAATTTAAAATAGGGGATTTAGTTTGAATGTATTTATAAATGACAACTACTTCAATTTTAGTGCACTAGCTTGACGTTGAAAAATTCCAAGAGTGAATTCAATTGAGAATAATTGTTGGGGTTATGCAATTATAGGTGTGGGATCATGCATGGGTATTTGGCCATTTATTCAACTTTTAGCTAAAAGTCATGGGTAGGCTAGATGTCAATGTATTAGTGTCAATCTTTTAATTACAACACCAAATTTCACAAATGGGTTCTTCCGAACACCTCACAAGTGTGTAATTCTCCACATCTATTGCCTCAATTGACATTCTTATGTCTAAGAGATATCATTAAATGAAATGAATCAAGTTATTGGTTGCATTTATTCCTCACCCATGTCCTCTCTTTTAAGAATGACATGGGTTCTAGGGTGGTTGGAGTTTGCAATCCCCAACTCTCAATTAATTCATGAAATAAATGCAACACCCATCACAACTAACTAATTAGAAAATTAATTAGCTAAAGCCCATGTACTACCACTACCCAAGCAATCATAACCCAAGATTGAAATTTAGCTACTTATAGAAAAAAGGGATAAGAATATACCAAAGTTATCATTAACCTAATCCATAAGAGATAGAGACAATGTAATTCCACACTTGGGGTTTCAATAATTCTTCAAACAAAAATCACTACCATGTATTTTTCTTTTAAGATTAGTACAAAATTCTCAAAAGATGAAAAGATAAGTGCTAAAGAGAAGAGAAGAGAGAAGCTAAGAGCTAAAAGAGAGGCTATCCTGCTAAGAGATGAAAACTAGGTCTTGAAAAATAAGCTAAAATACTCCTTTTAAACTCTACTCTACATTTGATGAAAATTAAAAAACTGCAACCTTATTCTTGATCTTCTTGAGCGGATCCAAAGTGGATGAAGAGCAGACAGAGAGCAGATATGAAGCAGATTCAAAGTAAATGACTCATTTCCTTCACATTTGGCCTCTTAATGACTTGATTGACTTGCCCAATCTTCTCTTTTTAATTTTACCTACACAAATGGGCATTAAGTAAGTGAGTACCATTAAATCAATGGAAAACCATGATAATTTAGGCTCAAAAGGTGCTAGCAAGTCGTCAAATTGATGACTTATCAACCCCTCAAACTTAAACTATTACTTGTCCTTAAGCGACCAAGAATAATTCAATGAGATAGGGTATTTAACTCAAATCCACCTAGAAGAAAGCTATACTAAAGAAATAGGCTAACAAAACTCTACAAACACTTTCCACACATGTCATGCAACAAGTAAACCCAAACTTTTCAATAAACACATATTTATGAAGCAAGGATGCAAGTTTGTATCAAATGAATTTTCCAAATCACAAAACATCTTAAGATAAGACACAAAATCATCAAAGATTGTCTCAATCTTCACAACGCAACTTACTTTACTCATTTGCCCAAACCGATAGTAAAACATCACCCTCTACCCAAAAGTTTCGATGCCGCTCATATGCAAGAGTTAGCTCCACACACCAAAGACATTTCAATACTTAAGGGAGCTCAAATAAAGAAAGAATTCACACTCACTCTCACAAAGAAATTCAAGTACATTGAATAGAACCATAGGCTTGCCCTTTGTATTTTTCGCCACTAATGTAGATTTACTTAGTTTTGAATCACTAAGGTCTTATGGGTCAAGATGAAGGTTTAAGGTGCGGGAAGGAATCCATATGGATCAAGTGACAAAATGGCCTCCTTCAATGCAATCGCTCAATCCTTTCAACCCTCAAAAGTTTCAAACCACCCACCTTATTCTTTTTCAAATCATTTCCCATATTTTCCTAACTATTTGTTTAGCATTTACCAACCCATTCAAAGCCACCATTTTCTTTCTTTCACTTATTTGACTTTTTCAAGAGATTTTCTACCTGTAAGCCTTTCTTAGCCCCTCACTCATTCAATTTTTCTTTTTTCTTTTCTTTTTTTTCAAGTTCTACGGGCTAGGCTATTTAATTTTATCATCAAGCACATCTCGTCTTTTAAGCACATGTGTTGACATCCTTACATAGACCTTCCTTATCTTTTCTTTGATCATCTTCTTCCAAAACACAACCCCCCAAACTTAGGATTTTTCCTATAATCATTTATCTAGAATCATGCAACGCATCAAAGGAGATTAAGTGCCAAAAGAGAGGTTTTCAAAAAGGTTTAGGTGTTTTAGCATGGTTATCATTACAATAAGAAAGAACAAAGGGCAAAAAGGTTCGAATGGTTAACTAGGAAACAATGTTAAGGTGAGAATTTGGCTATGAGATAGGTCAAAAAAGGCCTTGGGTCATCCTCCAAACTAAGCTTTCCTAGAATTTTGCTTGAATACACTCGGGGTAAGTTCTAGACTACACAAATGCACAAGAATTATTCAAAAATATCACCACTCATGGCATCATACTCATAGAGCAAAAAGTTAGTCTCACAACCAATTTGAGCAATTTGGGCTTCATAAGTTACTCTGAGTCACCGAGTCATTCTTGTAAAGAGAGAGACAAAAATTGAGTTTAATGGTCTCACCCAAAAGAAAACTCAAGACATCTTTGATCTTACACCTATATTTTTGGTTTTTTTTCTCAAAAACATTTTATTCCTTGCCAATGACATATTGAAAGTATTTTCAAATTTTTGCTTCTTCCTAGTTAACCAAAATGACTAGATAGTTCACCTAAGGATGTCGCCTTGCCATCCTTCATCTGTGAATTATCACTTTGTTCGGCAAAGAAACTAAACTTAAACTAAAAATAAAAGATCAAAAGAAAGAGAAAATAAAAATTTGATCCTTAGAAAAGAACCGAGTTTCGAAGAAAACCCTTGAAGTTTATTAGACATGTATATACAAAAGGCAACAAGAGCAATGCGCACAGTCGGATACCACATTTAAATTAAGCGCATGACACCAATTCAAAAACAAAATGACAATATTTGACATCATTATCAAAATCCCCGACAAGGGCCCATCCAGAACAATGTCAATAATAATAAAATGAAAAAAAATGCCATAAACATTGAAAGTAATAAAATAGAATATGTCGCCACAATCTATCAAACCACATGCCATAAACTGAGACAGTAGGTACTGACAATCGAATGAATCATAACCATACCCGATCCCCAACCAAAAATATTGCATTGTCCCCAATGCAAAAGTAAAAGAGAGTAGAGGAGGGTAGAGACTCCTTATGGCACACTAGGTGCTCAGATCCCTGTCGGTGAATGATTGCACTGTCTCAATGGGAGCTTCGTTAGACTGGGTTCCTCTCATCTAATCTATTATGAAGGGTGACTCATCATCATGTCGAGTTTCAAAACTAGCCCCAACCCTTCGTGCATACTCCTCATCCCTGGATAACTGCATGGTGAGCTCAACCTGTCGAGCCTTAGGTAGCCCCTCTAAAAGATCAACCTCGACCTCATCATCAATGTCCTCATGACCCTCTCAAAACAAATCATCAAATGGAAGCACTGGGCCTGAAGTCTCCGGTGGCAAAGCAATTTCCACCTCATCAAGACCGAAAGAGGGATGTTCGAAGTGAATCTCCGCTAGTAAACTATCAAGGTCGGTCTGCCCTCACAGATACCACCCCCTCACAATCTCTCCTCGCCTGAAGCGTGGTCATCCTCTGCTCTAACTTCGCTGCACGGTCACAAAAAAGTGTTATAGCAGCATAAATAAATTGGGGAATGTCCGCCACCAATCAAGTAAGCATAGCATTGTTTGCCAAAGTCATAGAAACAACCTTAGCAAAGATCACCGTAGAAGATCGTACCGATTGTGTGGACCGAGGTGGTGGTGCAGTGCTCGGTGATGGAGGAGTATACGTAGAATCTTGATGGGCCTCGACATCAAGTGTAGAATTTAAAGAAATCTCTACCCCCTTTGAGCTCGGCAATCCTTCCGTACCTAAGTCAACCAAAACCAAAACTTTCCTTTTTAAGCCCATAGGGTGATCCTCATCCTTACACTATGTGATATCAATAACATCGGTAAATATAACTTGATGATCAATCTTAGAGAGTAGCGGGACTTTGAACCTAAGATAAAGCATGGATATGAGTGCCGAAAAGGGCAATAAAGTACCCGGTTGCTTCACCCTAAACTTAATCATCTTCACTAGCAACTCTCCCAGATTGATAGCAATTTTATCCATGATGCACCCAAAAATAATGGCCTTATCAACCATGATATCTTGGTCATTTCTTGAGAAAAGTAGATGGTTATCCACAAATCCAAGCCAATGTTTGGCTTGAATCGAAAGATCTCTCCTCTTGATTTGACCCACACCATTATCCCATGGAGGAAGACCCTTTGAAATCACCCTAGCAAGCCATGGATAACTTGGAGGTCTACTAAATATCAACCTCTTGCACTACACCACGGAATCTAAGTCACAAGCAAAATAGATCTCATTGAAATTCGAGGCAATGCAAGAGACTTTCACTCCTTGAACCAATACACTCTCGAGGCAAGGTTGTGAGGTAATTGGAATTTTGTATTTTTGTTCATTGTACCTAACAACATAGGAAGCATAGAACTCCCAAACAATCACTGGGAAATAGCATAATGGGTGAGAAGAGGGCATCATATCTGTGAAGAGTTCCCAATCCCACTCTTCAATTTTGGCAATGATTTCGGGGAAATAGGTGTCCACTCCCTTCATGCTAAATATCTTCTCAGGATTGAACCCCTGAGTAGTTACCCACTCATCATATAACTCCTTCACACCTTCTACACCAAACTAAATTTGATTCGCTTCCTTTCCTACCTCCCGTGCACGATCATTGATAGCTTTGGCATTTTGGACTTTTGGAGTATCTTTGAAGACCGGTGCTTTACCCCTTCTGAACGTAGATTTCTCCTTACCTTTATCTGGGGCATTACCCTTTCTAGCTTCTCGGTGCAAGTTTTTCCTTGGAGACATACCTATGGGAAAGAAACAAAACAAAACCAAAACAGAAGATAAAAGGTAAAACATGTTTTTTCGAATTTTGTAAGTTAAGAAAGAATATAATGATAAGAAAATAAAATTGTTGAAAGATGCAAGGTAACTCATCACTAGAGTCCATGGGTTTCATTTATTACAACACTTAATTGTTTAGGTACGACATTGTCTCATATTCTTCACATTTCTAAAAACTAGCTCATAGGACATCCATAACCTCCAATGGAAACAAGAATTACCAATACCCTTAAGAATGATGTCATCCAATCTATCATAGGGCAAGGCAAACATTCATGTTTTCCAATTAGGCTTAGTGACCAACAAGAACCATGGTTCCCTATTTCTCAACAATTTCCCTCAACCAATGACTACCAACTATTTCATTATTAGGTTCAATTAGACCCAAAACAATGCATAAAAATTGACCACATCATATCCTAAGGAAAGTCACATTGGCCATCACAAGCATACAACACATTCCTCTCTTATTGTCATTTCAACAAACATATAGTAGGCATGCCAACCAAGAACTTGGATAAAGAGTATAAGATCACAAGAGAGCAAGCTCATCTCACCAAATCATCTCCAAATATATTCAAGGTGTTCATACTATCGTACTTGAGCCACCTACCACACAAAATAAGTAAGAAAGGTTTTAATGGACATTTATTAAGCACATGGTTCACTAACTTCATTTAAGAGAGTATCATGAATCAAACTAGTGAAACAAGGCACCCATGACAATCTAATTATTCCAACAAAGATTAATCATCTCAATAAGCTCACAAAAACCAACTTTAAATGACCAACTATCATGAAGTATCAAGTATTATGTCCATACCTTAAGAGAGAATTCAAGAGTGAAGTCATGAGAAAACATACCTTCCTTTCTTGATTTAAGAGAGAAGAAATATTGAAGCACAAGTCCAAAGGAGTTATCTCAATTATTGGTAGTTCAAATTTTCTTGTTAAAGAAAGAGAGAATGTCATTTAAAGGGAGATGTGATGAAAAAAATACGCAAGATTGGACTATTTTAGCGTTGTAAAGTGTTTTTAAAAAGATTTTGGGTTGACCGAGTTGGGTCAGCCCGACAAGATCCAACCCATTGTTACAACTTAATGACTTTTAAACACAACTTGCATCCTATCTACGTTGAACCTGTGGCTGGGCTGCCTAAGCAATTCCAGCATATTTGAGGATAGTAAGTACCAGCTACCTGCTATTAAGGTGCGATGGACCTATGCCTGGACTACTGGAGCAGTTCCAGCATAGGTCGAGATAGATTACTGCACCAAAAACTAGCCTACCCTATGTTCTATCTGTGTTTGATAAGCGACTGGACTGTGCAGCAAGCCCAGAGTAGAATTAAGCAGTTTAGCTACTGCAAATTTATTCCAAAAGTAGGTTATCTGCATCCCAAAAGCTTTGCACCTGCGGCTGACCTACTCAAGCAGGTGTAGCGCAGGTTGTTCCAGTTTAAGGCATGAATTTTCCTTCACAAGTTCATGGTTTGGAGCTTAGTTTCGAGCCTCTGAGCCAACCTTCTCACGCCCAAATTTTATTATATGACCTGCATCAAACAATATTAAAATAAAATTAATATTAAAAACATCAAAAATAAATCTTGGGTTGCCTCCCAAGAAGCGTCGTAGTTATAGTCATAGCACAACATCACTTGATCATCATTTTGGATCCTTGAAGCAAAGCGATTCAACCTAATTCGCTCTGGGTCCACCCACATGATAGTGCTTCAATCATTGCCTATTCACCATAAATTTTTTCTTCTCGTGATCTTCCAACTCAATAGCTCCGCTAGGATAAACATTTGAGATTACGAACGGGCCCGACCACATCGATCTAAGCTTTCCCGCAAAGAGCTTTAATCTTGAATTGAAGAGGAGGACATCATCACCCACATGAAACTCTCGCTTTAACATTTTAGTATCATCCCACCTCTTCATCTTCTCTTTGTACAACATAGATCTCTCATATGCTTTGAGTCGAAACTCTTCCAACTCACGAAGTTGATTTACTCTCGATTTTGAAGCGTCCTCCCAATTCATATTCAACTTCTTCAAAGGCCATAAAGCCTTATGTTCTAATTCAATCGGTAAGTAACATGCCTTCCCAAACACCAATTGGTAAGGGGGATATACCGATAGGAGTTTTATAGGCAATTCTATATGCCTAAAGAGCATCATCGAGTTGCCTTGCCCAATTCGTATGACCAACATTCACGGTTTTCTCAAGGATGGTCTTGTTTCATGATTCGATACTTTAACTTGGCCACTAATTTGGGGATGATAAGAAGTAGCAACCTTATGCTTCACCCCATACTTATCAAGAAAAGAACCAAAGATACGATTACCAAAATGAGATTCGCCATCATTAATAATTGCCCTTAGAGTCCCAAGCCTTGTAAAGATGTACTTCTTCAAGAAAAAAATGGCACTTTTGCCTTCGTTGTTTGGTAAAGCAATGGCTTTCACCCATTTTGAGACATAATCGACAGCTACAAAGATATATTTATTACCATATGAGCTCACAAAGGGACTCATGAAGTCGATCCCCCATACATCAAATAGTTCAACCTCGAGATTGGGCTTAAAAGACATCTCATGCCTCCTGGAAACACCACCTTGAATTTGGAATTGAGGGCATGTTTTGACCATTTCATAAGCATCTCTATGAAGGGTAGGCCAATAATATCCACTTTGAAGAACCTTAGTGGCTATTTGGATCCCACCATAATGATCACTGAACGGAGAAGAGTGACAAGACTCAAGAATACCTATCATTTCTGTTTCTATGACACACCACGGATCACACCATCCACTCACTCCCTGAAAAAGAATGGTTCATCCCAAAAATACTTTTTCACGTCAAATAGGAATCGCTTCTTTCGATAATGATTTAACTCGTCGAAAGTACACCGCTCATAATATAGTTTTCATAATCCACATACCAAGGTGTAATGCTCCCCAAAAGGGACATGACTAGATCATCGGGGAAGTTGTCATCAATATCAATCTCACCTCACTTCTCATGATTGGATTTAAGGTGGGAAAGGTGGTCGGCTACTTAATTTTTGCACCCCTTTTGATCTTTCACTTCAAAATCAAACTCTTGCAAGAGCAATATCCACCTAATCGAGGTTTTGCCTCTTTCTTTGCCATGATATGTCAAATAGTGGCGTGGTCCATATGTACAATCACTTTCGTGCCTAGCAAATAAGCCCAAAACTTCTCAAAAGCATACACCACCGCTAACGACTCTTGTTCTGTAGTTGTAAAATTATATTGAGCATCATTCAACGTCTTGCTTGCATAATAAATTGGGTCGAACAACTTATCTTTTCTTTCACCCAAAATTGCACCTAGAGCAACACCACTTGCATCACACATTAATTCAAAGGGTAATGACCAATCTGGGGATACTCTGATAAGATCCGACACAAGGAGTTCCTTGAGACAATTGAAAGCTTTTACACAATAACCATCAAACTCAAATTTTGCCTCCTTTTCAAGAAGCTTGCACAAATGATGAGCGATCTTCAAGAAATCCTTAATGAAACGCTGATAGAACCTGGCATGACCAAGAAAACTTCTAATGCCCTTTATTGAGATTGGTGGAGGTAATTAGAAATTACCTCAACTTTTGCTTGATCCACTTAGATGCCCTTTCCTGAAATTTTGTGGCCTAGAACAATCACTTCCTTGACCATGAAATGACATTTTTCCTAATTCAAAATAAGATTAGTCTCCAGACATCATTTAAGTACTTTACTTAAGTGAGCACGACAAGAATCAAATGAATCCCCAACCATGAAGAAGTCATCCATGAAAACCCTTATTGTATCCTCTACCATATCGGCGAAAATGGACAACATGTAACATTGAAATGTGGTCGGCGCATTGCATAACCCAAAGGGCATATGCTTGAAAGCAAATGTGCCATAGGTGCAAATAAAAGTGGTCTTTTATTGGTCTTTCGGGGTGATGCAAATTTGATTGTACCTCGAGTAACTATCAAGAAAGCAATGCCAACCTCGATCGGCAAGTCTATCCAACACCTGATCCATAAAGGGCATGGGAAATGGTCTTTCTCGACCCACGAGTTTAATTTGCAATAATACATACACACTCTTCAACCCGTGACCGGATTCATAGGTACAAAATCATTATTATCATTCGGGACCACCGTCATGCCACCCTTCTTGGGAATGCATTGGACCAGACTCACCCACGTGCTATTGAAAATTGGGTAGACAACTTCCGCATCAAGCAACTTAATGATTTCCTTCTTGAACACCTCTTGCATTGGTTGATTGAGTATCCTTTAGTGTTCCATACTAAGAACATGATCAACATTTAACTTGATTTTAAGAGAACAAATTCTGGGGGGAATGCTTATAATGTCTGCAATAGTCCATCCGATGGCACGAATGAACTTTTTCACAATTGATTTCAAGGCATCCACTTGACAAGGTTCAAGATCACCCACTACAATGATTGGCAATATATTATCCTCACCCAAGAAAATATATTAGAGATGGGATGGTAACGACTTAAGTTCGAGTTGAGATGGTTTAATAATATGACTTAGCGGGTGGACTCTCACGGTTTTTCAAATCAAGATACAATTTGACCGGGTTCTTGGTGTAAGATCCAAGACTAGTCAATGAAGCCACAACCTCACTTCCAAAGTTCCATAATACACCCACCAAGGGGTCATTCTCAAGATCCATTTCAAAGGTGTTATCCACCTCATCATCAACTACATCAATCACCAAAATAACTTGCAAGTCCATAGGTTGCTTCACGAACTTACATACATTGAAGGATACTTCTTCATTGTTCACCCAAAATTTTATCTCCCCACATTCCTTATCCATTAAGTCCCTTCCGGTAGCTAACAATGGTCTACCAAGAATGATTGGGACCTCATGATCAAACTCACAATTAAGAATAACAAAGTTAGCTGGAAAGATAAACCGATCAACATTCACCAAAATATCATACAACACACCCACGACCTTTTTGATTGAACAATCATCCATTAAAAGCCTCATAGTGGTAGGCTTAGGAGCACCCAAGGGTAACTTTTGAAACACGACAAATGGTATCAAATTAATACTTGCCCCAAGATTACACAATGCTTTTCTGAATTTGTAGACTCTGATTGTGCAAGGAATAGTAAATACACCTAAATCTTCTTTCTTCACCACCATTGTGCTAGAAATTATTACACTATAATTGTGGGTTACCTCAATTATTTCAAAATCTATGACTCACTTCTTTTTAACCAAGTTCTTCATAAATTTAGCATAACCGGGCATTTCTTGTAAGGCTTCTAGCAACGGAATATTCACCGATAAATTGCTAAACTTTGCAAGGAACTTCTTGAACTTGGTATCATCATCCTTCTTCCTGACCCTTTGTAGGAAGGGGGGAGGAATTTTTATTTGTGGTAATGGAACAATTAGAGTTTCATCCATTTTTAGAGTATCATCCTCAATCACCTTTTGAGTTTTCTCACTTTTAATATTTTCTTCAACTACTGTTGGCCATTCAACACTTGTCTCATTAGTCTTTAGATCATTATCAATTGGCTCTTTTATCCATTTTATCTTTACGTTGGTTTGTTCTTTATTTGCCTTTTCATTAGGGTCTTCACTAAGATCAACAACATCTTTACCAAGAGTTTGACCACTTCTAGTGATAATAGCCATGATGTGAGCATCATTTTTAGGATTGACAATCGTGTCCCTAGGTAATCCACTCTTTGGTCTTGCATTAAGTTGTGCCGAGATTTGGCCCAATCGAGTTTCAAGTTGCTTGATAGAGGCCGAGTGAGATGTCACCATTTGATTTAGTTATGAGACTTCACCTTTTATTTCTCTTACTATCTTGTCGGTCCCCTCAACACCCATTAAAATCCGAGCAAGGACATCTTCACTTTTGATCTTATCTGGGTCAATGGAACTTGAATCTTTAACCTTTGCCTGATCATGCAGAAATACATACCAATCATAATCTATTTCATTATCTCTCCAATCATAATCTCTATCACAATCTCTATCATGCCAATCCCTATCACGATCTCTTTCCTTCCAACCTTGATTCCCATCTTGCCTTTGGTAGGTAGGGTGGGAACCCCCTGATTGGTTAGACAAGAGCCAAATTTCTACATCAAGAGACTCTATTTCCTCATCATCATAAGCTTTAGCACTCTTAGAAGCAACGACATTAACCACCTTTGGAGGAGTCCCCATAACATGCTTGGTAAGAAGATCAAGTTGTGTAATTACTTTAGCCATATTTACATCTCTTTCTTTATCTTTTTTCTTTTGCTCTTGGATCACAAAAGATGTGGAGGGAGCCCACACGGCCACCTCAGTATCTCTTATGTGCCACCCTCTACTTTTCTTGGTGACTTGATCGAATAAAGTTGATGGAACACCATACAATAGTCTAAGAAGAGAACCCCCAGCCGCATTATCAACTACCATCTTGTTCAATTGATCTATGCCCTATAGAAAATTTGTAGAAGCATCTTATCTGGAACCTCATGATCTGGGCATTGAATTAACTTGTTATTGAATTATTGCCAAACCTCATATAATGGTTCTCTATTAAGTAGGAAAAAATTGATGATTTAATCCCTTAGTTGCAATATCCAAGAAGGAGAAAAATATCTTTCTAAGAATGCCTCCATGAGCTCACTCCATGTAGAAATAGATCCCGCGTACAAAGATCGCAACCATAAAACTGCTTCTCCCATCAAAGAGAATGGGAAAATATGCAACCAGATTGACTCTTGAGATATGTGGGCTATGTCAAATGGAGAACACACAACAATAAAATTCTTCAAGTGTATATTAGCATCCCCATGAGCTTGGCCTCCAAATAGCCCTTTCATTTGAAGCAAATAAAGCATCACGCTAGTAATGTGAAATACTCTATTTCCTTCTACCGGTGGAATACAAATAGCACTATCTTGGCCCACATCACCGAGGTGATCCGCATCCTCACGATATCTACCAACCATCCTGGCATTACTACCGTATTGGCTCATAGTATAGCGTATACTATTATACGCACCTGAGAAAGAACAAACTACCACTTATTTGTTGGACAATATTTTTTGCATACTCAACATCAAACAAATGTTGTTTCATAATATGTGTGCATTGACCAGTTCATATTTGTATTCTTTCAGATTTTTCCAAACAGTACATTCAGTTTGTTCTAAAAATTCACTATCAATTAAGTAAGTAGACAACATCATTGCCAACTTATGAATCTTAGGTGATGGATCCCTATGTGTTGGAGTGGATGATAAGTCATAAACTTATACGTGTCTTTTTTTTAGTGCAATAACAGTCAACATTCAGTAAAACTCTCCATCATAATATATCGGGACATATATATCTTCCATCATGTTCCAAGGCAATCTAATAGGGATGTTGAATTCCTTGATGATATTTATTATTGATTCCTCATGTTTGGCAATAATACATGATTAAGCATAGTCTCCTGCATAGAAATAATCTTACAAAAAGCATCTAGATAATACCTATGATATGTATACTAAATGTAATTTTTGAACAAGTAATTGACAGTCGTGAATTTGTATTGTTGACCAATTTATTGCTTTGACTTCTTGTAAAGGTGGTAGAAGATCACATTAATATTCTGCACAGTTACAGAAATAACAAAATATATATTATACATAAAATGTTCTATGTATCAGTTATGAATATACAATTATTGAGCAATATTTAATATCAGTTACACTAATAATTTCATATACATATGTTGGCTATGTATATAGATTGAATAACAAACATTCTGAAACCTTTAAGAATCCATTCTACATAAATATACAATGTATCAGTTTATATAGAAAGACATTGAACATATCCTAATACATTACTACATACAAGTCAATGCACATGAATTTAATTATCAACAACTTAACATTTTCAAATGTTCATATTTCTACATATATAAGAACTAATATTTATGTTGCAATGTGGTAGCTTGCTATGTATATGTATAATAGATACATATCGGTTAAATCAAATTTATGCATAACACTATCTATTTATTTCATATACAAACAAATATAATATATGTAACATAATCAATTCATCAAAATTGGTAAGTATGATCAGTTGACTATATATAAAGATACATAACAAAAGATAATTCATAGTTATGTATCTCATCATTCAACATGTGTTTGGTTCTGACATCATGTAGAATCAGTTCTTTGTTTGTTGATGAGCAACAATAAAATTCAGCTCTTTGAATTCATGAACGGATGATTTTGTTTTATAGTGATCATCCTTTAATTTTCTAATTCATTAATTATCAAAAATAAAAGTAAACATAAATTTATTATATGATCCTCTTAACAAAACATATTCAAAATGTACCTATTAGGAGGATACTTCAACAACCCTTTTATAATTCATAATGAGTATAATTTTATTAATCCACTCAACAACTTCTCAGATATCCTGAACCCATCAAATGCATTCTTTTGCTGTAAATCAGTAACAGAACTATCGTTGTCTTTTGAGCTTGAATCAAATTTAGTTAAATATGGTGACTTAAAAATTCTTTATTTATATGTAGTCCTTTGTGCTGGTGTTTTTAAGGCATCATGAATACGAATTTAGGCATCAATAAAAATTAGGTGAAAGTTGACTGTCAAATATTATATACTAATTATCAGTCATTAAAATCGAACTAACAACCTTCAGTGGCTTTGTAATTAGTGGGATTGACTTTTCAGCTATCAATTCTTCTGTGGCATCTTGTACGAATTTAAATAATGTGTCTGTGAATCATCCTAGTAGATAAATTTGATCAATGAAATATTCAAGATAAATTAAATATTTTATTATAAACAATATGAGTTGCTTATTGTTAGTACATTATCATACTAATAAATCTGTTAATGTATCAGATATATTACTAGTAATGTATCTAATGTATTATCAGGAATATACTATTAATGTGTATATGAAATATATAACAACTAGCAATTTAAAAGATACATAAATTATATAAAAATAATTTTATACTGATACATAACACTGTGTTTTTACCGTTTGTTCAGTGTGGATGTCACTAGTATTTATAGTTTCACGATTTATATTGACACAATCTTGATAATCAGTTTTGATGGATTCAACATCGACTTGTGCATCCGTTGAGAGATTTTCAATTGCACACTACTCCATTATCATCCTGATAAACAACGAACAATATATCAATATGTTATAACAAAATTCAATTAATTAAAAAATGAAACAAACAATCTTACAATTTTGAAACTTTAGACTATCCTTTCTCTCTGACTTATCTGCATCATCTTTTTTTATTTGAATTCATCTCCGATTGTATTATCAATCTTTTCCTCAACCTATATAAATAGTAATAGCAACAATTTCAAAAGTTAAGATGTAGGAAAACTCAAGTTGAAAAAATTTATCATTTTTTGTCTTGCTTCTGTGTTAAAGATTGCATCATTTTGGCGTGTTGTTTAATAAGTAATGTTCGAAGGTTCTTAATTTTTTATCAAACTTCACACATAAACAAAAAGTATATGAGTTGGGGATTAAATTATTTCAATTAAATTAACACAATAGAAATCTTACTTACATAAGACTGTACATATGATTTCATCTCATCTACATCGGCTTTTATTATATATTGATCTTTAGGCTTGCTGAAAGATTCATGAAATGTCTTCTTTGCGTCACGCTATGGAGAAACACCTACTGACTTTTTAGGTGCTTTAATTATGGCTTCATTGATAGTTTTTTATGTCCCCAATATTTTTCTCTTGAATTAGGTGATATAAATTTCTCCTGTTCTAACACTTAGACTGATTTTTTATCAAAACTTACTATCTTCCTCTTTTTTGAAAAGGGTACAGTTGATGTATCAGTAATGTGTCCTATCCTGATCAGTATTTTATTTGATCGTATTGTACTAAAATCCTCAAAATCTTGAGGTCCTGAGTCAAAAGCTGACAATATATCATTAGAAATTATTTTCCCGTGCCGATCTCCCAACGTGATCAGTACAGATAATAGAGTAGAGTCACGTATTTTAGTACCCACTCACATTGATAAATCAAACCTCTGAACTTCCTCAAGCATTGGATATAGGTTGTTATAAACAAACCATAACGATATAAGAACATATAAATATAAGAAAGCTAAAACATTGAATGTAGCTAATTACCACTATCCAAATACATAAAATATGATTGAGTTATTTTATTCATATTTAAATTGTATAATATTATAATAAACTAATTAATGAATCTTACATCCATAGGTGATTAGAGCACATGTATTAGAATAAATCACAAATAATTAGATAATTATTAAGATTTACGCTACTGAACATCTCAACGATGAACTCATATTTCGATGTGACTCCGACAACTGATCAGTTAAAAATTCTCAAAATGATATTATTCTGTCGGATAACAATCTTTTTTCAAATTCAAAATTGTATTCATACATTACTACATTCAATAAGTAAGGCATACCTCCCAACCGTTATAGCTGTTTTTCCATAAAAATTATCATCACATTGTCATCGGCTTCTCAAACGTGCTCTTACTTCATGAAAATTATTTATAACGGCCATCCTCCACCATCAGAAATTTTTCTATACTAATTGGTGCACTATGTAATTATGAAAACAAAAAACGTATGTACGAAATACAATATAGCCATTTGCAAAGCATCTCGAATATTGTCAAAGTTTTTTATTTTAAAATATTAGACCAAAATAAGTTTGGTTATTCCAGTTTTTGCCTTAGAGAAGTACTTTATTAGAGTATATTTGGAAGAGCTAGGATATAGGTAATTCTCAATATTATCGGTACATTTAAGACCGATAATGAGAGAAAACTCAAAATATTAAACTTAAGAATAGTTCCCTTGACATTTATACGGATTTCATTCGGATTATCCTACTCTATCTCAAGCATCAGATAGACATTTTGATATATGGCCTTCGAAGTTACATAAAGGCATATTGAGAAATACCCAAAGAATGTCTGGCGCAATAGCCTAAGTACTTCTTCACCCAAATAATTTTTTAATATGTCCCAAATTTATGATTGTGTGAACAATCAATATGCAAAAAATAAAGTGAAACTTATTTAGTTTGGTATTTCATTCACTATCATCATAAACAATGTATATCAATATTAATCAAATCTTAAATTAAATTTAATAATTGAAGGTGCATAATAAACAAACTTGTTCATAATTAATTTTGATATATATAACTATACATAAGTATTTTATGCATCAAATTTGCAATAACTTTAGTTATTCCATTCTTATGCATAACATAATTATGTATCAGGGATGAAAAATCATCATGTATATATAGGAAATCTATCCATATACATAATAATGCTATGTATCAGATTGGACATAACACTATTTATTTCTTCATATACATAGCACAGTTATGTATCAGAAGTAAATAACATCAAGATTACAGAAACTCCCAACCAATATACATAATTATGAAATGTATCAGATTAGAAGTAATGCATCCATAAATATCACATAGTTATGTATAAGGGGTGAAAATAACAACAATTGTCAAACGGCGTATGCAACTCTATACATAATTAAAATTATGTATCAAGGTTGAAATAACAACAATGGATACTTTATAGTTATATATAAGAATATGAAATTGACAAAAAATCTACAGATTCGGCCACAAAAGACAGTACATTTGGAAGACTGAGTCATGATGTATCTTCACATTTTTTATTCCTTAAAGATTTTGCAACTTGCTTTTTAAAGATTATACCAACAACTTTACTCAACTTCTTTATCTTGGCGGGGTCATTTTGGTGATTAGATCTATTTTCTCTAAAATTGAAATCCTCGTTATCAGAAATTCAGGAACAAGCCCAATTATAAGATTTATTTATTCATTATCATCTAATTGAGTTAGTCCTAGGACGGAGTAGACTCCATTACTAAGATTTATTTAGTGAATGAAGAACATGCAACACAATAACTCATCGATTTTTTATTTAGTAAAGTTAAAAAAAAATATGAAATTATACTAACCTCAGAAAAAATTTGAAGATTGTTAATGGAGTTTGTCAGTATTAGGTGAAAGTTGATGTTGAGTAGTTTGAGAATAACACGTTTATGAATTCAAAAATAGAAATCGTATGATTGTGATTCCTTGATTTTACGCACATTGTGAGGAGCATTGGCCGTAAGAAAAAGGTAGGTCAGTTATGTATATGAAGTTTGGAGAGAGAAAAGGAAGAAAAAGGAATTTTTGTAATTACTTTTGGTAGTTGAGATTTTATCTAATAATAGAAAATTAGGGTGTATATTTAAGAAAAAATAGTGTCAAATATATCTAAACTTTGATAAAATTTATTATAACACACCTGAAATTTGTAGGAGTCCTATGACCTTCCTGAACTATTCATTAGTGTATTTTAGTAATATTTATAAGTTAATAAAAATAAAAAAAATGCTAATAAATAGTATTAGGGGGGTCATAAGACTCCCGTAAAGTTCTACGAGGGTCATAGGAACCCCCGCAAAGTTCAGTCATGTTATGAGAAAATTCGTCAATGTTTAGGAATATTTGAGAATAATTTTCCTATATTTAAGTAATTTTTACTTATTTTTATGAATAGAGAAAGTATATTTTAACCCCTCTACACCTCAAATATTTTTATACTTTCCATGCTCATTAGTTTCTCAACTTCAATTTTTATTTCTTTTTACTTTTTATTTTTACTGGATTTTTATTTTTTCTCTCCTCTTTTCTTTTCATATTTTAATTCATTTGTCTCAATCTTTATTTTTTTTAATTTTTTCTTCTCTTTTTTTTCAAGCATTATTTTTTATTTCTCTCTTTTTTTACTTCATTTGTCTCAATTTTTATTTTTATTTTCTGTTTGTTTTTATCTTTGTCCTTTTTTTCTCAAACTTTATTTTTATTTTTCTCCTTCTTTATTTATTTTTGTTGTTTTATTCTTCTCTTTTATCCTAACTTTTGTTTTTCTTATTTCATTTTTTTATTTTTTTTGTTTTCTCAACTCTTATTATATTTTGCTAATGAACAAAAAGTTAGATAATCTGCAAATTGGACCTTCTTTCATTGACGTAGAAGTAAATTTAAGGGCGTGACTTGTTGTTTGGAAATCCTTTGCGATAATCTTTGCTTATAAGGCAAGATTTATAGAACACCTCATAAATCAAGACACAATGTGGTAATGTCAAGTATTGCTCATAGGTCATAATTTGTTGTTGTTTGAGAATCCTTGAGCTAAGTCTTGCCTCTAAGGCAAGAGTTATAGAGTATCACATAAGTTAATACATATGAAGTAGTGTTAACTCTTTCCCATGAGGAATAACATATTTTTTAGGGAGGTTCTTTGAAACACCTAGGTTTTGGACCCTTAGAGAAGTTCCCTTAGTTGAAGTTTCTGGGTAAGGTATGACTCAAGGGTACTTGTCGTACCCTAGGATATGATTTGGGATCCTCTCACTCGTATGTCAAACAGTGTAGTGGGGGTTACATTCTGTTCAAGGTATGGTTTAGCCTATCCCAAGTCGTATTTTGAGGTACGGGACGTATGTTTCCTAGTCTTAAGATGTCATATGCTTAACCTAGTTGAATCTGTCCACGGTACGGATCAAGGTACGATTTAGGGCACCATTAATTCCATAAGATATGACTTAGCTTAGCATGGTTGGATGTTGAATAGCTTAAGGGTCCATGGTGAATCCTAGGATATGAGTTAGGGTACCACTCGTACCCTAGGGTACAGCTTGGGTGTGGAACTCATACCCTCTTAGGTGCAATTTTTAGATTTTAAGTTGAGGGCATTTTAGGTATTTCCCACCCCTAAAGCCTTATAACCCATGACTTATAACCTCATTTTTCTCTTCATTCTTCACATATGCAAGTTCAAAAAGATTCCAAAACACTCTCAAATATTCTTTAACAAGATTGGAGGCTAGGGTTTTAAGAGTGTTCATCTAAAGGCTAAAGGTGTCAAGAATATTTTCTTGAATCATCTTGTATTACGCATGTGACTCTTTCCTTATTATTATTTCTCAAATATCATCTTATTTAAACATTTTTTATGAATCTTTAATGGTGGTTTTGAAACAAATGTTAAGGGTTTTGATGTATAGTGATAGGTAATGTTTTCTCTTGTTTAAACTTATGTTTATACATGTTTGTGGTGATGATTAGCACATGTGGGTTCTTATTGATTGTGGTTTAACAAGTGGGTCATGAGTAACCCTAATATTTATGGTTTTCACTTAGTTTTTGGTCATGGTAAAGGTCTGCCCTCAAGGTGTTTGTGAAAATGTCTACTAGAAATAACTAGTCACATGTTGATGGTGGTTTGAACTAAGGTAATGGCTTAATGAGTATGAATGATTGGTAAATGACTTTGTAAATACCTTGTGGGCTCTTTAATGAGATAATTGGTGATGTTGGTGGTTGGTTTGGTTAAGAAGGAGTGAGTCCCTAAGCATGAAATTAATTGTGCTTGAACTAAAGTTTGGTGTAAGAATGCTAATGAATGGTTTGATAAAGGTATTGATCATGAAAATTTGACTTGAATGGTAGTTAAAACTAAGGCATTCGCCAATTAAGGTGATTTATTTATAAATGATTCATAAAGACCTTGTGGTCTTGTATAGTGTTGAATTGAGGCCTTGATGTCTTGAAATGGCTAAACGGGTTAAAATCCTTAAATATTGAATTGAGTGGATGTGAATACATGGACAAAGGGTTAGAATCCCAATGTCTACTAGTAATGGGCATGATGGATTGGGGTTAGAGTCCACTTACATGATAAGATGGCTTATAGTTAGAGTCCACTTGTTTGATAAGATGGCTAGTGGTTAGAGTCCACTTGTCTAACTAAATGGAATATGGGTAGAGTGCACTTGTCTAGAAAAAGGCTTGGGGTTAGAGTCCACTTACACAATAAGTCAGCTTGGGTTTAGATTTTTCTTTATATAACCTACGCGGGTGGAAGGTTAGAGTCCTCCACTTCATGATTCATGAATGGGTGCTTGAAATGCATGTTATGGCCTTGTTATATTTTTGGCACTTGATGTATTTACATATATCTACTTATCTATGTGTATGAATGTTGTGGCTTATGTTGGTTTTACTTGGTATTGAATAATGACACTATTTTATCCTTACCTTTTAGTTACATGCTAGCTCTCCAATCACCAACTATCTCCAAACATTGTATTCCTATACAACCCAGGGGTTGGAGCTTCTTCTTCTCTTCCTGGGCAGTGACCAAGTGTTTGAGTGAATCATATGTTGACTTTGAAGTGGTGAGCTTCCATACATCGAATGGCATACATTTTATAGTCTTTCTATCTTATGTCATAACTTGTATTTGACTTTGTTTTTGGGCTATTGTCGGGGGCATGTCCCAACTTATTATAGACATCAAATTGGTAGAGTCTTATAGATGACTGTAGACTTAGGTAGGTTGGATGTTTTATGTCTACATGAATGGAAAGATTAGACATTCTTCAGTTATGATTATTAGACTTGTTTCTGCTATCTTATTATATGTTCAGAGTTGATCCGATGCTTGTAGATTGATGTGATCGTTAGGATGGGTTAACGGGGTGATCTTCGGTCCTTGTTGGGTTTGAGATGCCCATACAAAAAGGCTTGAGTTTAGATCGTGTGAAGTTGGTATCAGAGCCTAGGTTAATGGTCAATTGGGTATCCCCAAAGTTGTGTTAAGTAAAGTCTCTATTATGGGTGAGTAGCGCGCCAAACTTATAAGAGATAGGATATAAGCCATTTAGGAATATTTCACTAAATTATTGTATTATCTCGAGCTATAGATTTAAGGTCTTGGATCCTTCTAATCTCTGTTTGCTCGTCTTTCACATCATGCCTCCAAGAAGATCTGAAGTTCATGCAAACCCTTTTGTCCTGACTAGGGACAATGTTGATGGGACTTACTCTACTTATGGAGTCCATACCCAGTCTAGGGGTCCGGTACTTGATGGTCTTGGATTTACACCGGTTCCCTCTAATCTTTCTTCGGTTCCTCAGGATGATATGTCAATATTGAGTTTTGTCTGTTGATTCATATAATTACTCAGCTGGTAGCTTCTCAGGCTGAGTGTGGTGCATCTTCTACACCATATTCTGAGGCCACAAGGGTTTTCCAGTTTATGAGGTTAAGTCCTCCGACCTTTATTGGTGTTGAGGTATATGAAGATCCCTAAAGTTTTCTGGATAATATGGTAAAGATTTTTAGAGTTATACATGTGTAACGACCCGAATATGGTATCCGAAACATCATACGGTGCTCATGACCCTGAAGGACCACAAGCTAACCCATGACTGATATCTATAACTGAGCACTGCATAACATACTGTATAAATGAGGAATAAAAGCTGAAGAGCCATAAGGTTCAAAAATCTATTAAAACATAACATCTGGAGATCAGTATATCAATACCAAAACAACTAAAATAACTGTCTGAACATGCTAGTCTGAAAGCCTCTAAACTGTCTGAATAAGGAGTTGATGGGACATGTCCCCAACTAACTCCAAATACTGAAATAAACTAAGTACTGAAAAAATGAAATAGTCAACTAATAACATCCTTAAATGATGAAGAATCACTGCTAGTCTATCTGCTGAACAACTGATCTACTAAGGATGTTCTGGAGCTCGTACTTCTGAACCTATGGTATAAAACACCATAACGCAAAAAAAAAGTATGTGTCAGTACATAAGAATGTACTAGTATACAAGTGAGATGAGCTAAATACAAAGGTTCATATGCATGAACTATAATTGACTGAATCTGAATACTAATAACATAAGTTTCGTATTAACTAAGTTACTGTGTTTGACAGTATTGATTCTAATGAAATTGAGTCCCATACTAAATTGGGTGACTGTATCTGACAGTCCTGAATCTAAAGAACTATCTGAGTTCTTTTACTGAGACTGAGACTGAGACTGTCGGAGATAGTTATCTAAACGACATACCCCTAATAAGCTATTATAGCTAAGTTGGGGTCCAATCAGAAACTCCAATTGGAAGGGTGTCAATACCACGTCACTGGTAAGGACAAACTGTGAGTGACCCTCATCTAGTAGTGTGCCCAAATGAGAATAGTGGAACCCTTGTTTGGCAGTGTTGATCTACCTCATCAACCCTCATCTGACAGTGTTGATATCTCAACCTATGCTGGCTACATAGTTCTAGAATGCAAGGATTGGTTCTAAGGGTCACACCCTCTACTGTCAGTGTGTGCCCTCGTCCTTGGGTTTACTCGATGCTGAATCCTACTCCCAACTGAGTACACACTGAACTGATTATACTGAGACGAATTGGACTGAGTTCATTAAGTTTTGTGGACTGATGGAATGTTATTAAATCCTGTTAACTGATTGAGTTCATAAGATTTCTGAGTTTTCTAGAGTCATGTAACTGACTGAATTCTACTGATCATGACGTGACTGAGATTATCATGAAACTAACACCAGCTCTAGGCACACAGCTAAATTGCCGGGTATAAATACCCCCAGAACTCGATAGCACAAAAGTAATTTATGGCACAAGTTTGAAAGAACAATAATGGCTACACATATATCCATAATTCATTGACTAAGACACTTCATCAAACACTTGACATGCATTAACTTGTACGTGAATGGGGATTTCATACTATTATACTATAATGACCTTTTTTCCTTCACATAGGCATTTAATCAAACATATGGGGAGCATACTTTGGTTATACCATCATTAATGCATCTAATTATCATGGTTGCATAAATAAATTTGCAATTTGAAGGGTTTATCATTAATATTATGCAAATCATCACATACTAGGATCAATCATTGGAACATGAAATTTAAAGCAAGAATCAAAATCCAACACCAACATGGACATGAATTTAAATTCAACTAAATCATGAACATTTATAAATACACAATCTTTGGAATTTGAAAAGAGATTCTTAAGCTTCATAGGTGAAAGGGACCCATGAATCAACACTTGACATACCTTGATTGTGAGTTTCTTGAAGTTCTTGGACTTGAAGAACTTGAATCTATAAGTTTCTTGAAGAAGGGTTGGGATCTTGATCTTGGGGATTGATCTTTTTAGAGAAACCCTAATTTTGTGTTGTAGATGAATAATGAAGTTATGAGCCCTGGTCTGGTATAATTAGGTGTTAAAAAGGGTGAAAAATATCCAAACACCCTTATAAAAATGGCTTTAAATTGTTGAACGGGATCTGTGATGGCTAAGGGGATGGTCCATCGCTGGCTCGATGGCCCATCGACTTTCCCATCGTACTAGGCCAGAATGTGATCTTTTTGCCTTGGTTGCGACGGTTTGGGTGATGGTCCATTGCTAGATCAGCAGTCTGTCGGCCCTTCCGTCGCACCTGGCCAAAAGGTCGACTCACTTCCTCCACTGCAACGGTTTGGGCAATGGCCCATCCCTAGATAGATGGTCCGTCGACCCTTTTCGTTGCACCTGGGCAGTTCAGACTTCTTTTTGTATTTCGGCCATAACTTTCTACCCCGATACTAGATTTAGGCGAATTTGGTATCGATGAAAATCCTATTAAATTTCCCATACAACAAAAAGTCAAAATCTTGAAAATTCCACGTGTATAAAAGTGATTCATCTTTTAAACCAAGTCTTTAACATTTTTGGGATGATTTTTAAGCTTGGTAGAAGTACAGGATATTACAATATCTCCCCCTTGGAAACATTCGTCCTCGAATGAGACTGATTTAGATGGGAGAAATGATAAGGTGAAGTACATACTAAACATGAACAACTAAAACATGACTACATGACTGACATTACTGAGATTAATACTAATCATGCATATCTGATGCATGATTTTATAATTGAGCTGATACATGAATACATGACTAAGAGTACTGATAAGTTGATCATGTATATCTAATGTGTGAATACGTGACTAAACTGACTCATAAACATGCGACTAAATATGTAAAGGTAAAGATACCAAGTTTGAAATGAAAACTGAGCATAGTTTGTAACTAAAATTTAAACCATAAGCTGAATGAACTTAAGGAAAGCTATTACCTTGGTTTGGGTCTAAATTAGTGGAGAAGAGGTGAGGATACTTGGTCTACATATCTGTTTTTGCTTCTCAAGTAGCTCCCTCAATAGACTGATTCCGCCAAAGAACTTTGACTGAGGGACTTTTTTGTTCCTCAGTCTGCGAATCTAATAGTTAAGAATTTCGACTGAGATTTCCTCATAAGGGAGACTATTCTGAATGTATAGGCCCTCAATAGGGACTACGACTGCTGGGTCACCTATGCACTTCTTAATCAAGGAGACATAAGAGACTGGATGCACTGACGCAAGATCTGAAGGCAATTCGAGCTCATAAGCTACTTTGCCAAAGCGACTGAGAATTTTGAAGGGACCAACATATCAGGGACTGAGCTTTCCCTTCTTGATGAACCTCTTCACTCCCTTCATGAGAGATATTTTCAGGTATACATAATCACCAATCTTAAACTAGAGATCCTTTTGGCGCACATTTGCATATGATTTCTGTCGGCTTTGAATTGTCTTGAGCCTCTCTCTGATTAACTGAACATTCTCTAAGGTATCAAAGTCCAAGTCAGGCCCTACTACTGTGGCCTTGCCGACTTCGAACTAGCCGATTAGAGATCTGTATCTCTTACCATAGAGAGCTTCGAATAGAGCCATCTAAATACTAGAATGATAGTTGTTGTTGTGTTCAAACTCAATCAAAGGCAAGTGATAATCCCAACTACCCTTGAAATCAATTGCACATGCCCTTAGCATATCTTCTAATGTCTGAATTGTCCTTTCTTCTTGACCATCTGTCTGAGGGTGAAAGGTTGTACTGAGATAAACTCAGGTACCAAGACCCTTTTGGAATGCTTTCCAGAAATAAGAGGTGAACTGGTACCTCTATCTAAGACAATAGATAATGGAATACCGTGCAATCTGAACAACTCCTTGATATAGAGTTTGGTGTAATCCTCGGCTGAATAGGAGGTATGGACTGGAAGAAAATGAGCTGATTTGGTCACCCTGCCTATAATGACCCAGACTGAATCATGCTGATGACGAGTATGAGAAAACCCATCACAAAGTCCATGTTCACTTTTTCCCACTTCCAAGTGGGAATATTGAACTCCTGCATGGACCCACTAGGCTTCTGATGCTTAACCTTAACCTACCGATATGTAGATCACTTAGCCACAAACACTGCAATATCTCTTTTTATCCCACTCCACTAATAGATTTCTCTCAAATCACAGTACATCTAAGTATCCCCTAGATGAATTGAGCAATGCGCACCATGCATTTCTTCAAGAATTCATTGCCTCAAGTCATCTACACCTGGCACACATAGACGATCCTGACAACACAATACACCATCTCCCCCTTGGGAGAAAACCTCAACCTAAACCCATATATTACCCTCGATTCAATCGACTAAGCGGATACCTAGTATGGTAAGCTGATGAACTTCCTAATCTAGTTTCTTCTTATTGTCTTCAACATGAGCAATACTACCCATAGACAGTCTACTAAGAGCGTCGACCACTACAGTGACCTTTCCCGAATAATAAAGGAATCTCATGTCATAATCTTTCAGGAGCTCTAACCACCTTCTCTGATAGAGATTAAGATCTTTCTGAGAGAACACGTACTGAAGGCTTTTATGACATGTGAACACATCTACATAAATACCATATAAGTAATGCCTTCAAATCATTACAGCAAAAACTACGGCTGCTAACTCAAGGTCCTGAGTAGGATAATTCTTCTCATGGGGCTTAAGTTGTCTGGAGGCGTAGGCTATGACCTTACCACGACCCAAAACCACTCTAGATGCATCACAATACACCATGAACCCATTTGAACCATTTGGAAGAGCTAAAACTGGGGCTGCGATGAGTCGAGTCTTCAACTCTTAAAAACTCTTCTCGCAGGGATCTGACCACTGAAACTTGACTTTCTTCTAAGTCAACCTAGACATAGGGGATGATATACAAGAAATATCCCTCAACAAACCATCTGTAATAGCCATCCAACCCCAAGAAACTCCTAATATCTGATGAAGAGACACGGCGAGGCTAGTTTCTTACTGCTTTGGTCTTTTGAGGATCAACTCTAATGTCATCACCAGAAATGATATGACTAAGAAATTCTACTAACCTTAGCCAAAATTTGCACTTACCGAATTTGGCAAACAACTGATGATTTTTGAGAGTCTGCAATACTATTCTAAGATGGTTTGTATGATAACTCTTGCTAAGGGAATAGACAACAATATCATCTATAAAAACTATGACAAACATGTCCAAGTACTGCTTGAACACCCGGTTCATCAAGTCCATAAAAGCTGCTGGGGCATTGGTAAGACCAAAGGACATGAGTAAGAATTCAAAGTGACCATACTGAGTTTAGAAAGATATTTTTAGAATGTCACATTCTCTGATTCTGAGCTGATGATAGCCTAATCTAAGGTCTATCTTTGAGAAATAGTTGGCACCCTGAAGTTTCTCAAACAAATCATCAATTCTGGGAAGAGGATACTTTTTTTTTACCGTGACTTTATTGAGCTAACGGTAATCAATACACATTCTAAGAGAACTATCTTTCTTTCACACGAATAAGATTGGTGCACCCCACGGAGACATACTGGGTCTGATGAATCCCTTATCTAAGAAATCCTTCAAATGTTCCTTCAATTCTTGAGTTCTGCTGGTGCCATTCTATATGGCTGAATAGATATAGGCTGAGTATCTAAAAGAAGATCAATGCCGAAGTCTATTTCCCTTTCGGGAGGAATTCCTAGAAGATCTTCAGGAAAGATATCTGAGTATTCATTCATTACTAATACTAATTCAAAATGGGAGTTTTGGAACTAGTTTCCTTAACTCAAATAAAATGATAGACACATCCCTTAGATATCATTTTCCATGCTTGAAGGTAGGAAACAACTTGACTTTTGAACGCTGAAGTACTACCCCTTCACTCTAGGGCAGGTTTATTTGGAAACTAAAATTGGACCACTCTGTTTCTACAGTCGACTAAGGCATAGCAGGAATGAAGCCAATCCATGCCAAGAATGACATCAAAATCAGTCATCTCTAATTTGACTAAGTCTTCTAATGTGACTTTCTGAAATATCATAACCAAACAGTTCCTGTATACCCGTCGGGCTATGATGGTTTTACCCACTGGGGTAGAGCCTAAGAAGGGCTCTGCTAGAATTTTGGGACTGACTCTAAAATCAACTACTATATAAGGAGTAACAAAATACAAAGAAGCTCCTGGATCTAGCAAAGTGTAAACATACAAGTGAAAGATCTGTAAGGTACCAGTGACCACATTAGGAGACTTTTCCTAATCCTGTCAAGACTTGAGGGCATAAAGTCTATTTGGGTACTGCCCACTAGTTGAGCTGGAAGTGGCACCCTGCTGATTCGGGCTACCGGACTAAACTGAGGAACGGTTCTACTAACCCTGAAATCCTGGGTAGGACAATCCCTAACTCTGTAACCTGGCTTGACATATTTGAAACACACATCACTACCAACCCTGCAAATAACCTTGTGGTTCTTACCATAAGTCTAACAAAGAGGATAGGTGTGGGCACTTCTAACACTGCCCTGAGACTTAGAGCCTGGCACCCTATCTTTGTCACCATCCCTGAACTTAGAAGTTGGAGCACTAAATGAGGAAGAAGATGGAATGGATGACTTTGGGCAGAACTGAGAATGGTTACCACCCTCTGACTTAGGCTGATTAAAGTTTAAGCTACCGGTTCTAGCTCTCTTATTCTACTTCTCTCTCTTCTTAATCTTTTACTCTTCTATCTATTGAGCATGGATCATAAGCCTGGCTATGTCCATCTCACTAATCAGCATTGTGGATCTACACTCATTGACCACACTATTATTCATCCTAGAAATGAACTTACTCACCTTGGCCCTGCTATCTGCCACCATATGAGGAGCATATCTAGCTAGTTGAGTAAACTTATGACAATACTATTTCACTGTCATGTTGCCCTTTCTAAGGTTAATAAATTCTAACACCTTAGCCTCCCTCAGCTCTATAGAAAAGAATCTATCAAGAAAGGCAGTGGAAAACTCCTTCCACTCAATAGGCCGTGCATCTATAGCCTTCTCTTCTTTCTACAGTTTAAACTAAGTGTAAGCCACATCCTGCAACTAATATGCAGCTAGCTCAGCACTCTCACTAGTAGTAACTCCCATGATATCCGTAACCTTCTGAACCTGATCAAGGAATTCCTAAGGGTCCTCAACTGACTTAGACATAAAAAAGAATAGAGGATTCATTCGGGTGAAGTCCCAAATCTAAGCTGCAGCAGTATTGGCCACTGGGTTGGCCAGAACAGAAGCTGGTCGTTCATTCTGAGTAGCAATTAAATTAGCAAGAGTAATGAATGCAGATCTAAACTCTGCAAGAGAAACAAGTTCATCCAAGGGGTCTGCTTGGATGGGCTGAGGGGATGACAAATTTTTGTTTCTTCTTTTGGGAGGCATGTTCTGTAAACGAAAAAAGGAGAAATAGATTAGACTAAGAGTTAAATGCTCACGGGCACGGCATGAATACTAAAAGAAGGGAAACTATTTCTAAAACATTTCACAGCCTCTTGTCTATAAGTATGGCGCGCAACACACCCATGCACAAGACTATACTAGATGCACCTTTCAAACTTTCTAGGACACTGTTGAAACTTAGGCTCTGATACCAAGTTTGTAACACCCCAAATCTAGTACTCGGAAGACAATACGATGGTCATAACCCTGAAGGATGACAAGCTAACCCATGACTGATATCTGTAACTGAGCATTGCATAATATACTATATAAATGTAGAATAAAAGGTTAAAAAACCATAAGGTTCAAAATCTATTAAAACATAACATCTAGAGATACAATATATCAACACCAAAATAACTAAAATAACTATGTGAACATGCTAGTCTGAAAGCCACCAAACTATCTGAATAATAAGTTGATGGGATATGTCCCCAACTAACTCTAGCTACTGAAATAATCAAAGTACTGAAAGAACGAAATAGTCAACTAATAACATCCTCAAATGATGAGGACTCACTGCTAGTCTATTTGCTGAACGACTGATCTACTAAGGATGCTTTAGAGCTCGTTCTTCTGAACCTATGGTATAAAACACCATAGTGTAAAAGAAAAGTATGTGCCAATACACGAGAATGTACAAGAGAGGTAAGCTGAATGCAAAGGTTCATATGCATGAACTATAACTGACTGACATAAACACGAACATAACTACGTGATGATACATGCATGAATACGTGAACTATAATTGAAGTCATGATAATACTGAATCTGAATATTGATAACATGAGTTTTGTATTAACTGAGTAACTGTGTCTGATAGTCCTAATTCTAATGGAACTAGCTGAGTCCCGTGCTGAACTGGGAGACTGTATCTGATATTCCTAAATCTGAAAAACTATAGAGTTCTTTTACTGAGACTGAGACTATGGGAGATAGTCATCTAACTAACATGCCCCTTATAAGCTATTATAGTTGAGTTAGGGTCCAATCTGTAACCCCAATTGGAATAGTGTCAATACGGCGCCACTGGTAAGGACAAGCTGTGAGTGACCCTCATCTGGTAGTGTCCCCAAATAAGAATGGTGGGATCCTCATCTAGCAGTGTTGATCCACCTCATCAATCCTCATCTGACAGTATTGATGTCTCAACCTATGCTAGCTACAAAGTTCTGGAATACAAGGATTACTTCTAAATGTCAAACCCTCTACCATCAGCGTGTGCCCTCATCCTTGGATTCGCTCGGTGCTAAATCCTAATCCCAACTGGACTAAGTTCATTGAGTTCCATGGACTGATGGAATATTACTGAATCCTATTAACTAACTGAGTTCATGGGATTTTTGAGTTTTCCTGAGTTATGTAACTGACTAAATTCTACTGATCATAGCGTGACTGAGATTATCATGAAACTGACATCGGCTTTAGGCACACAGCTAAATTGTCATGTATAAATACCCCCAGGACTCGATATCATAAAAGTAATTCATTGCACAAGTTTAAAAGCACAACAATGGCTACACATATATCCATAATTCATTGACTAAGACATTTCATCAAACACTTGACATGCATTAACTTGTACATGAATGGGGATTTCATACTATCATACTATAATGGCACTTTTTCCTTTACATAGGTATTTAATCAGACATATGGGGAGCATACTTTGGTTATACCATCATCAATGTATCTAATTATCATGGTTGCATAAATAAATTTGCAATTTGAAGGGTTTATCATTAATATTAGGCAAATCATCACATACTAGGATCAATCATTGAAACATGTAATTTAAAACATGAATCAAAACCTAACAACAACATGGACATGAATTTCAATTCAACTAAATCATGAACATTCATAAATACACAATCTTTAGAATTCAAAAAGAGATTCTTGAGCATCATGGGTGAAAGGGACCCATGAATCAACAATTGACATACCTTGATTGTGAGTTTCTTAAAGTTCTTGGACTTGAAGAACTCGAATCTCTTAGTTTCTTGAAGAAGGGTTGGGATTTTGTTCTTGGGGATTGATCTTTTGAGAGAAATCCTAATTTGATGTTGTAGATGAATAATGAAGTTATGAGCCCTGGTCTGGTACAATTAGGTGTTAAAAAGGGTGGAAAAGACCCAAACACCCTTATAAAATGGCTTTAAATTTCTAAATAGGATCTGCGATGGCTTGGGTAATGGTCCGTTGCTGGCTCGATATCCCATCGACTTTCCCATCGTACTAGGCCAGAATGTGATCTTTCTGCCTTGTTTGCAATATTTTGGGTGATGATTTGTCACTAGCTCGATGGTCCGTCGGCCCTTCCATCGTGCCTGCCCAGAAGGTCGACTCATTACCTTCACTACGATGATTTGGGTGATGGTCCATCGCTATATCAACGGTCCGTTGGTCTTTTTTGTCGTACCTGGGTAATTCAGACTACTTTCTGTATTTCGGCGATAACTTTCTACCCCAATACCAGATTTAGGCGAATTTGGTATCGATGGAAAGCTTATTAAATTTCCCACACAAAAAAAAGTCATAATCTTGAAAATTCCACATGTATAAAAGTGGATTCATCCTTTAAATCAAGTATTTAATATTTTTGGGATGATTTTTAAGCAAGGTAGAAGTATGGGGTATTACAGCATACCACTAATGTTGAAGGGGTAGAGTTTAGATCTTATCAGTTGAAGTACGTGTCATTCCAATGGTACGAGGAATAGGAACGGACAAGGGGTGATGTTGATGAATCATCTTTGTGGAAGGATTTCACTAATGTTTTTCTGGACTACTTATTACCTCTAAAGTTAAGGGAACCAAAAGCGGAGGAGTTTGGTAATATAAAGCAAGGAAAAATATCAGTCAAGCAATATCCATAAAGTTTCACCAACTATCTAGGTATGCTACGAAGATGGTGTCAGATATATAGGCTCAGATAAGGAAGTTCACCTCGAGATTATCTCATGAGTTATTCCTTGAGAGTAAGGCAGCTTTGTTGATCAAATATATGGATATATCTAGATTGGTTGTCTACATGCAATAAGTAGAGGAAGATAAAAAAAACAAGTTAAGATTGATGAGAGGCAACACATGAGGTCTTGGTTTTCTGATCAAAGTGGAGGCCTATAATTTAGTGGTAAGTGGTCTAAGAGAAAGAATTGGGTGAGTCCTAATTCCTATTCTACATATAGTAATCCCTACTCGAGGACGTTAAGGTCTAGATATTTTTAGATTGGTAATGTTCCTAGGGATCAAGGTGCCCTATCTCAGGCTAGCGGGGCCCATTCAACTTCGTCCTACCCTCCTTGTAGATTTTATTGGCCAGTATAATCATGGACAATGTGAGAAGGGGAGGAAGATATATTTTAGATGTGGTCAGATTGGGCACGTACAGCGAGAGTACCCCTCTCTAGTGGATTCTTGGGCCAACAAAGACCCTAATACTACTTTATCTACTTCTGCATCAAAGGGTGCTTCTTCTACTTCTATTTATAGTACCGGTACTAGCTGGAATTACTTATATGCACTTGGTACTTGCCAGGAGTCTGAGGCATCTTCAGATGTTATTACAGGTATGTTTAGACTTTTCTTTCGTGATGTGTATTATTTGATTGATCTGGGGTCCACTCTCTCTTATGTGACTCCATTTATGGTAGTGTATTTTGGTTTTGGTCCTGAGTGTCTGTCTATTACTTTTTCTATTTCTACCCTGGTAAGAGAATCTATGGTTGTTAAAAGAGTTTATAGGGGATGTGTGGTATCTTTTGGTAGTAGAGATAGAGTTAGATATGGTTGATTTTGATGTTATTCTAGGGATGGATTGGTTCCAATCATGCTATGCTTTTTTAGATTATCGGGCCCATAAGGTCATGTTTAAATCCCCTAATGAGCCGATCATTATATGAGAAGAGGGTTCTTTAGTGCCTAACGGGAGGTTCATCTCATATCTTAGGGCTTAAAAGTTGATTTGTACAGGGTGTTTGTATCATTTGGTTCGAGTTAAAGATTCTAACTCGGGAAGTTCCTTCTCTAGAATCTGTTTTCGTGGTTAATTAGTTCCCTGAGGTCTTTCTCGATGAACTTCCTGGTATTTCTCCTAATAGGAAAATTGATTTTGGGATTGATCTTGTTCCGAACATTCATTCGATTTCTATCCCTCCTTATAGAATGGGTGGAGTTGAAGGAACTTTAGAAGAAATTGAAGGATCTCATAGATAAAGGTTTTATTCATCCTAGTGTGTCTCATTGGGGTGCTCCTGTGTTGTTTGTTCGTAAGAAGAATAGTTTCCTTCAAATGTACATTGACTATAGTCAGTTGAATAAGGTGGCCATAAAGAATAAATATCTTCTTCCTAGGATCGATGATTTATTTTATCAGCTTCAAGGTGCGAAGTATTTCTTAAGATTGATCTTAGGTCGGGTTATCATCAGCTTAAGATTAGGGAAGCGGATATCCCTAAGATTGTCTTCAGGAACCAGTATGGTCATTATGGGTTCCTAGTCATGTCTTTTGGGTTGACCAATGCCCCAGCAGCATTCATGGATTTGATAAATAGGGTTTTCCATCCATTTTTGGATTTTTTTGTCCTTGTATTCATTGATGACTTAGTAACGCCCCGAATCTGGTACCCAACATACTACACAGTGCTTATGATCCCGAAGGACCATGAGCTAACCCATGACTGATATCTGTGCCTGTATACTGTATGATATACTGTATAATAAGAAAACATGAATTGAAAGGCAATAAGGTTCAAACTGTGACATAATATCCGATAAAATAGAACTTCTGGGATGGGGTATAAATGCCCAAAACAAAACTGTCTAAACATATTGTATTCTGAAAAGCCTCTAAAACATAACGGTCTAAATAAGGAGATGATGGGAAATGCCCCCAACAAACTCCAACTAATAAACTAATTAATGAGATAATAAAGAAATAGTCATGTCCTCGAAGGATGAGGACTCACTGTTAACTGACTGCTGATATCTGGAATCTAATGATGCTCTGGATCTCGTGCTTTAGAACCTATGGTATAAAATACCATAGCGCAAATACATCAGTACTTTAAATATACTAGTATGCATGTGAGGTAGGCAAAATGCATGGGGTTCATATACATGAACAATACTGGCTAACTGACTAATATGAACGTGAGAATACATGCATGAACACATAGTAACTATATCTGAGATCGTGATAACATGTGTTTACTGATAACTAACATGACTAATAACTGATTTTTAATGACTAATATAACTGATAACATGAGTGACTGTATCTGACAGCCCTGAATCTGATGGAACTAGCTGAGTTCCGTATTGTTCTAAGTTAACTATATCTGACAGTTCTAAATTCTGTAACTGAAACTGTGAGAAGTAGTTATCTAACCGACATGCCCGTAATATACCATATGGCTGAGTTGGGGTCCAATCTGTAACCTCAATTGGAAGGGTGTCAATACCGCGCCACCGTTAAGGATAAGCTGTGAGTGACCCTTATTTGATAGTGTCCCTAAAAGAGAACGGTGGGGACCTCACCTGACAGTGCTTATCCACCTCATCAACCTTCATCTGACAATGTTGATGTCTCAATCTATGCTTGCTACATAGTTTGGGAATGCAAGGATGACTTTTAAGAATCACACCCTCATCTGACAATTTAAGTTCCCATCCTTGGGTTCACTCGGTGCTAATTCCTACTCCCATCTGAATAGACACTGAACATGAATTACTGAACTGAATTAACTGAATTTTGTTGACTAACGAAATAGTCCTGAGATTACTGAATTACTGAGATTTCCTAAGTCACATGACTGACTGACTTCTATAGATCATGGTTTGACTGAGGATATCATGAAACATGTCACTGACTCTAGGCACACAGCTATATTTTTTGGGTACAAGTACCCCCAGGACTCGATGGAAGGAAACTGACAAGGCATGAGATTCTTGAAAGCATGACCAATCATCAACAATCCATAATACGATAATTGGAGATATTTCATGGGCATTCGATTATCATAGCTTGGTACATAAATAAGATAGCATGTATACATAGAATAATTTCATAAGGCTAACTCATGAGAAATCCCACAAGCAATTTCAATACATAAGAATAACATAGAAGTCATTTTGAACATAAGGTTAAAGTATACATTGTCATTTGGGTCACAATTTAGCTATAGTGCATAATTTCAATCTCTTTAGGCATTTTATCAAACACCTTACATGCACAACTTAAGGAACAGGTGAAATCATCAAATTTCACAAATTATAAACTACCAAATTCATGGATTTCGATTTATATGCTAACTTAGTTTTCATAATTTCACATAAGGATCCAAACATGGGAATCAAACAACAACCATCACATAACTTGAGCAACCCACAACATAATAATCATGATTCATAATTTAAAATAGGGTTCTTGAGATTTATGGATGAAAAGAATACATAAATCAACACAACACATTAGTTCTTGATTTAGAAAAGATTGATGGAGAGATTTTCTTGAAATTGAATCCCAAATTGAAACCCTAGTTTGTTCTTGAGAGAAAAATGAGAGAAACTAGTATACTTTGGGTAAACAATGGCAAAATCACATGTTATTGGGTTTAAATAGGGGTGGAAAATTGAATTTTTTAACCCTAGATGTGTCTTTTAAAATTGGTGAAAATTTCTCGATCTGGACCCCAGGCGCGACGTGACACTATCACGTCGTGTCACTGGAATTTGACAATTGAGAAATAGGGGAATGGCCCAATACGGAGCCATCATGTTGCCACTTTATTTGCGACCTGAAAGTTTGGCACGACGCGCCACTATCGCGGACCCCTACTGGAATTTTACAAATGCCATTTTCTCTTGTGGCGCGGCGGCCACTGACTAATATGGCATTGTTTTACGATGGAAACTTGAAATAGTCATAACTTCTTACCCGGTTATCAGATTTAGGTGAATCTTATATTGATGGAAAGCTTATTGAATTTCCCACATGATAAAAAGTGAAAATCTTAAAAATTACCCATGGAATAAACATCATTCAATTTAGAAGATAATACTAGACATTCTTAGGATGAAATTAGTAAGAAAACTTTGGGGTATTGCTATATCCCCCTCTTAGGAACATTCATCCTCAAATGAGACTGACTGAGATGGGAGAAATAATAAGATAAAGTAAATATTGAACATGAACAACTGAAGCATGACTGACATGTATGAGATTTATATTGAGCATGCATATCTGATGCATGATTTCATGACTTAACTGACTTATGATCACATGACTGAGATTTCTGATAACTGAGTTTCTCACAATAAGAATACATGTCTGATGCATGAACACATGACTAATCTGATGCATAAACATATGACTAAATATGCAATGGCACTTAGTACCAAGTTTAAAAAATGAAATCCTGAACATGAGATGGATACCAAGTTATAACTAAAATTTGGACATGAAAACCGAAAAGCTTAAGGAGAACTGTTACCTTGAGCTAGATTTGAGTTAGCAGAGAAGAGGTGAGGATACTTGGTATAAATGTATGCTTTTAGTTCCTAAGTATCTCCCTCAATGGACTGATTTCTCCAAAGAACTTGACTAGAGGGACTTCTTTGTTCCTCATTCTTCAAGTCTGATAGTCTAGAATCTCTTCATGAGAGAGGTTGTTCTGAATGTCGATGCCCTCAATAGGGACTACGAATAATGGATCACTTGTGTACTTCATGAGCAAGGAGACATGAAAGACTGGATGGACTGTGGCTAGATCTGAAGGCAATTCGAGATCATAAGCTACCTTGCCAAAGCGACTGAGAATTTTAAAGAAACAACATATTGGGGACTGAGCTTTCCCTTCTTGCCGAACCTCTTCACTCATTTCATGGCAGATATCTTTAGATAGACATAGTCACCAATCTTGAATTTGAGATCCTTTCTATGCACATCTACATAAGACTTCTGTCGACTATGAGCATCTCGGAGGCTTTCTCTGATTAACTGGACTTTTTCTAAAGCATCAAATACTAAGTCAGGCCCTATGACTGAGGCCCCACAAACTTTAAACCAACCAATTGGAGATCTACACCTTCTACCATAGAGAGCTTCAAATGAAGCCATCTGAATATTGGAATAATAGCTATTGTTGTATGCAAACTCAATCAAAGGTAACTGGTCATCCTAACTACCCTTGAAATCAATTGCACACACCCTTAGCATATCTTCTAGGGTCTGAATGGTCCTTTCTTTTTGACCATCTATCTGAGGATGAAAGGTTGTACTGAGATGAACTTGGGTACCAAAACCCTTTTGGAATGCTTAAAAGAAATGAAAAGTGAACTGAGTACCTCTGTCTGAGATGACAAATAATGGAACACTGTGAAATCTGACCAACTCTCTGATATAGAGTTTGGCTTAATCCTCAGCTGAATAAAAGGTATGGACTGGAAGAAAATGAGCTGATTTGGTCATTCTGTCTATAATAACCCACACTGAATTATGTTGATGACGAGTTTGAGGCAAGCTCGTCACAAAGTCCATGTTCACTTCTTCCTACTTCTAAATAGGAATACTAAACTCTTGAATGACCCACTAGGCTTCTGATGCTCTATCTTAACTTGTTGACATGTAGAGCACTTAGCCACAAAATCAGTAATATCTCTCTTCATCCCACTCCACCAATAGATCTCTCATAAGTTGCGGTACATTTTTGTAGCCCCTGGATGAATAGAGTAGTGCGTACCATGTATTTCTACAAGAATTCATTGCGTTAAGTCATCTATACTTGGAATACACAGACGACCCTGACAATGCAGAACACCATCTCCCCCTTGGGAGAAAACCTCTACTTTCTGATCCTTGACTGACTCTTTCAACTTGACCTGTTTGGGATCTCTGTCTTGCTTTTCTTTCACCTCAGAAACTAGAGATGATTTTGAACTACTCTGAACCCATACATACCCTCTTCTGAATCGACTAAGAAAACGCCTAGTCTAGAAAACTGATAGACTTCCTGAGCTAACTTTTTCTTACTGTCCTCATCATGAGCAACACTACCCATGGATAGTATACTGAGAGCATCGCCACTATGTTGGCCTTGCCCGAATGATAAAGGACACTCATTTCATAATATTTCAAGAGCTCTAACCACATTCTATGATGAAGATTGAGATCTGTCTGAGAAAAAACATATTGAAGGCTCTTACTATCCGTGAAAACATCTACATAAACACTGTAAATATAATGTCTCCAAATCTTCAAGGTAAAAACTACGGCTGCTAACTCAAGATCATGAGTAGGATAATCCTTCTCATGGGGTTTAAGTTGTCTGAAGGTGTAGGCTATGACCTTACCATGCTGCATAATGACACAACCCAAACCTACTCTGGATGCATCACAATACACTACGAAACCATCTGAACCATCTAGAAGAGCTAAAACTAAAGTTGAGGTGAGTCGCATCTTAACCTCCTGAAAACTCTTCTCACAAGGATCTGACCACTGAAACTTGACTTTTTTCTGAGTCAATCTGGGCATAGGGGATGCAATATAAGAAAATCCCTCAACAAACCATCTGTAATAGCTAGCCAAACACAAGAAACTCCTGATTTCTAATGGAGAGATAGGTCTGGGCCAGTCTCTTACCACTTTGGTCTTTTGAGGATCTACTCTAATGCCATCACCGAAAATGATATGACCAAGAAATTCTACTGACCTTAGCCAAAATTTACACTTACTGGATTTGGCGAACAACTGAAGATCTCTAAGAGTCTGAAGTATGATTCTAAGATGGTCTACATGATCATGCTCACTATGAGAATAGACCAAAATATCATCTATGAAGACTATAACGAATATGTCCAAGTACTTCATCAGGTCCATGAAAGTTGTTAGGGAATTAGTAAGAACAAAGGACATAACCAAAAACTCAAAGTGACCATACCGAGTATGAAAACCTATTTTTAAAATATCACATTCTCTGACTCTGAGCTGATGATAGCCGGATTTGAGGTCTTTCTTAGAGAAATAACTGGAACCCTAAAGTTGGTCAAACAAGTCATCAATTCTAGGCAGAGGATACTTGTTCTTGACCGTGACTTTACTGAGCTGACGATAATCAATACACATTCTGAGAGAATCGGCTTTCTTGCACACGAATAAAACTGGTGTACCCCATGGGGATACATTGGGCCTGATAAATCCCTTATCTAAGAGATCCTTCAACTGCTCTTTCAATTCTCTGAGTTCTGTTGGTTCTATTTTGTATGGAGGAATAGATATAGGCTGAGTATCTGGAAGAAGATCAATGTTAAAGTCTATTTCCCTTTCGGGAGAAATTCCTGGAAGATCTTTGGGAAAGATATCTGAATATTCATTCACTACTGGGACCGATCCAAGACTGGGAGTTTCATAATTAGTGTCCTTAACTCAAACAAGATGATAGACACATCCTTTAGATATCATTTTCCATGCCCAAAGGTAGGAAACAAGCTGACCTCTAAAAGCAGATACACTACCTTTCCACTCTAAGACGAGTTCATTTGGAAACTGAAATTGAACTATTCTGTTTTTGCATTCGACTGTGGCAAAGTAGGAATAAAGGCAATCCAAGATGAGAATGACATCAAAATTAGTCATCCATAATTCGACTAAGCCTGTTGAAGTAACTTTCTAAAATATCATAACTGGGCAGTTCCTGCATACCCGCTGAGCTATGATGGTTTTACCCACTGTGGTAGAAACTAAAAGGGGCTCTACTAGAATTTTAGGACTGACTCTGAAATCAACTGCTATATAGGGAGTAACAAAAGACAAAGAAGCTCCTATATCTAGCAAAGTGTAAACATGAACATAAAAGATCTATTATGTACCAGTAACCATATCAGGAGAATTTTCTTAATCTTGCCAGAACTGAAGAGCATAAATTTTGTTTGGGAATTGCCCACTAGTAGCGCTGGAGGTGGTATCCTGCTAGTTTGGGCAACCGGACTGAGCTGAGGAACGGTTCTACTGACCCTGATAACCTGACTGGGGACAATCTTTGACTCTGTGGCCTGGCTTGCCATATCCAAAACAAACATCACTACCAGCTATGCAAGCACCCTTGTGGTTCTTACCACAAGTCTGACAAAGAGGATTAGTTCGGGTATTGCTGACACTGTCTTGAGACTTTGATCCTAGCGCCCTATCTCTATTACCATCCCTGAACTTCAAAGTTGGAGCACTAGCTAAAGAAGGAGCTGGAACAGCTGACTTAGGATGAAATTGAGAACGATTTCCTCCTTCTGATTTGGGCTGAGTAAAGTTGAAACTACCTATCCTTGCTCTCTTATTCTGCTTTTCCCTTATCTTAATCTTTTTCCCCTCTATCTGCTGAGCATGATTCATAAGCCTGGCTATGTTTGTGTCACTATTCAATATCGTGGACCTGCACTCATTAACCATACTATCATTCACCCCAGAAAAAACTTACTTATCTTTGCCTTACTATCTGCAACCACATGAGAAGCATATCTGGCTAATTGAGTAAACTTAAGAGAATACTCTTTCACCATCATGTTACCTTGCCTAAGGTTGATAAATCTAATAGTTTAGCTTCTCTCAGCTCTAGGGGAAAGAACCTCTTTAAGAATGCGGTTACAAACTCCTCCCACTCAATAGGCCCTGCATCATCTGGTCTTTCTGACTTTCACTGCTTGTACCATGTGTGAGCAATATCCTGCAACTGATATGTAGCTAGCTCAGCACTGTCAACAACTAACCCCCCATAACATCAGTAACCTTCTGAACCTGATCGATGAATTCTTGAGGATCCTCATCTAACTTAGACCCGAGAAAGGATGGAGGATTCATTCGAGTGAAGTCCTGAATCCTGGCTGCAACTGAATTAACTATTGGGTTGGCTAGAACGACAGCTTTTCATTCATTCTGAGCATAAACTGATTGGGTAAGAGTAGTGAATACAGCTCTGAACTCTGCATGAGAAACATGTTTGCCCAAATGTACTTCAGGCTGAGGGGCTGATTGATTCTCATTTCTTCTTTTTAGAGGCATGTTCTGTAGAAGAAAATGAGAAATATATTAGGCTGACAGATTGACTTAAGACTATGCTCACTGGCATGACATAAATACTGAAAGAAGGGAAACTATTCCTAAAACAACTTATAGCCTCTTGCACATAAATGTGGCACGCAATACACCTATGCATAAGACTCTACTAGATGAGGCTTTCAGATATCCTAGGATACTATTGAACCTTAGGCTCTGATACCAAGTTTTTAATGCCCCAAATTTGGTACCCGAAACTCTACAGGCACTCATGACCCCGAAGAACCACAAGCTAACCCATGACTGATATCTTTACCTATATACTACATAATATGTTGTATAATACAAAAACATTAACTGAAAGGCCATAAGGTTCAACACTGAGATATAATATCTAATAAAAATATAACATTTGGGTAGGGTATGAAATACCCAAAACAACTGAAATAAACTGTGTGAAACATACTATAGTCTGAAAAGGCTCTAAATCATGACTGAACTGTCTGAATAAGGAGTTGATGGGACATATCCCCAACTAACTCTAACTAATAAATAAATTAATGAGGTAATAAAGTAATGATTATGTCCTCAAAAAATGAGGACTTACTGCTAACTCTAACTGCTGAGACTGGAATCTACCGATGCTCTGTAGCTCGTGTCTATGAACCTATGGTATAAGACACCATAGCACAAATACATCAGTACTTTGAATGTATTGGTATGCATGTGAAGTAGGATGAATGCATGGGGTTTATATTCATGAATAATACTGACTAACTAACTGATATGAACGTGAGAATGCATGCATGAATATATAGTAACTATAACTGAGATAGTGATAACATGAATTTACTGATAACTAACATAACTGGTAACTGAGTTCTGATGACTGATATAACTGATAACATGAGTGAATGTATCTGAAAGTCCTAAATCTGATGGAACTAACAGAGTTTTGTACTGTTCTGAGTTTATTATATCTGACAGTCCTAAATTTTATATAACTATCAGAGTTCTATTACTGAGACTGAATAACTATATCTGACAGTCCTAATTTTTGTAGCTGAAACTATGGGAAGTAGTTATCTAATGACATACCCCAAATAATGCATTATAGCTGAGTTGGTGTCCAATCTGTAACCCCAATTGGAAGGGTGTCAATACCGTACCACCGGTAAGGACAAGCTGTGAGTGATCCTCATCTGACAGTGTCCCTAAAAAAGAACGATGGAGTCCTCATCTGACAATGCTTATCCACCTCATCAAACCCCATCTGACAATGTTGATGCCTCAACCTCTACTGGCTACATAGTTTTAGAATGCAAGGATGACTTCTAGGAATCACACCCTCATCTGACAGTGTGTGCTCTCATCCTTGGGTTCACTCGATGCTAATTTCTACTCCCATCTGAATAGATACTATACATTAATTACTGAACTGGACTGAGTTAACTGAGTTTTGTTGACTGACGGAATATTACTGAGATTTCTGTATTACTAAGCTTTCTAAGATTACTAAGATTTCTAAACTTTATTGAGTTTTCCTGAGTTACATGACTAACTGAATTCTACTGAACATGGCTTGATTGAGGATATCGTGAAAACATGACACTGGCTCTAGGCACACAGCTAAATTGTCGGGTATAAGTACCCCCAAGACTCGATGGAAAGAAACTGATAAAGCATGACTTTCTTGAATACATGACCAACATCACAATCCATAATTCATTTATTGAGGCATTTCATCAAACATGTGATATGCATAAACTTGTACATGCATGAGGATTGCATAATATCATACTAGTTGGGCACTTTTTCTTCATATAGTCATTTAATCAAACACATGGTAAGCATAGTATATGTAGAAAATATTATACAATAAATAAACATCATGATTCAACTCTAATTTCATCATCCAAGGATTTAATCATAGGTTCACATGAATCTACACCTATACTAATCAATTCCACATAAAATTTATCACCCAACGTGGATTAGAATTCAATTGGCCATTATCAACATGAACAAAATCAAACCCAACATGAAATTCATAAAGAAATTCATATACTTGAACTTTGAAAAGAGATTTTTGGGCTTCATGGACGAAAGGAGTCCATGAATGAACACTATGCATACCTGGTAGTAAGTTTCTTGAAGTTCTTGAACTTGAAGAATTTGAATCTCTTAGTTCTTGAAGAAGATTTGGATTTTGTTGCTTAAGGATTGTTCTTAGAGAGAAACCCTTAAATTTTAATGTTGTGAATAATGAATTTTTTGGAGCCTTGGTCGTATATTACTAGGTATATTAACGGGTGGTAAAAGACCAAAAATCTCCTTTAAAATAACTTAAAAATAACAGGAGGGGATGTGCGACGGTGGGTGTGATGGACCATTACTTGTTCGATGGTCAGTCGTTTCGACCATCGCACGTGGACCAGGAAAAGGACTCACTACCTAAGTAGTGACGGCTTGGGCGACGGTCCATCACAAGTTTGATGGTCCGTCAACCTGTCCATCATACCTTATCCAGAAGGTTGCCTCACTGCCTTAGCTGCGATGGTCCATCGCTAGATCAACAGTCTGTCAACCTGGCCGTCGCACCTGGGCAATTCTGCCTTAAGTCATCTACACCTGGAACACACAGACGACCCTGATAATGCAGAGCACCATCTCCCCCCTGGGAGAAAACCTCTACTTTCTGTTCCTTTACTGACTCTTTCAACTTGACTAGACCGGGATCTCTATTTTACTTTTCTTTCACCTTGGAAACTAGAGATAATTCTGAACTACTCTGAACCTGTACATCAGCCTCTTTTGTATCGACTAAGAGAATGCCTAGTCTGGTAAGCTGATGGATTTCCTGAGCTAACTTTTTCTTACTGTCCTTAACATGAGCAACACTACCCATAGACAGTCTACTGAGAGCGCCGGCCGCTATGTTGGCCTTGTCCCGGATGATAAAGGACACTCATGTCATAATCTTTCAAGAGCTCTAACCACCTTCTCTGACGAAGATTGAGATCTTTCTGAGAAAAGACATACTGAAGGCTCTTATGATCTGTGAACATATCTACATGAACACCGTATAGATAATCCCTCTAAATTTTCAAGGCAAAGACTACAGCTGCTAACTCAAGATCATGAGTAGGATAATTTTTCTCATGGGGTTTAAGCTGTCTGGAGGAGTAGGTTATGACCTTACCATGATGTATGAGAACACAACCTAAACCTACTTTGGATGCATCACAATACACTAAGAAACCATTTGAACCATCGAGAAGAGCTAGGACTGAGGCTGAGGTGAGTCGAGTCTTCAACTCCCGAAAACTCTTCTCGTAAGGATCTGACCACTGAAACTTGACTTTCTTCTGAGTCAATTTGGACATAGGTGATGCAATAGAAGAAAATCCCTCAACAAACCATCTGTAACAGCCAGCCAAACCCAAGAAACTCCTAATATATGATGGAGAGACGTGTCTGGGCCAGTTTCTTACTGTTTTGTTCTTTTGAGAATTTACTCTAATGCTATCTCTGGAAACGATATGACCAAGGAATGATACTAACCTTAGCCAAAATTTGCACTTACTAAATTTGGCGAACAACTGATGATCTCTGAGGGTTTGAAATACAATTCTGAGATGGTCTGCATGATCACGCTTACTGCGGAAATAGACCAGAGTATCATTTATGAAGACTATGGCGAACATGTCCAAGTACTACTTGAACACACGATTCATCAAGTCCATGAAAGCTGCTGGGGCATGGTAAGACCAAAGGATATGACTAGGAATTTGAAGTGACCATACCGAGTATGGAAGGCTATTTTTGGAATGTCACATTCTATGGCTCTGAGCTGATGATAGCCGAATCTGAGATCTATCTTATAGAAATAACTGGCACCCTAAAATTGGCAAAATAAGTCATCGATTCTGGGAAGAGGATACTTGTTTTTTACCGTGACTTTATTGTGCTGAAAGTAATCAATACATATTCTAAGAGAACCGTCTTTATTATGCATGAATAAGATTGGTACACCCCACGGGGACACACTAGGTCTGATGAATCCCTTATATAAAAGATCCTTCAACTGCTCTTTCAGTTTTTTGAGTTCTACAGGTGCTATTCTGTATGGCAAAATAGATATAGATTGAGTATCTGGAAAAAAATCAATGACAAAGTCTATTTCCCTTACGAGAGAAATTCTTGGAAGATCTTTAGGAAAGACATCTGAATATTCATTCACTACTGGGACTGATTCAAGATTGGGAGTTTTGTAACTAGTTTCCTTAACTCAAATAAGATGATAGACACATCCTTTAGATATCATTTTCTGTGCTCGAAGGTAGGAAATAAGCTAAACTCTGAAAGAGGATACACTACCCTTCCACTCTAGGATGGGTTTATTTAGAAACTGGAACTGGACTAGTTTGTGTCTGTAGTCGACTATGGCATAGCAGGAATGAAGCCAATCCATGTCGAGAATGACATCAAAATCTGTCATCTCTAATTCGACTAAATCTGCTGAGGTGAATTTCTGAAATATCATAATCGGGCAGTTCTTGTATACCCGCCGGGCTATGATGGTCTTACCCACTAAGGTAGAGACTGAAAAGGGCTCTGCTAGAACTTCAGGACTAACTCTGAAATCAATTGCTATTTAAGGAGTAATAAAAGACAAGGAAACTCCTGGATCTAGCAAAGCATAAACATGCAAGTGAAAGATTTGTAACGTACCAGTAACCACATCAGGATAATTTTTCTGATCTTACCAGGACTGGAGAGCATACAGTCAATTAGGGTGTTGCCCACTAGTAGCACTGGAAGTGGCACCCTGCTGATTTGGGCGACTGAACTGACCTGAGGAACGGTTCTACTGGCCTTGATAACCTGACTGGGGATAATCTATGACTCTGTGGCCTAGCTTGCCACATCTAAAATAGATATCGCTACCAGCTCTGCAAGCACCCTTGTGGTTCTTACCATAAGTCTGACAAAGTGGATTAGTTCGGGCATTGCTGACACTGCCTTAAGACTTAGAGCCTGGTGCCCTATCTCTATTTCCATCCCTGAACTTAAGAGCTAGACACTGGCTGAAGAAGGAGCTAGAACTAATGACTTACGATAGAATTGAGAGTGGTTTGCTCTTTCTATTTTAGGATAAGCAAAGTTAAAACTACCAGTCTTTGCTCTCTTATTCTGTTTCTCCCTCATCTTAACCTTCTGATCTTCTATCTGCTGAGCATTAGTCATAAGCCTGGCTAAAGTCATGTCACTATCTAGCATTGCATAACTACACTCTTTGACCACACTATCATTCACCCCAGAAACAAACCTACTCATCTTGGCCCTGCTATCTGCAACCACATGAGGAGCATGTTTGGCTAATTGAGTAAACTCAAGAGAATACTCTTTCACCATCATGTTGCCCTGCCTGAGTTGATGAATTCTAAAACCTTAGCCTCTCTCAGCTCTTGGGGAAGAATCTATCTAAGAATACAGAGGCAAACTCCTCCCACTCAATAGGCCCTGCATCAACTAGCCTATCTGACTTTTACTGTTTGAACCAAGTGTGAGCAAATCCTGCAACTGGTATATAGCTAGCTCAACACTCTCAATAGCTGACACCCCCATAACTTCAGTAACTTTCTAAACCTGATCGATGAATTCTTGAGGGTCCTCATCTGACTTAGACCCAAGAAAGGATGGAGGATTTATTCAGGTAAAGTCTCGAATCCTGGCTGTAGCTAAATTGGCTACTGGGTTGGTCGGAATGACAACTGATTGTTCATTTTGAGCAGCAACTAACTGAGCAAAAGTAGTGAATGCAGCTCTTAACTCTGCATAAGAAACAAATTCGCCCAAAGGTTCTTAGGGCTTAAGGGCTGACTGATTCCTATTTCTTTTTTAGGAGGCATATTATGTAGAAGAAAGGGAGAAACAGATTAGACCTTGAGATTGACTTGAGATAATGCTCACTGGCATGACATGAATACTGAAAGAAAGGAAACTTTTCCTAAAATATCTTATAGCCTCCTTTACATAAATGTGGCGCACAACACACCCATGCACAAGACTCTACTAGATGCGGCTTTCAGACTTTCTAGGACTTTATTGAACCTTAGGCTCTGATACCAAGTTTATAACGCCTAGAATCTGGTACCCAAAATGCTATACGATGCTCAGAACCCCGAAGGACCATGAGCTAACCTATAACTGATATCTGTACCTATTTATTGTATGATATACTATATAATGCAGAAACATAAACTAAAAGGCCATAAGGTTCAAACTGTAACATAGTATCCAATAAAATAGAACATCTGGGATGGGGTATAATGCCTAAAACAAAACTGTCTAAATATACTGTTGTCTGAAAAGCCTCTAAAACATAACTTTATAAATAAGGAGATGATGTGATATGTCCCTAACTAACTCCAACAAATAAACTAATTAATAAGATAATAAAGAAATAGTCATGTCTTCGAAGAATGAGGACTCACTGCTAATTGACTACTGATATCAGGAATTTACTGATGCTCTAGAGCTCGTGCTTCAGAACCTATGGTATAAAACACCATAGCGCAAATGCGTCAGTACTTTGAATGTACTGATATGCATGTGAGGTAGGCTAAATGTATAGGGTTCATATGCATGAACAATACTGGCTAAATATATTTACTGATAACTAACATGACTGATAACAGAGTTCTTATGATTGATATAACTGATAACATGAGTGACTGTATCTGACAGTCCTAAATCTGATGGAACTAGCTGAGTTCCATACAATTCTGAGTTGACTGTATCTGACAGACCTGAGTTCTATAATTGAAATTGTAGGAAGTAGTTATCTAACCGACATGCCCCTAATACACCATATGGATGAGTTGGGGTCCAATCTGTAACACCAATTGGAAGAGTGTTAATACCGCACCACCGGTAAGGACAAGTTATGAGTGACCCTCATCTGATAGTGTCCCCAAAAGAGAATGGTGGGTTCCTCACCTGACAGTGCTTATCCACCTTATCTAACAGTGTTGATGTCTCAACCTATGTTGGTTACATAGTTTTGGAATGCAAGGATGACTTTTAAGAATCACACCCTCATCTGACAGTGTGTGTTCCCATCCTTGGATTTACTCGGTGCTAATTTCTACTCCTATCTGAATAGACACTGAACATGAATTACTGAATTGAATTAACTGAATTTCATTGACTGATGGAATAGTACTGAGATTACTGAATTACTGAGATTTCCTGAGTCATACGACTGACTGAGTTCTATAGATCATGGATTGACTGAGGATATCATGAAAAATATCACTAACTCTAGGCACACAACTATATTTTTAGGGTATAAGTACCCCCAGAACTTGATGGAAGATAACTGACAAGGCATGACATTCTTGAATGCATGACCAATCATTAACAATCCATAATACAATAACTGAAGACATTTCATGGGCATTTGATTATCATAGCTTGGTACATGAATAAGATAGCATATATACAAAGCATAATTTCATAAGGCTAACTCATGAGCAATCTCATAAGCAATTTCAATACATAAGAATGACATGGAAGTTATTTTGAACATAAGGTTAAAGCATACATTGTCATTTGGGTTACAACTTAGCTATAGTACATAATTTCTACTCCTTTAGGCATTTTATCAAACACCTTACATGCACAACTTAAGGAACAGGTGAAATCATCAAATTTCACAAATTATAAACCACCAAATTCATGGATTTCAATTTATATGCTAACATAATTTTTATAATTTCACATAAGGATCCCAAAATGAGAATCAAACAACAACCATCACATAACTTGAGCAACCCACAACATAATAATCATGATTCATAATTTAAAATAGGGTTCTTGAGCTTTATGGATGAAAGGAATCCATAAATCAACACAACACATTAGTTCTTGATTTAGCAAAGATTGATGGAGAGATTTTCTTGAAATTGAATCCCCAATTGAAACCCTAGTTTGTTCTTGAGAGAAAATTAAGAGAAACTAGTATATTTTGGTGAAGAATGGCTAAATCACGTGTTATTTGGTTTAAATAGGCGTGGAAAATTAACTCTTTTAACCCTAGATGCATCTTTTAAAATTGGTGAAAATTTCCTAATCTGGACCCCTGGCGCGACTCGGCACTATCGCCCTGTGTCAGTGGAATTTGACAATTAGGAAATAGGGGAATGGCACGACGCGGAGCCATTGCATTGCCACTTCGTTTGCGACTTGAAAGTTTGGCGTGATGCGCCACTATCGCGGACCCCTACTGGAATTTGACAAATGCCATTTTCTCTTGTGGCGCGGTGCTCCACTGACTAATATGGTGCTATTTTATGAGGAGAACTTGAAATAGTCATAACTTCTTACCTGGTTATCGAATTTAGGCAAATCTTATATTTATGGAACTCTTATTGAATTTCCCACATGAAAAAATTAAAAATCTTTAAAATTCCCCATGGAATAAACATCATTCAATTTAGAAGATAATACTAAACATTCTTGGGATGAAATTAGTTAAAAAACTTTGGGGTATTATAGACTTCTTGGTCTATTCGAAGAATGAGGTGGATCATATCGATCATCTCTGTTCTATGTTATAAACCTTGAAGGATAATCATTTGTATGCCAAGTTCTCAAAGTGTGAGTTTTGGTTAAAGGCTGTAACTTTTCTTAGTCATGTTATCTCAAGTGAAAGGATCATAATGGATCTACAAAAGGTTGCGGTGGTTAAGAAGTGGCCTAGACCTGTGACTCTAACCGATATTTGGAGCTTCTTGGGTCTAGCCGATTACTATAGGAGATTTGTGGAAATTTTTTCGACTTTAGTTGTTCCATTGACTAAGTTGACCCAGAAGAAGGTCAATTTTTTATGATCAGATATGTGTGAGGGTAGTTTTGAGAAGTTGAAAGATAAATTGGCTTCGGCTCAAGTTTTGACCTTGCCTGAAGGTAATGATGGTTTTGTAGCGTATTATGATTCTTCTCGTATTGGGCTTGGTTGTGTGATGATACAACATGGTAGGATAGTGTCCTATGCTTATAGGCAATTGAAAGTTCATAAGAAGAACTACCCTACTTATGATTTGGAGTTATTAGTCGAAGTTTTTTGCATTGAAGATTTGGCGGCACTATCTCTATGGGTTTTATGTTAACATATTCTCTGATCATAAGAGCCTACATTACGTATTCACTCAAAAGGAGTTGAATCTCAGGCAGTGAAGATGGCTTGAGTTACTAAAGGACTACGATATGAGCTTCCATTACCATCCACATAAAGCTAACGTAGTTGCTGATGCTCTTAGCAGGTTATCCATAGGGAGTTTAGCTCATATGGATGAGGATAAGTGGGAATTACTGAAGGACATTTATCCTTTGGCTAATCTTGGAGTTCATCTCATGGACTATGATGATGGTGGTGTGTTTGTGCATTTGGTAGAATAATCATGTCTTATTATAGAGATAAAGGAAAATCAAATTTTTGATCCCGATTTGATGACCATTAAGAGTAATATGGGTCAACAAAAAGTTATTAATTTTGCGATTAGTAATGATAGTATCTTGAGGTACCAAGGTAGGTTATGTGTTCCCGATGTTGATGGATTAAGGGAAAGGAATACAGCTGAGGCTCATAGGTCTCGGTATGTTACTCATCCTGATTCTACAAAGATGTATCATGATCTTAGAGAGTTTTATTGGTGGATTAATATGAAGTGAGATGTGGCTAGCTATGTGGCTAAATGTATAGTGTGTCAATAGGTGAAAGTTGAGCACTTGAGACCTAGTAGTTTGTATCAAGAGATAGAGTTACCCAAATGGAAGTGGGAAGTGTTAATATGGATTTTGTCGCCGATCTTCCCCAGTCCCGAAATCAATGTGATTCTATTTGGGCCATCGTGGATAGAATGACCAAGTCCGCTCACTTCTTGCCAGTGAGGACTAGTTTTTGGGTGGAGGATTATGCTAAGTTGTATCTTGTAGAGATTATGAAGTTGCATGGTGCTCTAGTTTCTATCATTTTGGATCATGGTACTCCATTCTCATTGCATTTTTAGAAGCCATTTCAAAAATATTTGGGAACTAAGGTGTGCCTTAGCACCGTTTTCCACCCGCAAATGGATGGATAAGCGGAGAAGACTATCTAAACATTGGAAGATATGTTGTGTGCTTGATTAAGATGGTAGTTGGTATGACCATTTGCCTATGATTGAGTTTGCTTATAATAATAGTTACCATTCGAGCATCGGTATGGCCCTTTTTGAGGCATTGTATTGTAGGAGATATCGTTCTCCTATTGGGTGGTATGAAGTTGGTGAGGGTAAGTTTCTTGACCCTGATTTGGTTCACCAAGCCTTGGAGAAAGTGAAGGTGATTCGTGATAGGTTGACAACCCCTCAAAGTCACAAAAGTCCTATGCGGATGTTAGGCATAGGGATTTGGAGTTTAATGTTATTGAATGGATATTCTTGAAGGTATCTTCCATGAAGGGAGAGATATGATTTGGTAAGAAGGGGAAGCTTAGTCCTCGTTATATTAGTCCATATTTGATTTTAAAGAGGGTTGGTAATATTGCCTATGAGTTGGAGTTTCCCTCTAGTTTGAGCTCCATCCATCCGGTATTCCATGTGTCTATGTTAGGGAAATGTATAGGTTACCCTTCGTTAGTTGTTCCCTTGGAATATATTGGTATTTCAAACTCTTTGTACTATGAGAAGGTACCGGTGAAGATCTTGGATCGACAAGTTTGCCGATTACAAAAGAAAGAGGTAGCTTTGGTGAAGGTTCTATAGAGGAACCAAAAGTTCGAGAAAGCTACGTAGGAGGCGGAAGAGAACATAAAGTCCAAGTATCCGCATTTGTTTTCTATTTTGGAAAATCGTGCTTGAGGTATGTATTAATCTTCTTAACTTGATTTATGTCTTTGATAGGCCATGGGTTCAAGTCCCTAAACTTTGAATTGAGCAAGTGTTTTGATAGACGATGGATTCGAGTCCCAAAGTCAATTGAATGAATAATCGATTGATAGTGATCATGGCATATGTCTTATCCTTGTTGTATGTCTTTGTGTTCTAACTTGGTTAAAGGTTAGTTTGATGTGTAATAATGTGTTAACTCATGTTTGTGTTTGCCTTACCATAATTTGAGGACGAATGATCCAAGTGGGGGAGAATTGAGACACCTAGGCTTTGGACCCTTAGAAAAGTTCCCTTAGTTGAAGTTTCTGGGAAAGGTACGACTAAGGGTACTAGTCGTACCCTAGGATACGACTTGGGGTCCTATCACTCGTATGTTAGGTAGTGCAGTGGGGATTACATTTTGTCCAAGGTAAGGTTTAGCCTCTCCAAAGTCGTATGTTTCCTAGTCGTAGGATGTCAAATGCTTAGCCTAGTTAAATCTATCCGAGGTACGGTTTAGGGTACCATTCATTCCCCAAGATATGAGTTAGCTTAGCATGGTCGTATGTTGAACAGTTTATGGGTCCATGGTGAATCCTAGGGTACTAATTAGGGTGTCACTCATACCCTAGGGTATAGCTTGGATGTGGAACTTGTACCCTTTTAGGTGCAACTTTCAGCTTTTAAGTGAGGGAATTTTAGGCATTTCCCACCCCTAAACCCTTATAACCCACAACTTATAACCTCATTTATCCCTTCATTCTTCACATATGCAATTTCTAAAACATTCCAAAACACTCTCAAACATTCTTTAACAAGATTGGAGGCTAGGGTTTCAAGAGTGTTCATCTAAAGGCTAAAGGGCTCAAGAATATTTCCATGAATCATCTTGTATTACGCATGTGACTCTTCCCTTATTATTATTTCTCAAATATCATCTTATTTAAATATTTTTTATGAATCTTTAATGGTGGTTTTGAAACAAATGTTGAGGGTTTTGATGTATAGTGATGGTTAATGTTTACTCTTGTTTAAATTTGTGTTTATACATGTTTTTGGTGATGATTGGCTCATGTGGGTGCTTATTGATTGTGGTTTAACAAATGTGTCATGAGTAACCCTAATATTGATGGTTTTCACTTGGGGTTTGGTCATGGTAAAGGTATGCCCTCAAGGTGTTTGTGAAAATGTCTACTAGAAATAACTAGTCACATATTGATGGTGATTTGAACTAAGGTGATGGCTTAATAAGTAAGAATGATTGGTAAATGACCTTGTAAAGGCCTTGTTGGCCCTTTAATGATATAATTGGTGACCTTGGTAGTTGTTTTGGTTTAAAAAGGGTTTGAGTTCCTAAGCATGAAATTGAATTATGTTTGAACTAAAGCTTGGGGTAAGAATACTAATAAATGATTTGATAAAGGTCTTGATAACCACAATTGAATTGAATAGTAGTTGAAACTAAGGCATTGTCCATTGATAAATGATTCATAAAGACCTTGTGGTCATGTGTGGTGTTGAATTGTGGCCTTGATGGCTTAAAATGGCTAAGTGGGTTAAATTCCTTAAATGTTGAATTGAGTGGATGTGAATGCATGGACAAAGGGTTAGAGTCCCAATGTCTACTAGTAATGTACATGATTGCTTGCAGTTAGAGTCCACTTATGTGATAAGATGGCTTGTGGTTAGAGTCTACTTATTTGCTAAGATGGGGTAGTGGTTAGAATTCATTTCTCTAACTAAATGGCTTATGGTTAGAGTCCACTTTTCTAGCAAAAGGCTTGTGGTTAGAGTCCACTTGCACAATAAGACAACTTGGGGTTAGAGTCTTCTTGCTTGATATAACCTATGCGGGTGGAAGGTTAGAGTCCTCCACTTCATGGTTCATGATTGGGTACTTGAAATGTATGCTATGGCCTTGTTATCTTTTTGGCACTTGATATATTTACATATATCTACATGTTTATGTTTATGAATGTGGTGGCTTATGATTGTTTGACTTGGTATTGAATAATGACACTATTTTATCCTTGCCCTTGATTTACATGCTAGCGCACCAACCGTGAACTGTCTCTGGACGCTGTCTCCCCACGTAACACAGGAGTCGGATCTTCTTCTTCTCTTCCTGTGCAGTGACCAGTTGTTCGAGCGGATCGTGTGTTGACTTTAAAATGGTGATCTTCTATACTTCGGAAGGCATACATTTCATAGTCTTTCTATCTTATGTCATAGACTTGTATTAGACTTAGTTTTTAGGCTACTGTCGGGGGCATGTCTCGATATATTATAAACATCAGATTGGTAGAGGCTTGTGGATAACTGCAGACTGGGTAGGTTAGATGTTGTATGTTGACATGAATGGAAATATTAGAAATTCTTAAGTTATGTTCATTATACTTGTTTCAGTTATCTTATTATATGTTTGGAGTTCATCCTGCGCTTGTGGATTGATATGATGGTTAGGATGGGTTAACGGGGCAATCTCTGATCTTTGTTAGGCTTGAGATGTTCATATGACAAGGCCCGATTTTGGGTCATGTCATTCTTTGGCTATGTCTTGTCTTAGAGGCAGGGCTAATAGAGCATCTCATAAATAGAGACACGATGTGGAAATATCAACTCATGCCTATAGGATATAACTTGTTGCTTGAAAGTTCGTGGGCTAAGTCTCATTTCTAAGGCAAGTGTTATAGAACATTTCATAAATTAAAACACAATATGGTAGTGTCAACTCTTGCCCAATGGACCAACTTGTTGTTTGAAAGTCTTTACGCTAAGTCTTTCCTCTGAGGCAACAGTTATAGAGCATCTCATAAATCAAAACACAATGTGGTAGTGTCAACTTTTTCCCGTGGGGTATAACTTCTTGTTTGAAAGTCCTTGGGCTAAGTCTTGCCTTTAAGGCAAGAGTCATGGAGCATCTCATAAATCAAGACCCAATGTGGTAGTGTCAACACTAGCCCGTGGGATATAACTTGTTGTTTGCAAGTCCATGGGCTAAGTCTTGTCTCTAAGACAAGAGTTATAGAAAATCTCATAACTAAAAACACAATGTGGTAGTGTCAACTCTTGTTCGTGGGACTTAACTTGTTTTTTGAACGTCCTTGGGCAACGTCTTGCCCCTAAGACAAGATTTATAAAGCATCTCATAAATCAAAACACAATATGGTCGTATCAACTTTTGCCCATGAGGCGTATCTTGTTGTTTGTAAGGAATTGAAGAAAAGAAAAAAGAAAAAAATAATAATAATAATTCAGATAAAAACATTTTAAAAAAAAATAAAAATAAAAATCAAAGAAAAAAATAGAAGTTGAGAGGAGTACGGTTGAGAAAAACTGTTTTAAAAAAAAAAGAAAAAAAATTAAAATTAAAATAAAATTAAAAAAATAGAAGTTGAAAGATAAATGAGTATGAACTGCTATTTAAAAATATTTGATATAGAGAGAGGTAAATCGATATTTGTTCCATATGAAAGAAAAATAATTTTATAGGACTTTTTTTATAGTATAAGAATTATTTCTTTAGTTAATAGGGCGACGGAGGATCCATTTAGAATTAAGTTATCAATTGGAAAATAAACTGACAAACGCTATAATGGGTATTTATTTTGTTTTTTGAATGACAATAACGTTGGGTCAACTAGTACCTATCTCATTCAAAAGCTGGTGGTTCACACTTGACATTATTAAAAAAAGAATTCTTCAAAGTTACTACTCCTAGTAAACATGCATCCAGCAATCAACCACTCATTTATCCCGTTAAAAGAATTACACTAGAGATTGTTACTCCGATCCAATTCGAAACGTGCTAGCTGGGATGGGAATTAGTTAAATATTATTTACTCTAGTCTGATATAAGTGACTTATTAAGAATTTTTTTATAGAGATCAAATTGAGGTACAGTACACGCGATGCTTCTTCTCCGCTGCTTATTCTTCGCTTTACCAGTTTTCAATATTTTTTCACCATTACAACCATATTAAAGATTCCAAGTGATTTCATTGAGTCAATTTCAAATTTCAAGTCCATTCTTATCACTCCAAAAGTTTTTAAATTCAATTTCAAGTTTCAAACTTTGAATTCCATTGAGTTTATGAAGAAAGCTTTTTCAAAGTATTAAATGAAATCTTCCGTTAATTTTTCATTGAAACTCGGAAGATTCAAATAGTGAGTTTCATTAGTGGAAGATTCAATGAAACTTTCTAATTGAATGGAACTCGCTAATTGAAAACTCAATGGAAGATTCAATTTCCATTAATGGAACTCGGAAAATTCAAAAAATTTAATTTCATGTATGAAGACAAAAATACGAACTGTACATGTATGAAGCTATTCAATCTTCCGTTAATGAAACTCGAAAGATTCAATTTCTATAAATGGAACTCGGAAGATTCAATTAGTGAGTTTCGGAGTTTGAATCTTTCGAATCTTCCATTGAGTTTCAATTAGCGAGTTCGAAGCAGAATCTTCAACAATTCAATTTCAATTCAACAATGGAGCAACCATTGTTGAAGAAAAGAAAGAAAGAAAGAAGAAAGAGAATGAAAAAATAAATAAAAATATAAAACTTTAAATAATTATAAAATTAAGCGATTGTTTGGCAAAAAAAAAAAGAGTTTTATAACGCTTTTAACACTATTCACGTGCTCAATGCGCATGACTAACACGCAATGTGCCAAGTGGCAGATATATGCCATTAAAATACGAAAAAAAAAGTGTTGGGATAATAGGACCCCCTTAAAGTTCAGTATGTTTAATTGGTAATACGATCAAACTTCAGGTATTTTTGTGAGTATTCTCCCTAAAATGTATTATAAATTATAATAATTAATAGTTTAAAATATCTAAAAAAAATTAATCTTTTATATACTTCAAAACAATATGTAAAAATTATTATAAATCACAATATTTAACAACTTAAAAAAATTTTAAAATATAAAATATTTGGTTGACTTTCAAAATTTTATCACTGCCACTTAAAATGGAATAAAAGAAAAGTATTATAAATCACAATAGAAAATCTTGAATTATTTTAAAAACGTTATTAACTATTAATGCCACAAAAGTTTGGACAAAAAGACAACATATATTATTTACAAATTACATTAATTTTTTTTTATAAATTACAATAGTTAACAACTTAAAATATCTAAAAACATCTTAAAAATATGATTGATTATCGAAATTCTATTTGTGTCGTATAAATTGAGAAAAAAATATATATATTAAATCCATACTAGATCCCGAATAAATATTAGAATGCATATGCAATCTATATTTTTAAACTTTTATTTAATTTAAAATACTCAAAATATCTTCATATTGAGCCGATGCAAACACGGGCCAGATGCCCCTTGTGCTTACATAAATGATTGATATTAATTTTTCTTAGATCAGTAAGAGATTTCCAATATCTTAATAATATCCTTTATAGAATAGAATGTCAGCACTTCCTTTCCTGTCTATTTTTCAAAGTCTTCCTCGACTATTGTCCATTTTGGTAGCTTCTATCAAAGGTCCCCGCCATCCTTTTCCTCTTTTATATTAAAACTAGATATCGACGAGTTTGTGTTATATATTATTCTTTTATCTCAATGTATGTGACATAAATAGAATTTAAATAATTAATTATTAAAATAATTTAAAATTTTAAATATTATAATTTATAATACTTGTTTTTCAATTCAAATTTTAAATGACAATTGTTGATGTGATGTTCAATGGTAAGGCTGTAATGCCTGGCAAGGCTATCAACACCACTAATAAATTTGATGCCCTAAATGAGGAGGATGCTAAGGCAGATGGTGAATTTACCTCACGTGAGGCAAATGCCTCTGACAAACAACCCCCCAGAGTAAAGAAAAAAGGGGCGGAAGGAGGGGGCAACCAATAGCAACAACCAATAAAAGAAAAACATATAAACAATTCCGAAGTACAACAACAGTCCACCAAAGAATGATTTAATCAGCCATTTTACCATTTACAACCACCAATAAAAGGAAGAGGTGATAGGAAGCCTAAATAAATAGCTGAAGCTGATCAAATAATGAGCAGCGTGGAGATGATCACAGAAGTGCAGGTTGAAGAACCATTTTAAATATGATGCCCATGGAGATTCCCATAATAATTTGATAACAATGGAAGATGAATGAAGTCCATAAATGGCTGGAAATCAGCCAAAAGCAGATCCGAAAATATCTGCAGGATGCCAGTTACAGACTAGCAATCAGGAGAAATTTCCTACATGTATAGCAGTAGGTAGGGTTTTTTACTAAAGATTCATATAAGCAAATTCAAAGGTCAGAGAACTTAGTTATTATGGAGATGTCCGCAGCAGTGCAAGTTGATGACACGCAAATAAGGCTGCAACAAATTGAATCTCTTAATAAGATTTTGCATAGCACAATAACCCATGCTCCTGAAATAGATAAAAAAACATCAGAGAGTGAGGAAGAATAAGTAAAGGATAATGAAGATCAAATATTCAGAGATGGTGACCTTTCTCCAAGAGTTATACAGGCAACCAAATCAGCAAGGAAAAGTGAAAAACAAGGGAATAGTGATTCACTTCTTTCTGTCAGGGTCCAACCTAAAAGGAAGGTGGTTACTAAGCAAGGGTCTAAATGTTGAAAGCCTTCATATGAAATATAAGATCGATAAAGTCACAAAAAGCTTTTCAAAGAGGTACAAATATTGCATAATTTTCATAAATTTGCTTTTGTAACTGTAGTAGAACCTTTTCAACATTGTAGAATAATCAATAAATATAACAAGATTGAAGATGTCTCAGGCAGTCCACGACTGTAATGGAAAGATATGGGTATTTAGCAATCACGGTTATGATATGACAGGTGAGAAACTCATATCAGCAGATTACTATTTAGTTTTAGGAGGTATACTTTGGCTCTATTTTTTGTGTGTTCATTGTCTATGCTGTGAAAAATATGAGGGAAAATATTATTGAATTGTTGTATCTAAATTATTAGATTGAGACCCTATTTATAGACACTACATTCCAATCTTATTCCTAATAGAACACTACATTACAATCCCTTCCTAAGTAGAATTCAATATGTTATTCCTATTCATATTCTAACACTCCCCTCAAGCTGGTGCATACAAGTCATATGTACCAAACTTATTATAAATGTAATTAATACAAGGACTGGTGAGGGACTTGGTGAAGATATCTGCAAGTTGATCACTCGACTTCACAAATTTTGTAACAATATCTCCCGAGAGTATCTTTTCTCCGACAAAGTGACAATCAATCTTTAAGTGTTTGGTCCTCTCATGGAACACTAGATTAGATGCAATATGAATAGCTGTTTGATTATCACATACAAGTTCCATCTTACCAGTTTCTCCAAATTTTAATTCTCTCAGCAATTATTTGATCCAAACCAGCTCGCAAGTTGCTGCAGTCGTGGCTCGATATTCTGCTTCGGCACTATATCGAGCAACCACACTCTGTTTCTTACTCTTTCAGGACACCAAATTACCTCCTACTAAAACACAATATCCAGATGTAGAACGTCTATCAGAGGGTGATCCTGCCCAATCAGCATCTGTATATCCAATGATATGTTCATGGTCTCGATCCTCGAAGAGTATTCTTTTACCTGAAGATGACTTTATATATCGCAAAATTCGAACAACTACATCCCAATAACTATCACAGGGGGAGTCATAAACTGACTTACAACACTCATAGGAAAAGAGATGTCAGGTCTAGTCACTGTGAGATAATTCAACTTTCCAACCAACTGTCTTTACCTTTCAGGATCACTGAGTAGCTCCCCCTGTCCTAGCAAAAGTTTAGCATTTGGATCCATAAGAGTGTCAATGGATCGACATCTCATCATTCCTGTTTCCTCAAGAATGTCTAAAGCATACTTGCGTTGAAAAATAACAATACCTGAGCTGGACTAAGCAACCTCAATACCTAGAAAGTATTTCAATCTGCCAAGGTTTTTAGTCTGGAAATGCTGAAAGAGATGTTGCTTCAAGTTGGTGATACCATCTTGATCATTGCCGGTGATAACAATATCATCAACATAAACCACCAAATAAATACACAGATTTGGTTCAGAATGGCGATAAAACACTGAATGATCAGCTCCACTACGAATCATGCCAAACTCCTGATAACACACGAGATAAATGTAGAAAAATCAAGAAGCACCAAATGAATTATTAACATTTGTAACATTCAACACATTTCTAAATGTTTCCAAATTCTTCTTAAATCAACACATACACATAATAAAAATAATAAATAATAAATAATAATTACATTTTACTATATCACCCCTAATTGATTATTATGGTCATTTAAGCATTGTGCACATAAGTTGAAATAGAAAAAATATTATAAATCACAATTATCAAAAATTTAAATTATTTAAATAAATATAATTGGCTATCGTCGACACAAAACTCTGGATAAGGAGAGTAGCATATATTATTCAAAAATTACATAAAAAGTATTATAAATTACAATAGTTAACAACTTAAACTATCTAAAAACAATTTAATATGTTATATATTTCAAAAAAAATTACATGAAAAATACTAGAAATCACAATAATTAACAACTTAAAAAATTTAAAAGATATAAAATATTTGATCGACTCTTAAAATTATATTAGTGTCAATAAAATTGGAATAAAAGAAAAGTATTATAAATTACAATAATTAAAAAATTAAATTATTTTTAAAATATAATTGACTATCAATGCCACGAAAATTTGGACAAGAAAAGTAACGTATATTAATTTGAAAATTACATAAAAATATTATAAATTACAATAGTTAACTTAAATTATCTAAATACATATTAAAATAACATATGTTAAACTCATGCTAGATTCCGGATGAATCCTAAAAAACATAGGCATACTTTTATTAAAAAATTTTAATTTAAATATATCAAAATTGGAAAGATAAATAAATATCTTAATGTTTGGCCGTGCTAACACGGGCCATGCTCCTCTAGTACTACTTATAAGTTTAATGAACTTAAATGACTAAACTACCCTTATTTTTTAAATCATTGACTGAAAGCATTGAAACTACCTTTTCTAATATATATAAAAGAGAAAATGTTCTATTTCATCCTTGAACTATATTGGCTGAGATACACTTCAATTTAACCGGGGTCCTATTACCCCTCTGAACTAATTAAAAGTGTAATTTTGACACCCTTAGTGCCTACGTGGCACAACACACTGAAGGGTCCACGTAGGCACACGTGTGTGCCACGTATGTGTCATGTAGGCACTAATAGTGCCAAAATTACACTTTTAATTAGTTTAGAGGTAATAAAATCCCCGTTAAGTTGAGGTGTGTCTCAGCTATTTCGGATATAGTTCAACGGTGAAATAGGGTATTTTCTCTAGATAGAATTAAAAGTTACTAAAAGGAATCAATTTCAGATTCACTTCATTCCAGGTTTTGCTCTTTTGAACTTCGGGAAAAACCTTTTTTTTTAATCAATATTATTTTTCCTTCTATAGACGATGAAAATGATTATAGGTATCTCTTTGTGATAAATAGAATCACAATCAGGGAAAGTGCCGTTTGTTTAAGAGTAACCAAAAGCAGTGTGAAAAAAGGAGCCACAAAGGTGTAAAAGGAAGTGGAAAGTTTGTTCAAGAAAATGAAAAGTGGCTTTCAGGAACTTCCTAAAATGAGGACAGATTTCTTTTTTTTTTTTTTGGTAAACAAGCGAGGTTTTATTTATAACACAAAATATATTTACAAGCCTTGTTGTGATCCGGTCACAATTATAGTAGTAGAAGCCCTATTTATATCCTGCATAGAACTAATATAGCACCCACTCGGGTGAACAGACAGTTTTCACCCTCCTAATTGATAATACTCCATTTATATTTGCATACAAAATATCACGAAGTGACTGTGGTGGAGTCCAAAACAACGTAGTAGTAGAGGTTGTACTAGATAATCTAGCTAATCCATCAGCTAACTGATTCTACTCTCTGAAGAAGTGGTGTAGCAGGAGACTATCCAGTACGCCCAGGAGGTACTTGCAATCAGATATCAAAGTAGAGTTAGAATCTGCATTAGGATCAAGTAACCGAACTAGTTGTTGAGAATCTATTCCAATTTTCAGAGGAAGGAGGTTGTTTTGGCGGGCTAGTTGGAGTCCTAGTAATAAGGCATGGGTTTCTCCTTCCAGAGCATCCGTAGCAGTGTAATTACCATGAAAGCCTAATACCCATTCTCCCCTATAATTTCTGAAGACGCCACCTACACCGAATTGGTATTGATTTATAGATGAACCCTCGGCAGCTCAGTCAGTATTGAGCACGTAGTTTACTTGCGCAGGAGGTTTCCACTTGGTGTACATAGTAATGTAGGTTTTATTGGGGCCTGTAGGGCCCGCTAAAAATCAAAATTCTTCAGCCAATTGAGAGACATCCTTTAGAAGGGGTGAGAATGGAATGCCTTTAAATATGAAATTGTTTCGAGCAAGCCAGATATGCTAGATACAAAAACTAATGTAGATCTTGGATGGCATACGTAACAACACCCCTTGGGAGGGGTTTAAATGGAGGTGAATGAAATCAAGTAGCTGACGGGATGGGTGAGTATCAGCAGAAACTAGAGTAGTCACCTAATTCGTGACTCCTAAGCTGGTCCATATCCGTGCGACCTTTGGACAGAGCACCAATAGGTGCGCATTTGTTTCTTCAGTCATTGAATTGCAAAGCTTACACATAGGAGACTCTACAACTTTGATGTGGAAAAGTAAGCTAGAGTTAGCCGTTCTTCAATGATTCAGGAGCCACAGAAAATACTTTACTTTAGGAGGGAGCAGAAGCTTCCAAATCCAAGTAAAAGAGGTAAGGTTCTCAGATGGAAGTGTGGTTGGAGGATTTGTACTGTAAGCACTTTCTAATGCTGTTGTGCATGATTTAATAGAAAAGTAGCCCGTGGTAGTTAGGTCCCAAGAGATACGATCATAAGAGCTCAAGAACCTGGGGAAGTATACTTGTTGAGTTTGGGACGTCGTTGATTCCGATGTTGGACCGACAATTTAGAGAAATCCCATGTGCCTTCCCTTCTAACATCCGAGATGTGGTAGGACATCTCCTGCCTTTGAAAAGGCCCATGAATTTGGTTACGAATAAGGAAGTTTGGCTTAACCCAAGCGTCATTGAAGAAATTGATGAACTGCCCACTGGCAGGTTGCCATCGAAGGTCGACCTGGCAGTGGTTCCAACCAATCTTTAGTGCTTTCCAAGTAGTTAAAGACGTTACAGAGGAGGGGGCACGACGAGTATGGTGCAAATACTTACCTTTTAAGAGGCTAGCCCAAAAAGTATTCGAGTGGAAAGCTCGCCAAGCCGTGCCCGCCAAAAGTGCTTTATTTTTTATCCGAAGATCTTGAATACCCAATCCCCCGATGTCCTTGGGTTTTGTAAGAGTCGACCATTTGAAGAGATGTATCTTTTTCCTGGCTGTGGTGGATCCCTAAAAGAAGTTACTCTCACAGCGCTCTAAGCATTTGGTAATGTATCTCGGGATTTGAAAAAGCTGCATGAGGTGATTCGGAATGTTGTTAAGGGTGGATTTGATTAAGGTAAATTTACCCGTAGGAGATAGGAAGGTAGTTTTCCAGTTAGTTAGCCGACGCCTAAAGTAGTCAATGAGAAATTGATAATCAGCTCTGACTAATTTGGTATTTGAGATTGGGAAACCCAAGTATTTCCCAAAAGATAAGCCTTCCAATATATTTAGGGAGTCAACAGCGAGTTTCCTTTTGGTAGCCGGCGAATTATTCGAGAAAAAGATTTTTGATTTTAAGTAGTTGATTTTTTGTCCCGAAACTGCTCCAAAGTGAGTCATTATGGTAGGGATTGTGCCCATAGTCTCATTATCTAACTCTCCACACAGAATAATGTCGTCAGTGAAAAGGAGATGAGAGAGTTGAATTCCCCCTGTGGAGAGAGTAATGTGCTTCCATAAAACCGAATTCTACAACTTGAAAATCTTTGTTAAAGTAGGAAATAAAATTGGAACCCTACTCAAGATAGATACATGTACCTTTTCTACAACTAGAGAACGGTATGCTAGGTTGTGTTTACAAGTTCCACTCGAACAACCGTTATTGCACCACATATACATCGGAACTCATACACAAATTATCCACTATGAAGGAGCGAACTTGCTATGTACAAAATGTGGAAGGTTGGGACACGTAGTGAGGAACTACCAGTTCGCTATACCTAACTTAGTCGGAAAGCAGGATGAGACTACCGGACCATCGTCTATCCTAAAAAATAACCATTCTACGAAGGAAAAAGACGGATGGAATTTGGTGCACTTCCCTAAACGGCAAAATAGAATACCCCCAGTAAGAAGTCAGCAACACCCACCTCCAGGTGAAGGTAATAGTCGTGGAAAAGGTAGGATTTCAAATTCAACGTTCAATCCAGGTACGTCTATTCATCGCCCTAATTCCATTACGCAGCCCGAGACCTCTGCGCCTAAGTTTTTTAACCAAAGGACTTTATTGTCTGTCTCTCAACGCCGCCAATGACGCTAGTAACGACGCCAACTTAGACTCAATTAATGGTAGTGATTTTTCTCCTAATTACAATCCTACCCAACTAAAAGCAGCCGCCAAAACAAAGCCATCTCTTGTGGACGGCCACGTCAGCCCTGCTGTTGGCAGTGACCTCCCTTCCTACGTGGACAAAATAGAAAACAACATGCAGTTATTGTCCACCTCTTTGCCGGCCAATGATTTTCATATAAATCTCCCAGATCATTACCCTTCTAATTCTTATCCATCAGGTAAAAATTTATCTGATATTTCTCCTACCAACATAAACATAACCCCTGATACCCCTATACCCCCAACATCGACACCCCTGCCAGATCAGTATAAATTAAATGACCCACCCAAATTGTCCTTACCTGGGAGTACACTTACACCTCAAACCAACATCTCCTCTTCCATCGTTAATTCAAACAGCAATGGAGAATACAGAAAACCCACGTCCAATATTTTCCTTGATGAACCCTATCCCACTCCGACCACCCCCGTCATGGTTGGAAGTGGGTCTGCCGGGTCATGCACTAACGTTTACAATGATAATCAACGGGCAGGAGAGCGTAATACAGATATAAAATCCTAAAGACCTTGCCCAAATAGTGACGGAGGGGATGACCCTCGGTTGTAGGCTTATGGACAGTTCCACTGGTTTGCTCACCCGCAACCAAATCCAAATCCGTTCAAAGCTTCGACTTCGAACGTAGACCCTCCGACTCTCAACAACTTGATGATGCCGGGCCTTTCTTTCTATCCCCAGCCATCTCCAGAGGACGAAATACTACCATGGATACAGAAGCATGTTACGCCAGTGGTGGTGGAGCCATTAACGCCAACAGTGGAGCAGCAGACACCAGCGCAAAACCCGCTGGAACCCATCTTTGTGCCAATCGATTTAGTCGACGACATACAAGAGGCGGGAACTATGACGTCTACTCATCTGAGGCAGGTACGATTATTCCTGCTCAAAGAGCACCATGCAAGAAAAATAAACGTAAATTGTCCCCAAAATATGTTCAAATGCTCGGTTCACCTGAGACCCACATTGAATCCGGGCGTGGGGAAATATGCTGTGATAATGAGTCCCTCTCTCAGAGAGAGGGACTCTAAACTTGCATGTCGTGCTAATGCTCAGCACCGTTTTTACAAGCCTATGAATTTCATAATTTGGAACTACATAGGCTCTATATCTAGGGATTTTAGGCTAGCTTCTAAGGAGCTCATAGCAAATCATAAACCTGCTCTAGTAGTGCTGCTTGAAACGCATAGGAAAAGCCATCAGTCTCTGCCACACGAGTTTACCTTTTCGAATGTCCTAGCTGTCCCGGCTGAGGGACGAGCTGGTGGCATGGCACTTCTCTGGCATGATGACTTAATATCTCAAATGTTTTTGTAACGCATCAAGAGATTCACTGCATGGTTCAGGTAATACCCTCTCCTTTTCAATGGTTGTTTTCTGCTATTTATGCTTGCAATAATACAACTAGTAGGGTGAACCTTTGGAACAACTTGAAGATGGTGTCGGATAGTCACTCTGGTCCTTGGTTACTAAGAGGTGATTTTAATGAAGTCACTACATCTACCGAGAAATTTGGAGGGCAGACTACTGAAATTAATAGGACTGGTAGGTTTATACAATGCCTTAACTATTGTAAAATGATTTGGTCATTCATTTATTCTCCTAGGAGTTCTAGAAATATATAATTGTTATCCTGAATTTTGACCACTAGGATAAAGTGATCAACTCATCAACCAAGAACCAGCTTCTCAATTTATTACAATGACCTGGACTAGAAAAAGATTCTTTAAGACGGCATTTTCCAACTTATGGATATTGGATGGATTTCATTTCCCTTTTCGCTGTCATAACTTATAAATTTAATGTCACTTGCTCCAAATAAATTCATCAAAAAGAATGTGTTGACATCATTATGATCTATAATGCTACATTTTTCTTATACAGCATTCTCTGAGCAACCGAACACCAGAAAACATTTTAAAAGAAATATATGATTCATGGAAATGACTCCCCTCATAACAAATACACCACGTTGATGCTTTTTAAACAACCGGAAAAAAAAAATAGCAACTGTCTTCTGCCGCCGCCCCCCACAAAAAAAAAAAAAAAGGTTTTATTTGATTCAAGCATTTGTGTTCACCAGGTCAATCCAGTAAACCGGTATAGAAGATCCACAAAGAAAACAAGGATGGTAGACACATGTTCAGTTATAAAATTTGGCATATCCTAATCAATTACCAAAGGGAGCTTCTGGAAGACCCTACTTTGATTCACCCGAAGAAATTGCAGGTTCATCCTTTTTTGAACCAGAGTCCAATTTTCCAGAAATAACCTCCATTGTCTTATAGAATTCCTCAGGGAGAGGACCAGGACGGGCAGGGGAATGTGTTTTGGTACTGGAGCATCATTTTCAATGACTTCACATTCATAGTCATTAGGAATACCCCAAGGTTTCCACTCTGCATAACAAAGTAATTATTAAATTTAATTTTAAATACCACTCTGCATAACAAAGTTAGTGATTCAAAGTCTTGAAAGAAAGTACGATAACACATCATCTTTAGGAGCTCGAATTGACAAATAACTCCCAACTCGAGGGGTTGATAAATCAGCCAAATTTCACTGTCAGAATTTTAAATTAAGTCACTCCCAATTACCTAGTTAGAATCTTAATATCAAACCCCTCCTAATACTTGAAGTCACTGAAACACCTAGCATAGGACAAAGTTGAACATGAATTGCATTTCCAACATTAAATCAAAGTGAGATTTTTTTTAAAGTTATCTTGGTGGAAGTATTGTTTCTGCCTTTGTCCCTCCATTGAAACTTCCTGTTTTGTCAACAGAAATTAAAAAATACAACAGCAATTTCCCCCAATCCAGAACAGTTCTCAGGCAGCAGACCCAGAAAAAACACAGAAAGTTGCAAAGAAGGGACACGGCAAAAAAAATACTCCACACAGAACTAGAAAAAAGGTTTAAAGCAGAAGAAACCTCTGCAAAAGGAGGAAGCCAAAAAGCATAACGTTCTTCCACAAATTGGGAAATGTTAATAGACGATACAATAGCATGACAGATTGCATATTGATGTGCCAGAGTAGATAAATATATCTTGAGGTTCTATAAAACCTTATCACAAAGAGACAGAAAGCTGGAGGCCACGTGGAATGACAACATACGAATTTGAATACAATTTTAGAGTGGAGAGAATGAATACAAAGGCATTTCATTGAGGTGTGAGTGGAATTGGCTAACAAAGATCACATAAGAGACAAAGCGCCGGGGCCTAACGGCTTCACTATTGCCTTGTCGGCCAATCTTGGTAAAAGAACATATGGACATCTAAGCATTTCTATCTGGAGAGTACATTCCAAAAAGTAACTTTTAAGGAGCAATGGAACAAGGAGAGTTCAGATCAATAAGTCCATTTGCAGATCTTATAACATGATGGGTCATGGCAACGATCTTTAATGAAAGGGAAAATGGTGATAGAGAAAATAATCATAGGTACTCAAAATGCACCCAGCCAAGAGAGACGAATAATGTATGCTTTACTTGTCGCAAATGAGGGTTTAGATTCAAAAATGAGAAAAGAGGAGGCTGAAGTTGTGTGCAATTTGAACTTGTACAAAGCTTATGACCCTGAAAATCAGTATTCCTAATAAATAATATGCAACAAATGGGATATATCTACCATTGAACTTCCAACCCCATAAATGGATCCCCAAAATGCTTCTTCCCTTTACAGAGACGATTGAGACAACATAATCCCTATCACCAAAACCAAATGCCCACACTGACACCCAAATCCATAATGTTGCTAGGGACTAGGGTTCATTCTATAGTGCAAATCATGACCAAAATCAGAGATGGGGCATTGAAGAAGGTGGAGGAGTGAAAGAAGGATTTCAAAGGAGAAGAGTTCACCGTCTTCCATTTTGTGAGAATTTCAGATTCTTTCATTATTTACCCTTAGAGTAAGGAAGTACTCATTTTCTTCTTTAACATGTCTTAAATTCTTTTGAATTTTTATTTTTGTCCTTAAAACTTATGAGGAAGTGAAAAAGAGGCAAGGTGTAGGAATTTGGGTATTCAAAAAAAACCTACTCAGTGTTTTGTGTCTCTGCTACTGCTGCCCAAAGATGCCACCTTTCCAGTTGCCGCTACTCCCAGTCACAGCTTCATTTTCCCTTTTTAAAAAAAAAAATTCTGAGACTCAATTTTGTTTTTCAAAAGAAGGTTGATTTGACAGGCTTAAAACCAAAAAACAGAACCGATTGAACTGATCCAAATGTTATTAAAACGAACCAAACCAACTGACACCCACCCCCAGCACCTAACCAATAACGTCTGATGTAGTGGCACCATGAAAAGAAACCAGTAATTATCTGGGTGAACCATAACTTGGTAAAACCGAAAGTAGGAAATAGCAAAAAGACAGGATTATGGCAAGACATGGTTGGAATAGTCAACATGGACAGAGCTATTCCCTAATACAGTCTTGTTTTAAATAATGTGGCCACAATTGCAGAATGCAGAAATGGAATGGATAGACTATAGAGCATAAACTCAGAAAAAACTTATAAGACAAAGAGGTGGATGGGTAATAAAAAATTTGAGTAAACAGGTGGCTAAGATAATTGACTTCAGACTCAGATAACATATATTTGGGTGGGGCGAGGTGGAGGGTGGGGATGGGGAGCAAGGCAAGAGGGAAGATTCACATTGAGTTCCTGCTAAAAGTGACTAAATAATGCATTGTAAAGAAGGAATCTGGAACACAAATGTACCCCTAAGGTGGCCTGCTTCGGTTGGATAACCATGAACATACTTGCTTAAACACCAGACAGTCCGCAGAAGAGAGGATTCACCCTGTGCTGTAGATGCATTTTCAAACTGGCAATAGATGTTATACGATTGAAAATGTCCAAAGAGAACCCAAAACATTTCCTTATGCATGCACCCAAGGGTGTGCCCAGTGATCAATGAAGTGGGTTGAGCACCATGAGGTTACAAGTTCAATTCCTGACAGAGACAAACATTAGGTGATTTCTTCCCATCTTTTCAAGCCTTGGAGGACAGAGTTACACTGTTAGGATATACTATAAACCATGTTGTTTTGATATAGTATTATTTATTGAATCATTATTTATTTATTTGTTTATTATTCAATTCAATAAATCGTTACATTAAATAGATCATTGTCATATATGTGTCCCCAACTTATATAGTAGATGATTTGGTGTATAGAGTTTTAGCTTATACACAGAAGATTAAATCATTGGTTCTTATAAGTTATAGTTAACAATCGTAGATGGGAATTTGGACAAACCATCAGAATGATTGTAGCACAAGATTAAATGTAATTTATCTTGATTACGAGAACGGCGTAGTTCTACCTTCTCGCGCTTGTGTATTTTGTATGTATTGAACCGGACCGAGTGGAGATAGTTGTTTTGGACTGGCCGATAAGAAACATATTTTCTAAAATGTTAAATGCACTTATATTCTTAATCCTGATATAACTATTATGATCTGTATATATAATTTATCGTTTTGATTTATTAAAAGGTGAGATTTTGAGATGGGTCAATATTCCACGTAGATTGGATGATAATAATATATATTGGCGAAATAATAAGTTAGTTAACGAAATCCATGTCTCGGTATAGAGATTGATGATACGCCTTTTGTGAGAAGCTTATAAATTTTCATGTGTAAACCCGACAGGTGAATTTATGAATCCAACATATGAAATAAGTTAAGCATTACTCTATAGGAAACTAATCATTATATTGATTAGTATCTGTAATTCAAATTGGTATTTTGAATTATTTTCATAATAGAGAGCCTCAGTAATTAATTCTGTGGTCCCTACGGTGCCCATATTATACTTAGAACTCGCAATCCTATTTTCTATGAGAAAAGGAGAAGTCACCACCTATCCTTGTTCAAGTAGAAATAGGCGTGTGTTTTTCTTTCCTCCTTGGACTAGGGAATTATCTCTATAAATAGGAATTTCCCCAGCCTAGAAATTAATAATATAGCAAGAGGAACAATAGAAAGAATAGAGTATTCTATTAAGTACTTGCCCACCCAAGTATTGAGAAAGTTCGGTTGTGAACTTAGAAACATTGTAGAAGACCGCAGATTCTATCTATCTATATCGTAAACTATCGGATCGGGTATTACAACGATGTGAAACAAAGACGGATTCGCTTCAAGATATCTGCTCACACTTCAAATGGTATTCCTGATTATTTTCAAGCATCCTTTGCATAAAATATGTGTTTATGTTGGTTGTCTATATTACATGCAAGAGCTCTTATCTATTTGCTTCCACTGCATGTGCCTGATATCCAATAGTTACCTGGTACCTGCTGTTGGTGGGAGGTATCATGTGGAAATGGTCGAGATGGGGGCAAGCTTGCCCAGACACCATAGTTATTTAAAAAAACATTTGCGTTTGCATTGAACTCAAATTTGACTACGGTGCAACTTAAAATTTTTGGAACACGACGAGGGAATGTGAGACACCCTGAGTACACAATTGAGAGGTACAAAGGATCACCATAGAAAATAAAAACCTCGTATAAAACAGTTACTATGTGCAACTGTTTCGCAGTATGGCAGGAGAAAAGTGAAGACTCTTGAAGGAAGAGCAACAACAGCTTTCTGTTTTAGATACAGAAGCTTACAGTTTTCGAAATTTTGGAGTACATGAGAAATGTATATGATACTGATTCTATGTTGGATTTGCTAGACTCTCAGCATATTTAAAAGAGAATGTATCCAACGTATTCTGCAAACTTTTGGGCACCTACATTGTACTATTATTATTAACAAAAAGTATGTATTTAAATAAAAAAGTAAGACTCTCAAGTCTCATCAATAGTGGACCATCACATCCTCACTCTGTATTCCTGTTATTCTTTTCAACATGTCACAAAGAAATACACAAAATTTAGACAGAAGTTGAAGAAAGATAAAGCAATAATCTGTTTAGAACACAAGTAGCTCCATCTCTGCAGGGAAGAACAAAGGATTTCTTGCTTCAAAAAATCTCTAACACTGTAGAAGACGAAGTGGCTATATTTCTGGTCTTCCAGATCCAGTTACAATGTGAGACTCACTTAAATTCCAACAATATTTTTTTTTTCAGAACAAACTGCTAATCAATCAGGTTGATTTCCAGTTTGTAGAGTGTAAGCATACTGGTTTTTGTTTCAATAAATTTCTAAAGGGAAAATATGACAAACAAGGAAGGGGAAAGAGAAAACATTGACCCAATAAAGGTCTGCCAGGAAGCGTGAGCAAAGTAGATGTTTATGTACTTCGGACTTTCCAAAAGAAGGAAGAAGTTGATGATATTGGATATAAGCCAGTGTGCATCGATGATAGCATCATAGCATAATCTCTTAGCACTTGCATATTTTAGTCATAATGTTGCCTTACAGTGAACCTTACCATAACAAAATCTTGCTTATTTCAGAACACGATTCTTAAGGAATTTGTCTTATTCAAGGTAATTGTCCAATTTTTTGAATTTCCCTAGAGCATATTGAACCTAATAGATCACAACATATTCTAACATTGATCTTTTTGTACAAAACTAATTCCACGGGATTGCTAATAAAAGGTGAGACAAACCCTCAACATTCCAAATACACAGAGAACAAATGTAAGGAGAAAGTTTTTTTATTGGAGAAGGGATTGCCTCTTTGTTCTCTCCCACTATCTGAGCCTAATGAGTTCTAGAACGTCCAAGTTAAGTTTCTTGAGTCAAGTGAACCGTTTCAAGAAAATGTATTCTTGACCAGAGTTCAAAAACAAATCAAAATTGTAAATTTGGGAATTCAACTTCATGAACTTTTGCTTAAAAAGAAAGGATCAACCTTCTCAGTAATGTAATTTTTTAATCAAGAGGCACAATGCTCTATTTAGCGCGGCGATTTACTCATTACTTCTACTAGTTGAAGGCGAGTTAACTCTGTCCACTAAGTCTACGACAGATGGGAAGAGTCACCTTCTAAATTTTGAGATTCAAATGAGTATTTCTTTGCCCGTAATTTTTTCTTATATTTTTTAAACATCTTGAATTGTCACTTATTGTTACTCACATACTTTTTACTAGTTTCCAACTATGTAAATTTCATTTCAAAAGCTTAAAGTTTCCATGCTCGAATTCATGGTCAAAATTTAACTGTTTGACTTTCAAATTCACTGTGGACATAAATTGGGACAGAGGGAGTATCTGCTTGGTGAAATAGTGATGTGAAATAGTGATCGGATGCAATGAAAGTTGAAGTTTCAAATTTGCCGGAAGGGAAAAAATTGGTTTCATATAATGGTTGTGATACTAGTGATATTATATGAGAGTGAATGCGGGCCTCTAAAACCTAATAAGATGAGTGTGATTGAAATGCTAATTAATTTGGACAAAGCTCGGGCGACATTATTTGGATTTAGTCGAGGTGCATGACCATTGGCCCGGTTATCAAAAGTCAAAAGGCAGAACTTAGGACTGTACTATACATACCGTTCATATGACCAATGAGCTTAAGTTCATCTTGAGCTTCCTCAATGAGCTCTTCAACCTGACCACAACCAATCCGTTTCTCGATCATTTCCAATTCCTGTTCCTCAACGCAGACATGGAGTCGGTGGCGGGTGAAGCTCTCCACTGCCTAGAGGTATCCTTCGTCCTCAAGTACCGCCTTGATCTCTTCTAGGGTTTTACTGTACAGATTTATTAGAACTTCCCTTGCATTTGGTACTACCTGTAAACCTACTATACCTGTTGTTTCTTTCACTTTCGCCATCATCATTAATGGCCTTGCTATCCTCCGTAGGAACATTTTTCTTCTCTGTCGTCCCCTCTCTCTGTTACTTAGTTCATGCTCGATTCGGACAGATGAACTGCTCCAAGCTCACAAGGATGGCGAAGGAAAATGATTCAAGTGTAGTTTGGTACCATTAAAGAGGGAGTCAATTTAGGTTAAAGAATGTCCCCAAGTCTCCGATTAAAGTGACCAGTGAAGCCCACCGTATCGTGGCGCTGATAAAAATATTATTGGATTATTGATATTGGATTATCGGTTAATGATTTTTTATTAATTTTATAAAAAATTTTGTTGAGTAAATTGTTCGATATCAATTTTAATTTATTGAGTTATTGGTTAAATTGATAATCCAATAAGGATACACTAAGTTATTGTTTTATCTCTATTTATATTATATATTTAAATCTCTCTGTTTATCTATCTATCTATATGGAGAGATATGTGTATATACATAGATTATATGCACTACTAATTATTCATAAAGTATTAACTTATTCAGGGCAATAAAGACACAATATAAAATTCGGCTATTATCATAATAAAAAGTTTGATGCATTTATAGCTTCCAACAATTAGGATTCAATTTTTTTCCTAACTAACATTCAATTCAAGTTTGGAGATTATTGTAAAAAAATGCATTGCGTAGGTTTTGGCGGTAATGAAGATTTCATTTTTTTATGTTAGTTGTTACTATTTCTATTTTATAAGTATTTTCTTATTGGTTAAATCGAAAAACGAATAGTTAAGGACCAAAAATTGATAAATCGAAACCGATAAGAAAAATCGAATCGAACCGACCGATGCACACCCCTAGTCAAGTCCTTCAAATATGTGCGGATAATTATTCACAATTGTATAAGCTGACCTGATAATAGTTCAGTTGTTCAATAATTTTATATAGTTATTGGGTTAAATCTTATAATTGTTGAGATAATTTTTATTGTTGTAGGGATTAAAATAAAAGGCTAATTTTTTTTTAATAACTTTTGCCTAATTTTTAAAACTTGAAGGACCTTTACTTAATTGAAAAATTTATTTCTCACTTTTAATTTTAAATCCTGAGGTATAATTAATTATAAGTGTAACATATGGTTGCTAATTGAAGAACTGAATCAAGTTGATTAAATAAATTTATTTTTATTTGATTTGGTTTAGTTTGATTTTATATTTTAAAAGTCGATAATATTTGATTTTATTCAAAAAGATCGAAGAAATAACTGAATAAGATCGACAAAATATACATATATAATTATATATACATAATAAATTGTTTTTTAAAATGATTTAACTATCTTATATATGTTTTACTGAAATTTGTTTATAATTAAATATCTTGTAATATACTTCATCTTACTATTTTACATGGTAATCTCAAGATTTATTTATTCTTTTTGAAATTGTTCTTTAGAACAAAATCAAGACAAATAAACACGTCTTTTTTATTTTTGTTGATATTCTTGGCTAGAGCACAACTAATCTCTTTTAAATTCCTTTACTTGTAGGAGTAGTTGTCTTTTCTATGAACCATTTTTTAAAATTTTTTGTGTCGGTTGATAACCGAATAAGCAAATCAAACCGAACATAAACTGATAACAACCAAATTGATATATATTCTGTACTTGGTTTGGTTTCAATAATTTTTAAAAGTGATTATATTGATTTTGTTTGGGCCAATAACCGACATAAATCGCCCCATGAACACCCATAGTTGATGGTTACTCCCTAGGTCCCATATTTAGTTGTCCACTTTCTATTTTACATTTTTCTTGAGAAATCATAAATAAGAAGAGTAAATTTACTAAATTTCCTCTTTGATAAAGAACATGTATGATGGAGCTAAGAAAAGAGTTAGGACAGTAGGAGGAGACTCGAGGCATTTTCCGGTGGAAATGGGATTGCAATAGGGATCAACTCTTAGGACCCGTTTGTTCATGAAAATAAAAAACATATTCACTTTATTTGATGTTTTTGAAGTTGAAAATAGAGTTAAAGTTGTGTTTGGTCATTGATACGGGAAGCAAAGCTAGAAACTAAAATTATAAATAAAGAGAGGAGATGAAGATGATAACAATGACACAAGATGAAACAAGACACGGATTCAACACAAACACAAGGGAAATTGCATAGAAAATAAAGATAGATAGTGAGACCAAGATTATTACAAGATTAAGAACTAAGTGTATTTCAACACTAACCCCTAATGAATGTAACAATCAAAATCACACTCTTACGGTGACCGCCAAGCAAAGAACAATATTGGCTTTTCCAAGCCCTATACTAAGGATGACTTTTCCAAGTCCTAACTAAGACTATAATAAGGTGGTCTACTCTCAAGAGAGAGGATTTTCAATGTTTCAATCTTTCATCATTCAAAACCAATGAAAATAAGACTAAAGGAGCCTATTTATAATCTATTACAAAATGAATACAAAATGACTCCAATGCTCTTAATGATGAGGGATAGTCATAGAGTGTCACTTGGACAAAGATAAGTGATCAAAATGCCCTTAATAAAGGGAACGAAAACCGTGAACCAACAAAGGTGGTCCAAACCCAAGAGTCCTTAAGTCTTCAATTCTCCAAGCAATCTTCAACACTCGGGTTTGATCAATGGTAGGCTCAAAACGTCCCCTCCAAGTATAATCCCGTGCCCTCCATGCGATCAAAGCTTGATTCTTCACATAGTAACTTTGAATGATGTCGGCGAAAGCTAAGGTGGCCATTATTCTCGTATCATCCTCCCCTTCTTGAAAAGGATTCTCCCTCGAATCCAAACTTTGCAAAAATGAAGAGAGGGGAAACAAATACAAACTCCTCATGGCACGAGGGTTAGGGTTAGCACAATAAATCATCTCAACATGCCAAGGTTGCACATATTTATAATATAATCAAGGATACTTTGAATTAAATATTAAAAACCCAATAAAAGGTGCACAATGGATTTGGTTAAGGGAATTAGCAAGAGATAAAGAAACTACATAGGTCCTAATGGCATCAAATAATCCACAAGGTAGAACTCCTTCATCTTATGATCCATAAGACACCATTGCTTCTTTATCTCGTCAAAAGACAACACTAAGGGGGGTGTTTCGATTGTTTCTAAAGTCCATAAAATCCATATAGCATTATCACACACACACATAGCAGACCAACAAACTTCCTACCTCGACATAAAACAAATCCAAAACTAGCATGGACATCATCATAGGCAAAGAGGTAGTATAGGAAAAAATCACGTATTTAAACACATACACATTCTTTCCTTCAAACAACTAGACAACTTGGCATCCACAAGTTAGAATTCATGTAATTTAGGCACAAGTGTGTCAAACAAGGATGAACATTTAGGAATGTTACCCCAAGAAGTCAATGACACCCTTGCCCTCGGCTTTTCAAGGACTACACATTCCTTACCCTTAAGAGTACTCTCATCTTTCAAAAAGAGATTTCCATATTTAGGAGGAATGTTGTCACAGCATAGTGGGTTAGCATATCAGCTATAGCTTCCAAAGCAAGCTATACCATCATTTTCACCGCTAGGTTCATTAGGAGTGTTTATATCATCTTTAAATAAGATATTATACCTAAATAGAGAATGATCTATCCCACGGGCAGATTTGGAACAAGTAAGTTCACTCTCTAAAAGTTCATTATCAAGTTTTAAAGATGTCTTAAGCACATGATTATCCCTATGATCCAAGCAAATATTAGAGTCAAAGGGTAAGCTCACAGGTTCACTCCTATTCTTTTGATCAACAAGTTCAACATCATCACACACTTGAGGTTCATTAATCACATCATACACATCCTCAAGTGGTAGGCAATTTTCACACATAAGTTGATCAACACAAATTTCACAAGATAATGTACTTTTATTCAACACAATGGTTTTAACACTAGGTGGACATAAATCAATCTTACAAGAAGAGTCAATTCGGTCATCAATAGGATCAACTAGTGTATCCACACTCATAACATGTCATTATCATCAAGTGGAAAGGAAATAATAGACTCACATATAGGCAAGCTACAACTCATACTCAATGGGCTACTAGTCACACAATTATCATTCACACGCACAAAAGTGTAAGAGTTAGCTATTTTACCTTGAAGTCCTTGAGTATATTTTTCTTTGTCATGGTGTCAAGGTTCTCCACAATCTTGGATAGAAACTTTCTTTCGGCATTGTTCACCTTCGCTTGCCATGTTGGTACCTACACAAATGCCCTTAGAAATAGTAGGACAACTAATGTTAGCACGTTTTGGTGGTCATTCCCTCATTTCGCTCCACACAACCTCTCCTTTTTTCACTCTCGAATTACCACCTTGCACTCCCTTACTCCTCTTAATATTTTATCTCTCATAATAATTTGGATTAGAGTAGGTAGGCACTCTTCGTGGCTTGGGCAGCAAGTAAGTCATAAGGCGATTCCCCCATTGGTCTCTTACAACATTAGGCCAATTTTGCACGTTAGGAACTTGATGTCGTGCAAACCAATCGGCACCTAAGTATACATGATCGTAGGCCAAGGGAAGAATATCACACCACAGCTCCTCATGGTATTCATATTGGGAGAAGACAACTTTTACCCTCTCGGTAACCTTAACCCCGTCCAAGAAGTATGGAACAAGTAAAGGCTCGCAAAACAACCCCAAGTATTCAACCATGGATAGAACGATGTAGTTTCTATAGTACCTATCATTTAACACAACAAGGTAGTTTGGTATCCCACAGATGGTCACCTTTTTAGAGTGTACACTCCTTCTCGGATCAACATTATAAAGCATACGAATACCCCTTAATTTTGGAGATACATACCCTTTTCTTCTCATTGGACAACTTCCACTATAGCTAGTATAACCATTCACACTATATCGACTTTGATAAGAAGTACTACAAGGTGGAGAATATGGATCTTCATACTCCTCACGTGTACTCTCATCATAGCTCTCATAAGCTTTGCGAACGAAAGGGTTATACCTAACACCAAATTTAGGTTCGATGTAAGAAGTGTAAGACTCCTCACATGCCCCAGCATCATCATAAGATCCATCACGAGGTCCTATATCATCTCCAAAGTCACCATAAGCACTAGGTACTTTATTCACCTCATTTTCTCCCTCAAAACTGTAACTTTCAAATCTGCCTAAGTTTTGATCATGACTATTTTCATAGCCTCCGCAATCTTCCTCAACTTCGTAGCCATAAAACCCCTCACTACAACCATAGTCTCCCATGTTATAGTCATAATAATCCCCGGCTATCGAAGACATATTCCCCTTATATCACCTTTTGAACCTACAAAATGAACAAACAAGATTAGTAGTAAAAGCTTCTCACTAACACTCGTATTCACTCACTTTTGTGATCCTCACAATTTAGAGCGGCGAATATTGAAAGTTGATTATACTCCGGTAGTCAATAAGATGTCAATTCTACTTGACGGCTGGAATAGATTCTTGTTTGATCGACTCAAGATACAAAATAAAATTTACTTACGAACTTGAAACAAAGAAGTTACTACGAGTTAAAAATAAGAAAAGCACACAAATAACGAAGACACGAAGAAACGAATTCAATAATTAATCTACAACTAAGTAGGTGATTACTAGTTGTTAATTAATTCTAGAATCAAGACATGATACTAATGAAACAATAAGATGAAACTGAGAATCTAAAATTTGAGCTAAAAAATATTGATTGAATAGTAGCAGTGATGATGTGGCAGCCACGTATTGGTTCAGTTTTATCAAGTGGTTATTCTCAAAGGCTAAAGTCTTTTGGTGGTTGAGGGGCTCTTTCAAGACTAACAAGTACATACACCTTTTTCCTTTACTTTTTAGGATCTAACATTCACTTTATGTTCTAATAATATATAAAGGAAGGTGAAGAACTTCAAGAACAACAACAACCACACCAAGAACAATAACAACAATCTTCAAGAACAACAACAATTCCATCTGCAACCTCCAATCTACAATAACAATATCTCCAACACTTGGCCAAGACAACTACAACTTCAACAAAATAGTTCTCAAGCCACCAAGTAACAACAATATCACGTGGTCAAGTTTAGAACATCAAGGAGAAACCACATGGCCAAAACAGTCCACCACAACAATGGTCAACAACAATGGGCCAAGCTTATGTTCACAACAACAACTTTCAACAAGTTCAAGCTCAAGTTTAGATCTAGACTCAAAGTGTTAGTGGACAAGAAAACTAACACTAGAAACAACAAAACAAACAAGAACACTACTAGATCTAGTCACACAACAAACAAATCTCAGCCAAGACACAACAAGAACACAATTTTGGCCAAGAACACAAACACGGACAGATTGTTATTTTTCTAGAATTTTCAGTTTTTAACACTTTTTTTTTATTTCCTAACAAGCAAGCCCAAGATTGATCTTGTAGGAACAAGATCAAGCCATGCTATGATACCAAATGATACGGGAAGCAAAGCTAGAAAATGAAATTATAACTAAAGAGAGGAGATAAAGATGATAACAATGACACAAGATAAAACAAGACATGGATTCAACACAAATACAAGGGAAATTTCATAAAAAATAAAGATAGATAGTGAGACCAAGATTATTACAAGATTAAGAACTAAGTGTATTTCAACACTAACCCCTAATGAATGTAACAATCAAAACCACACTCTTACAGTGACCACCAAGGTAATCGACTCACCTCAAGATCCACCATTTTCAAGCAAAGAACAATATTGGATTTTTCAAGTCCTATACTAAGGATGACTTTTCCAAGTCCTAACTAAGACTATAATAAGGTGGTCTACTCTCAAGAGAGAAGATTTTCAATGTTTCAATCTTTCATCATTCAAAACTGATGAAAATAAGACTAAAGGAGCCTATTTATAATCTATTACAAAATGAACACAAAATGACTCCAATGCCCTTAATGAGGAGGGACGGTCATGGAGTGTCATTTGGACAAAGATAAGTGACCAAAATGCCCTTAATAAAGGGAACCAAAACCGTGAACCAACAAAGGTGGTCCAAACTTGAGAGTCCTTAAGTATTCAATTCTCCAAGCAATCTTCAACACTCGGGTTTGATCAATAGTAGGCTCAAAACGTCCCCTCCAAGTATAATCCCGTGCCCTCCATGCGACCAAAGCTTGATTCTTTACATAGTAACTTTGAATGATATCGGCGAAAGCTAAGGTGGCCATTATTCTCGTATCAGTCATAGTATTTTAGAAATGTGGTATTTTTAAAGTTAAAATTTATAAAATGTGAAAATGAATCTTACAAAAGTTTTGAGTTTACAAAAATTGATTTATTTTATGAAAATAAAAAAGTTTAGAATTTTTTTTAAATAAATTAGAAAGTGCAAAAAGTGAATTCAAAAATAGTTTTTCAAAAATTCAAATATTGTGAAAACACATTCCAAAATATTTATGGCCAAACAACTATTCTGAAATAAAGTGAAAACGTATTCCAAAATATTGTTAATAATATTCAGGGCCAAATGCCTACTTAGTCCTTTCTCTTTTTTCTGATGATGGATATATTGATGTGGGGCATCCAAGATAAGGTGCCTTAGTGTTTGTTATTTGAAAATTTGTAGATGACTTAGTATTGATCGTTGAAATGCGTAGTAGCGTGAATGACAGGTTGGAGGTACGGAGACAAACTCTTAAAACTAAAGGGTTTAGGTTGAGTAGGATCACATCGGAATATTTAGAGTTCAAATTCAGTGAGGATCAAAGTTGTATAAGGAAGCTGTAGATGTACGCCTGGACATATAGGCTCTCCCTAAGACCTATCATTTTAAATATCTTGGCTCTATGGGCTCATAGACGATGATATCACCCATTGTGTTTGTGCAGCGTGGATAAAGTGGAGCTTGCCACAGGAGTCTCATGTGACAAAAAGATACCGCAAAAACTTAAAGGTAAATTTTGTAGAGTTGTTATTAAACTGATGTTGCTATATGGGATGGAGTGTTGTCCAGTTAAAAACTCTCATATTCTGAAGATGCATATTGCGGAGATGGATGTGCGGACATACTAAGGGTATCAAAGATGAGCTTATTCGAGATACAACGGGTATGGCCTTCATGGTCGACAAGATGAGGGAAGCAAGATTGAGATGGTTTGGACATGTGATGAGGTGAGGTTCAGACGCCCCTATGAGAAGGTGCGAGAAGTTGAATATCGTAGGTACGAAGAGGGGTAGAAATAAACTAGAGAAATATCGAGTGAGGTAATTGGACAGGACATGACACATATTTAGGTTACAGACGACATGACCTTAGATAAGGAAATGTGGAGGAGAGTAGAAGGTTAGTTGGGTAGGAGTGTTATTGTGCACTGTAGTATGATAGCTTAGGATTTAGCTATAGATATCTATCATTGTATTGTCTATTGTGTTTCAACTATCACACTATTTTGTGATTGGTTATTATCTTTATGTGGCAGATTAGTTGTCATATTTTCTTCACTATTTTTTTCTTCGATGTATCTGAATGTGCTACACTTGAGTTGATAGTTTTTTTGGAAATAACCTTTCTTCTTCCTTGAGGTAATGGTAAGGTTTGCTTACACTTTATCGTCCTTGGGTATGTTATTATTGTTGTTGTTGTTCCTTTTATATACTTTGATGAAACTTTATAAATAATTTGGTTACACTTGCAAAACAAATAATTTGTAAGGGTGAATAAGGAAAATGTAATTGATTATATCTTAAGTTTCTAAATGGACAAGTAATATGGGACAACTACTTGTATAAGTTGAACAACGAATATGGAACACTGGGAGTAGGAAATAAGGTATAAAATTAATACACATTTGGTTTGCAGTCTAAAAAATTGCTTCAGAAATAGCTAACATTTAGGCATTAAATGAGGTGTCATAGCTGTAGTTTGTCTAATTATATGATGTAGATACAATTTGGTAGCTAGATATATAAATTAGAGATTGTATATACGAATATAAATTTCCTTTAGAGATTTGTATATGATCTACGAAATTCGCTTTGTATTCAAATACAAACGTATAGGTCCTGAAATTAGAAAGCTCTTGAAATTAGAGATTTGTATATGATCTCCCAAAATACAAAAGAAAAGAAATGTATATTTCGTTGTTTAATCTAAACCTTAGCTGCAAATGATAATTATTTTAAAAATTAGCTATGCTTGCTAATTATAACTTGTTGTTTTGTACTCCATGTAATTTTATCTAATTAACACTCTCCCTGTTTCATATGACGTGACTCGTGTTAACTTGACACACCCTTTAAGAATATATTAACTAGAGGTACATTTTACTAAACTAACCTTATTAATGATGCTTTAATTTAGAACTCTAAATTTGCCGACTATTGCTTTATATATTTGTTTGATGCTAACGGTATTATGAAAAAAAAAGGTAATAACTCTTCTGATTTGATAATATGGACAAGTAAATTAAAACATCTCTTTTTTTTAGTATAGGAGTCAAGTAAAATAAAGCAGAGAAAGTATATGTACAAGTTATGGTGATATCTTATAATAGTATATGGAGTAGAAAAAGATGAAATAGTTAATACTCACATAATTAATATCTGCATATTAATACCGTGAAATTCTAACCAGCTACCAAATTATTCTTAATAAGTTAAAAGTCAGAATTGTAAACATGTCACTCCATCCATCTCATTTTATGAGATATCTTTTCTTTTAGTCCGTCCCAAAAAGAATGTCACCTTTCTATAATTAGAAACAATTTCACTTTAAATTCTCTTTTTACCCTTAATGTAATGAGTTAAAAACCACACAAATATTTAAAGATTATTTTAGATCAAAAATATCAAAAGTATTCCTTTGTTTTCTTAAATACCATGCCAAAATATATCACATAAAATAAAACAGAGGAATTATTTAAAATTTGGCCCTGTAATATTCGATCAGAAGAAATGGGTTTGCTCAATTTCCATATATGTATGAAAGAATAATTAATCCATTTACCAGCTCACTTTAGTAATAAATTTATTTTTTATTTTTTATTATTAAATTAGCTCAACTCTATATTTTCATATATAGTCAAACCTATTTATAACGACACTTCACTATAAAAACATTTCACTATATCAACCTGATTTTTGCTAGAATCGATTTTTTATATTATATTTTATTTCTCTATAACTATCACAATCTAATTTCTCAGGTTATGATTGCACTTATCATAACTTACCTGTAGTAAGTTAACCCATAATCTGGAACAGTGAGTAACAAACTATTAAGATAAAAATAGAAAGAAGTGGAAAGTGAATTCAATAAAGAGACTAACACAGAGAAGCAACCCCAAAAACTGATGAAATTAGTATAAGAGCTTTTAATAAAACAAGAGTACAAGATAAGCATTATATATATATATACACACAAAAAAAAAAACTGTCTCTGAATGCAAAATAAAGATTAGTCCAATAAAAGAGGGATAGTAGGAACAATCCCAGACATTAGGAGCTCACCTCAAATCTTTGATCTATGGCAACTCCACATGATGTAAATGTTAGAATCGATAACTCATATAATAATTGCAGGGTGAATAAGTATAGTATGAGTACCAAACACAAGATACTTAGTAGGCATCGACCGACTGAGATCTAAAGATAGTGCAAGTATAAATAATATGTCAGACAAGAATATAAACTACATGCAACTAACTAAGAAACGAAATGCACTAAGGTTAACAAAGAGGTAAAAGTAAACTACCACGCTCTACTAGTAACTATGGCCAAAAGTTCTATACATTAGGCAGTTGAGAAATATACAATAGTAGTACAAAGAAAAGGTATATAAGAGATATATAGTAGTAATACGAAGAAAATGACATATTTATAATAATTGTATAAAGGAAACCTATCATATAAGATAGGAATAACTAAATTTGAAAGTGCTAACCTAAGGGAGCTAGTCAAACAACCTAAACATCACAAGAGTTACAATATCAATGAAATACCCCGTACATTTTTCTAGTTTGAAATTGTCCCAAGAGTGTTAGAAGCTTTCTTTGAAAGATGAATCCACTTTTGTACACGTGGAATTTTTAAGATTTTCACTTTTTATCATGTACTGGACATACTTCACATTTTATAATGTTAAATTAAAACACATACATATTACTGACATAATGAACAAACATAAAAGAAGATACATTAGTGACTTGAATAAAACCTAATACAATATAATTAATTTTTCCATAACCCAAAACAAATATATTCATCATACATCTAAAAAAACATGTCTTCAACAATCTCTTGAAAGCATAATTGCAACCAAATTCTTTTGAAGAAAAGTTATCTTTCAAACTATTTTAAACTAACAATTCTTGAGTCGTCGAGAGGTGGAACATAACTTGTCCTTGATTTTGGAGGATCATCATTGTCACGGAAATAGCCTTTTTAGCCCTGATCATTCCGTAATTTCATAATAGCGCAGCATATATCTAGCATTGGATTTCTACTTTAAAACCCACAGAAGAAACTGAACAAACTAACATTCCTTCACTCAAATACTTGATAACGCTCAAATTACACTCTTGAATGGGTGTAAGCGATCATTGTCAATATAATAACCCAACTTAAGTTGGGGTCAAATACACAAGGAGTGAAAGCATGGAATTCAAAACTCAAGAGTATTAATAGTTTACAAAAAGATGACCCGTAGTGTGAATAAAGCAAGCATAAATTTAAAATAGGGGATTTAGTTTGAATGTATTTATAAATGACAACTACTTCAATTTTAGTGCACTAGCTTGATGTTGAAAAATGCCAAGAGTGAATTCAATTGAGAATAAGCGTTGGGATTTTGCAATTATAGGTATGGGATCATGCATGGGTATTTGGCCATTTATTCAACTTTTAGCTAAAAGTCATGGGTAGGCTAGATGTCAATGTATTAGTGTCAATCTTTTAATTACAACACCAAATTTCACAAATGGGTTTTTTCGAACACCTCACAAGTGTGTAATTCTCCACATCTATTGCCTCAATTGACATCCTTATGTCTAAGAGATATCATTAAATGAAATGAATCAAGTTATTGGTTGCATTTATTCCTCACCCATGTCCTCTCTTTTAAGAATGACATGGGTTCTAGGGTGGTTGGAGTTTGCAACCCCCAACTCTCAATTAATTTATGAAATAAATGCAACACTCATCACAACTAACTAATTAGAAAAATAATTAGCTAAAGCCCATGTACTACCACTACCCAAGAAATCATGACCCAAGATTGAAATTTAGCTACTCATAGAAAAAAGGGATAAAAATATACCAAAGTTATTATTAATCTCATCCATAAGAGATAGAGACAATGTAATTCCACACTTGGGGTTTCAATAATTCTTCAAAGAAAAATCACTACCATGTATTTTTCTTTCAAGCTTAGTACAAAATTCTCAAAAGATGAAAAGATAAGTGCTAAAGAGAAGAGAAGAGAGAAGCTAAGAGCTAAAAGGGAGGCTATCCTACTAAGAGATGAAAACTAGGTCTTGAAAAATAAGCTAAAAGACTCTTTTTAAACCCTACTCTACATTTGATGAAAATTAAAAAACTGAAACCTTATTCTTAATCTTCTTGAGCAGATCCAAAGTGGATGAAGAGCAGACAGAGAGCAGATGTGAAGCGGATGCAAAGCAGATGACTCATTTCCTTCACATTTGGCCTCTTGATGACTTGAATGACTTATCCAATCTTCTCTTTTTACTTTTACCTACATAAATGGGCATTACGTAAGAGAGTACCATCAAATCAATGGAAAAGTATGATAATTTAGGCTCAAAAGGGTTCTAGCAAATCGTCAAATTGATGACTTATCAACCCCTCAAACTTAAACTATTACTTGTCCTCAAGCAACCAAGAATAATTCAATGAGATAGGGTATTTAACTCAAATCCACCTAGAAGATAGCTATACTAAAGGAATAGGCTAACAAAACTCTACAAGCACTTTCCACACATGTCATGCAACAAGTAAATCAAAACTTTTCAATAAACACATATTTATGAAGCAAGGATGTAAGTTTGTATGAAATGAATTTTTCAAATCACAAAACATCTTAAGATAAGACATAAAATCATCAAAGATTGTCTCAATCTTCACAATGCAACTTACTTTACTCATTTACCCAAACCGATAGTAAAACATCACCCTCTATCCAAAAGTACCGATGCCGCTATATGCAAGAGTTAGCTCCACACACCTAAGACATTTCAATACTTAAGGGAGCTCAAATAAAGAAAGAATTCACACTCACTCTCACAAAGAAATTCAAGTACATTGAATAGAACCATAGGCTTGCCCTTTGTATTTTTTGCCACTAATGTAGATTTACTTAGTTTGGAATCACCAAGGTCTTATGGGTCAAGATAAAGGTTTAAGGTACGGGAAGGAATCCATATGGATCAAGTGACTAAATGGCCTCCTTCAATGCAATCGCTCAATCCTTTCAACCCTCAAAAGTTTCAAACCACCCACCTTATTCTTTTTCAAATCATTTCCCATATTTTTCTAACTATTTGTTTAGCATTTACCAACCCATTCAAAGCCACCATTTTCTTTCTTTCACTTCTTTGACTTTTTAAAGAGATTTTCAACCTATAAGCTTTTCTTAGCCCCTCACTCATTTAATTTTTCTTTTTTTTTCCAAGTTTTACGGGCTAGGCTATTTAATTTTATCATCAAGCACATCTCGTCTTTTAAGAACATGTGTTGACATCCTTACATAGACCTTTCTTATCTTTTCTTTGATCATCTCCTTCCAAATACACGACCCCCCAAACTTAGGCTTTTGCCTATAATCCATTATTTAGAATCATGCAATGCATCAAAGGAGGTTAAGTGCCAAAAGAGAGGTTTTAAAAAAGGTTTAGGTGTTTTATCATGGTTATCATTACAATAAGAAAGAACAAAGGGCAAAAAGGTTCGAATGGGTTAACTAGGAAACAATGTTAAGGTGAGAATTTGGCTATGAGATGGGTCAAAAAGGATCTCGGGTCATCTTCGTAGAATTTTGCTTTGAATACACTCGGGGCAAGTTCTAGACTACAAAAATGTACAAGAATTATTCAAAAATCTCACCACTCATGGCATCGTAATCATAGAGCAAAAAGTGCGTCTCCCAACCAATTTGAGCAAATTGGGCTTCATAAGTTACTCTGAGTCACCGACTCATTCTCATAAAGAGAGAGCCAAAATTGAGTTTAATGGTCTCACCCAAAAGAAAACTCAAGACATCCTTAATCTTACACCTATATTTTTGGTTTTTTTTCTCAAAAATATTTTATTCCTTGCCAATGACATTTTTGAAGTATTTTCAATTTTTTACTTCTTCCTAGTTAACCAAAATGACTAGATAGTTCACCTAAGGATGTCGCCTCACCATCCTCCATATGTGAATTATCACTTGGTTCAGCAAAGAAACTAAACTTAAACTAAAAATAAAAGATCAAAAGAAAGAGAAAATAAAAATTTGCTCCTTAGGAAAGAACTGAGTTTCGAAGAAAACCCTTGAAGTGTACTAGACATGTATATACACATGGCAACAAAAGCAATGCGAACAATCGGATACCACATTTAAATTAAGCGCATGACACCAATTCAGAAACAAAACGACAATATTTGACATCATTATCAAAATACTCGACAAGGGCCCATCTAGAACAATGTCAATAATAGTAAAATAAAAAAAATGCCATAAACATTGAAAGTAATAAAATAGAATATGTCTCCACAATCTATCAAACCACATGCCATAAACTGAGGCAGTAGGTACTGACAATCGAATGAATCATAACCATACCCGATCGCCCACTAAAAATATTGCATTATCCCCAATGCAAAAGTAAAAGAGAGTAAAGGAGGGTAGAGACTCCCTGTGGCACACTAGGTGCTCAGATCCCTGTCGGTGAATGATCACACTGTCTCAATGGGAGCTTCGTCAGACTGGGCTCCTCTCATCAAATCTTCTATGATGGGTGACTCATCATCATGTCGAGTTCTAGAACTAGCCCCAACCCTTCGTGTATACTCCCCATTCCTGGATAACTGCATGGCGAGCTCAACCTGTCGAGCTTAGGTAGCCCTTCTAAAAGATCAACCTTGACCTCATTATCAATTTCCTCATGACCCTCTCCAAACAAATCATCAAATGGAAGCACTGGGCCTGAAGTCTCCGGTGGAAAAGCAATTTCCACCTCATTAAGATCGAAGGAGGGCTGTCTGGAGTGAATCTCTGCCAGTAAACTATCAAGGTCGGTCTACCCTCACAGATGCTACCCCCTCACAATATCCCCTCGCCTGAAGCGTGGTCACCCTCTGCTCTAACTTCACTACACGTTCACAAAAAAGTGCTATAGTAGCCTAAATAAATTGGGGAATGTCCGCCACTAATCAGGTAAGCGTAGCATTGTTTGCCAAAGTCATGGAAACAACCCTAGCAAAGATCATCGTAGAAGATCGTGCCAATTGTGTGGACCGAGGTGGTGGTGTGGTGCTCGGTGATGGAGGAGTTTCGGTAGAGTCTTGATGGGCCTCGACATTAAGTGTTGTATTCAAAGGAATCTCTACCCCCTCTGAGCTCGGCAATCCTTTCGTACCCGATTCTACCAAAACTAAAGCTTTCCTTTTTAAGCCCGTAGGGTTATCCTCATAAAGTACCCTGTTGCTTCGCCCTAAACTTAATCATCTCCACTATCAACTCTCCCGAATTGATAGCAATTTTATCCATGATGCACCTAACAATAATGGACTTATCAACCATGATATCTTGGTCATTTCTAGAGAAAAGTAGACAGTTACCCACAAATCCAAGCCAATGTTTGGCTTGAACCAAAAGATCTCTCATCTTGATTTGACCCACACCATTATCCCATTGAGGAAGACCCTTGAAAATCACCTTAGCAAGCCATGGATAACTCTGACATCCGCTAATTATCAACCTCTTACACTGCACCACAATCTAAGTCACAAGCAAAATAGATCTCATTGATCTCTGATGCAATGTAAGGGACTTTCACGCCTCGAACCAATACACTCTCGAGCCAAGGTTGTGCGGCAATTGGAATTTTGTATTTTTGTTCATTGTACCTAACAACAAAGAAGCATAGAACTCCTGAACAATTGCTGGGAAATAGCATAATGGGTGAGAAGGGGGCGTCATATCCATGAAGAGTTCCCAACCCCGCTCTTCAATTTTGGCAATGATTTCGAGGAAATGGTTGTCCACTTCCTTCATGCTAAATATCTTCTTAGGATTGAACCCCCGAGTAGTTACCCACTCATCATATAAATCCTTTGAACCTTCTACACCAAGCTAAATTTGATTCGCTTCCTTTCCTACCTCCCATGGACGATCATTGATAGCTTTGGCATTTGGAACTTTTGGAGTATCTTTGGAGACCGGTGCTTTACCCCTCCCAAACGTAGCTTTTGCCTTGCCTTTATCCTGGGCATTACCCTTTCTAGCTTCTCGGTGTAAGTTTTTACTTGGAGACATACCTATGGGAAAGAAACAAAACAAAACCAAAACAAAAGACAAAAGGTAAAACATGTTTTTTTTTGGAATTTTGTAAGTTAAGAAAGAAAATAAAGATAAGAAAAGAAAATTGTTGAAAGATGCAAGGTAACTCATCACTAGAGTCCATGGGTTTCATTTATTACAACACTTAATTGTTTAGGCACGACATTGTCTCATATTCTTCATATTTCTAAAAACTAGCTCATCGGACATCCATAACCTCCAATGGAAACAAGAATGACTAATACCCTTAAGAATGATGTCATCCAATCTATCATAGGGCAAGGCAAAAATTCATGTTTTCCGGTTAGGCTTAATGACCAACAAAAACCATGGATGCCCTATTTCTCAACAATCTCCCTCAACCAATGACTACCAACTATTTCATTATTAGGTTCAATTGAACCCAAAACGATGCATAAAAATTGACCACACCATATCCTAAGGAAAGTCACATTGGCCATCACAAGCATACAACACATTCCTCTCTTATTGTCATTTCAACAAACACATAGTGGGCATGCCAATCAAGAATTTGGAGAAAGAGAATAAGAGCACAAGAGAGCAAGCTCATCTCACCAAATTATCTCCAAATATATTCAAGGTGTTCATACTATCGTACTTGATCCACCCACCACACAAAATAAGTAAGAAAGGATTTAATGGACATTTATCAAGCACATGGTGCACTAGCTTCATTTAAGAGAGTATCATGAAGCAAACTAGTGAAACAAGGCACCCATTACAATCTAATTATTCCAACAAGTATTAATCATCTCAATAAGCTCATAAAACCAACTTTAAATGACCAACTATCATGAAGTATCAAGTATTATGTCCATCCCTTAAGAGAGAATTCAAGAGTGAAGTCATGAGAAATCATACCTTCCTTTCTTGATTTAAGAAAGGAGAAAAATTGAAGCACAAGTCCAAAGGAGTTATCTCAATTATTAGTAGTTCAAATTTTCTTGTTAAAGAAAGGGAGAATATTATTTAAAGGGAGCTGTGATGAAAAAAATATGCAAGATTGGACTGTTTTGGCGCTGTAAAGTGTTTTTAAAAAGATTTTGGGTTGACCAGTTTTGGTCAGCTCAACAAGATCTGACCCATTGTTACAACTTAATGACTTTTAAACACAACTTGTATCCTATCTGCGTTGAACCTGTGGCTGGGCTGCTTAACCAGTTCCAGCGCATTTGAGGACAGTAAGTACCAACTACCTGCTATCAAGGTGCGATGGACCTGTGCCTGGACTACTGGAGCAGTTCCAGTGCAGGTCGGGATAGATTACTGCACCAAAAACCAGCCTACCTTGTGTTCTATCTGTGCTTGATAAACGACTGGACTGCTGCAACAAGACCAGCGCAGAATCAAGCAGTTTAGCTACTGCAAATTTATTCCAAAAGCAGGTTATCTGCATCCTAAAAGCTTTGCACCTGCGGCTGACCTACTCAAGCAGGTACAACGCAGGTTGTTCCAGTTTAAGGCATGAATTTTCCTTTACAAGTTCATGGTTTGGAGCTTAGTTTCGAGCCTCCGAGCCAACCTTCTCGTGCCCAAATTTTATTATATTACCTGTATCAATCAACACTAAACTAAATTTAATCAAAAATAAATCTTGGGTTGCCTCCCAAGAAGCGTCGTAGTTATAGTTATGGCACGACATCACTTGATTATCATTTTAGATTCTTGAAGCGAGCGATTCAACCTTAGTCGATCTGGGTCCACCCACATGATAGTGCTTCAATCGTTGCCTATTCACCATAAATTTCTTATTCTCGTGATCTTCCAACTTAATAGCTCCGCTAGGATAAACATTTGAGATCACGAACGGGACCGACTACTTTGATCTAAGCTTTCCCGCAAAGAGCTTCAATCTTGAATCAAAGAGAAGGAAATCATCACCCACATGAAAATCTTGCTTTAATATTTTGGCATCATGCCACCTCTTCATCTTCTCTTTGTACAACATGGAGCTCTCATATGCTTTGAGTCAAAACTCTTTCAACTCATGAAGTTGATTTACTCTCAATTTTGAAGCATCCTCCCAATTCATATTCAACTTCTTCAAAGCCCATAAAGCCTTATGTTCTAATTCGACGGGTAAGTGACAAGCCTTCCCAAACACCAATTGGTAAGGAGGACATACCGATAGGAGTTTTATAGGCCGTTCTATATGCCTAAAGAGCATCATCGAGTTGCCTTGCCCAATTCGTATGACCAACATTCACGATTTTCTCAAGGATGGTCTTTATTTCAAGATTCGATACTTTAACTTGGCCACTAGTTTGGGGATGATAAGAAGTAGCAACCTTATGCTTCACCCCATACTTATCAAGAAAATCACCAAAGACACGATTACAAAATGAGAGTCGCCATCACTAATAATTGCCCTTAGAGTCTCGAACCTTGTAAAGATGTACTTCTTCAAGAAAAAAGTGACACTTTTGCCTTCGTTGTTTGGTAAAGCAATGACTTCCACCCACTTTGAGACATAATCAATGGATAACAAGATATATTTATTACCATATGAGCTTACAAAGGGACCTATGAAGTCGATCCCCCATACATCAAATAGTTCAACCTCGAGATTGGGCTTAAGAGACATCTCATGCCTCCTCGAAACACCACCTTGAATTTGGAATTAATGGCATATTTTGACCATTTCACAAGCATCTCTATGAAGGGTAGGCCAATAATATCCACTTTGAAGAACCTTAGCATCCGTTCGGATCCCACCATGATGACCACCGAATGGAGAAGAGTGACAAGCCTCAAGAATATCTATCATTTCTATTTCTATGACACACCACGGATCACACCATCCACTCACTCCCTAAAAAAGAATTGTTCATCCCAAAAATACTTTTACACATCAAATAGGAACCACTTCTTTTGATAATGATTTAACTCGTCGAAAGTACACCGCTCATAATATAGTTTGCATAATCCACATACCAAGGTGTAATGCTCCCTAAAAATGACATAACTAGCTCATCGGGGAAGTTGTCATCAATATTAATCTCACCCTACTTCTCATGATTGGATTTAAAGTGGGAAAGGTAGTCGGCTAATTAATTTTCACACCCCTTTCGATCTTTCACTTCAAAAAGCGAACTCTTGCAAGAGCAATATCCACCTAATCGAGGTTTTGCCTCTTTCTTTGCCATGAGATATCGAATAGTGGCATGGTCTGTGTGTACAATCACTTTCGTGCCTAGCAAATAATCCCGAAACTTCTCAAAAACATACACCACCACTAACAACTCTTATTCTATAGTTGTATAATTACATTTAGCATCATTCAACATCTTGCTTGCATAATAAATTGGGTCGAACAAATTCTCTTTTCTTTGACCCAAAATTGCACCTAGAGCAACACCACTTGTATCACACATTAATTTAAAGGTGATGACCAATCCGGGGCTACTATGATAAGATTCGACACATGGAGTTCCTTGAGGAAATTGAAAGCTTTTACATAATCACCATCGATCTCAAATTTTGCCTCTTTTTCAAGAAGCTTGCACAAATGATGAGCGATCTTCAAGAAATCCTTAATGAAATACCGATAGAACCTGGCATGACCAAGAAAACTTCTAATGCCCTTTACGGAGATTGGTGGAGGTAATTAGCAATCACCTCAAGTTTTGCTTGATCCATTTGGATGCCCTTTACTGAAATTTTGTGGCCTAGAACAGTGCCTTCCTTGACCATAAAATGACATTTTTCCTAATTCAAAACAATATTAGTCTCCAGACAACGTTCAAGTACTTTAATTAAGTGAGAAAGGCAAGAATCAAATAAATCCCCAACCACGAAGAAGTCATCCATGAAAACCCCTATTGTATCCTCTACCATATCGGCGAAAATGGACAAAATATATCATTGAAATGTGGTCGGCGCATTGCATAACCCAAAGGGCATACACTTGAAAGCAAATGTGCCATAGGTACAAGTAAAAGTGGTCTTTTCTTGGTCTTTTAAGGCGATGCAAATTTGATTGTACCCCAAGTAACCATCAAGAAAACAATACCAACCTCGACCGGCGAGTCTATCCAATATTTGATCCATAAAGGGTATGGAAAAATGGTCTTTCTCAATTCACGAGTTTAATTTACGATAATCCATACACATTCTCCAACCCGTGACCGGACACATAGGTACAAAATCATTATTCTCATTCGGGACCACCATTATGCCACCCTTCTTGAGAATGCATTGGATCAGACTCACCCACATGCTATTGGAAATTGGGTAGACAACTCCCGTATCAAGCCACTTAATGATTTCCTTCTTGACCACCTCTTGCATTGGTTGATTGAGTCTTCTTTTGTGTTCCACACTAGGAATATGATTAACATTTAACTTGATTTTAAGAGAACAAATTCCGGGAGAAATGCCTATAATGTCTGCAATAGTCCATCCGATGGCACGAATGAACTTTTTCACAATTGATTTCAAGGCATCCACTTGACAAGGTTCAAGATCACCCACTACAATGATTGGCAATGTATTATCCTCACCCAAGAAAATATATTAGAGATGGGATAGTAACGACTTAAGTTCGAGTTGAGGTGGTTCAATAATATATGACTTAGCGGGTGGACTCTCACGGTTTTTCAAATCAAGATACAATTTGACTGGGTTCTTGGTGTAAGATCCTAGACCCATTAATGAAGCCACCACCTCACTTCCAAAGTTCCATAACACACCCACCAAGGGGTCATTCACAAGATTCATTTCAAGGGTGTTAGCCACCTCATCATCAACCACATCAATCACCGAAGTAACACACATTGAAGGATACTTCTTCATTGTTCACCCAAAATTTTATCTCCCCACATTCCACATCCACTAAGGCCCTTTCGATAGCTAAGAATAGTCTACCAAGAATGATTGGGACCTCATGATCAAACTCACAATCAAGAATAACGAAGTTGGCTAGAAAGATAAACCGGTCAACTTTCACCTAAATATCATACAACACACCCACGATCTTTTTGATTGAACAATTATCCATTAGAAGCCTCGTAGTGGTAGGCTTAGGAGCACCCAACTGTAACTTTTGAAACATGGCAAATGGCATCAAATTAATACTTGCCCCAAGATTACACAATGCTTTTCTGAATTTGTAGACTCTGATTGTGCAAGGAATAATAAATGCACCCGAATCTTCTATCTTTACCATCATTGTGCTAGACATTATTGCACTATAATTATGGGTTACCTCAATTGTTTCAAAATCTATGACTCGCTTCTTTGTAACCAAGTTCTTCATAAATTTACCATAATCGGGTATTTCTTGTAAGGCTTATAGCAACAGAATATTCACTGATAAATTGCTAAACTTTGCAAGGAAATTCTTGAACTTGGTATCATCATCCTTCTTCTTAAGCCTTTGTGGGAATGGGGGAGGAATTTTGATTTGTGGTAATGGAACAATTAGAGTTTCATCCATTTTTGGAGTATCATCCTCAATCACCTTTGGAGTTTTCTCACTTTCAACATTTTCTTCAACTACTGTTGGCCATTTAACACTTATCTCATTAGGCTTTGGATCATTATCAATTGGCTCTTTTAGACATTTTCTCTTTGCATTGACTTGTTCTTTATTTCCTTTTCATTGGGGTCTTCACTAAGATCAACAACATCTTTACCAAGAGTTCGACCACTCCAAGTGATAATAGCCATGATGTGAGCATTATTTTTAGGATTGACAATTGTAGCCCTAGGTAATCCACTCTTTGGTATTGCATTAAGCTGTGCCGAGATTTGGACCAATTGAGTTTCAAGTTGCTTGATAGAGGCCGAGTGAGATGTCACCATTTGATTTAGTTGTGAGATGTCACCATTCATTTCTCTCACTATCTTGTCGGTCCCCTCAACACCCATTAAAATCCAAGCAAAGACATCTTTACTTTTGAGTTTATCCGGGTCAATGAAACTTGACTCTTTACCCTTTGCCCGATCATGTGGAGGTACATACCAATCATAATCTATTTTCTTATCTCTCTAATCATGATCTCTATCATGCCAATCTCTATCACGATCTCTTTCCTTCCAACCTTGATTCCCACCTTTCCTTTGGTAGGTAGGGCGGGAACCCCGGATTGGTTCAACAAGAACCAAATTTCTACATCAAGAGACTTTATTTCCTCATCATCATAAGCTTTAGCACTCTTAAAAGCAACGACGTTAACCGCCTTTAGAGGAGCTCCCATCACATGCTTGGTAAAAAGATCAAGTTGCGTTATTACTTTAGCTATATTTGCATCTCTTTCTTCATCTTTTTTCTTTTGCTCTTGGATCACAAAAGATACAGAGGGAGTCCCCACGGCCACCTCAGTATCTCTTGTGTGCCACCCTCTACTTTTCTTGGTGACTTAATCTAATAAAGTTGATGCAACACCATACGATCTAAAAAGAGAACCCCCATCCACATTATCAACTACCATCTTGTTCAATTGATCTATGCACTATAGAAAATTTGTAGAAGTATCTTATCTAGAACCTCATGATTTGGGTATTGCATTAACTTGTTGTTGAATCATTGCCAAACCTCATATAATGGTTCTCCATTAAGTTTGCAAAAGTTGATGATTTCATCCCTTAGTTGCAATATCCGAGAAGGAGGAAAATATCTTTCCAAGAATGCCTCTATGAGCTCACTCTATGTAGTGATAGATCCCGCGGACAAAGACCCCAACCATAAAACTACTTCTCCCATCAAATAGAATAGGAAAAGATGCAACCATATTAATTCTTGAGATATGTGAGCTATGTCAAATGGAGAACACACATCAATAAATTTCTTCAAGTGTATATTAGCATCCTCATGAGCTTGGCCTCCAAATAACCCTTTCATTTGAAGAAAATAAAGAATCATGCTAGTAACATGAAATACTCTATTTCCTTCCGCCGGTGGAATAGAAATAGCACTAGCTTGGCCCGCATCACCGAGGTGATCCGCATCCTCAAGATATCTATCAACCGTCCTGGCATTACTACCGTATTGGCTCATAGTATTGTGTATAATATTATACGGACCTGATAAAGAACAAAAACACCAAACAATGTAAAATAAAACACTACAACTAACCTAAAGTAACTAAAAACACTACAAGAGTGAAAACTACGTTTCACTCCCAGGCAACGGCGCCATTTTTGATAACGCTCTAATTACACTCTTGAATGGGTGTAAGTGATCATTGTCAATATAATAACCCAACTTAGTTTGGGGTCTAATTCAAAAGGAGTGAAAGCATGGAATTCAAAACTCAAGAGTATTAATAGTCTACTAAAAGATGACCCGTAGTGTGAATAAAGCAAGCATAAATGTAAAATGGGAGATTTAGTTTGAACGTATTTATAAATGATAACTACTTCAATTTTAGTTCACTAGCTTGACATTGAAAAATTCTAAGAGTGAATTCAATTAAGAATTCACTTGTGGGTATTTGGCCATTTATTCAACTTTTAGCTAAAAGTCATGGGTAGGCTAGATGTCAATGTATTAGTGTTAATCTTTTCATTACAACAACAAATTTCATAAATGGGTTCTTTCAAACACCTCACAAGTGTGACAATTCTCCACATCTATTGCTTCAATTGACATCCTTATGCCTAAGAGATATCATTAAATGAAATGAATTAAGTTATTGGTTGCATTTATTCCTCACCCATGTCCTCTCTTTCAAGAATGACATGGGTTCTAGGGTGGTTGGAGTTTGCAGCCCCCAACTCTCAATTAATTTATGAAATAAATGCAACACCCATCACAACTAACTAATTAGAAAAATAATTAGCTAAAACCCATGCACTACCACTACCCAAGCAAGCATAAACCCAAGATTGAAATTTAGCTACTCATAGAAAAAAAGGGATAAGAATATACCAAAGTTATCTTAACCTCATCCATGAGAGATAGAGACAATGTAATTCCACACTTAGGGTTTCAATAATTCTTCAAATAAAAATCACTACCATGTATTTTTCTTTCAAGCTTAGTACAAAATTCTCAAAAGATGAAAGGTAAGTGCTAAAAGAGAAGAGAGGAGCTAAGAACTAAAAGGGAGGCTATCTTGCTAAGAGATGAAAACTAGGTCTTGAAAAATGAGCTAAAAGACTCATTTTAAACTCACTCTACATTTGATGAAAATTACAAAACTGCCACCTTATTCTTGATCTGCATAAGCAGATCCAAAGCGGATGAAGAGTAGACAGAGAGCAGATGGTTAGCAGCTCCAAAGCAGATGTGAAGTGGATGTAAAATGGATGACTCATTTCCTTCACATCTGGACTCTTGATGACTTGAATGACTTACCCAATCTTCTCTTTTTTACTTTTACCTACATAAATGGGCATTACGTATGAGAGTACCATCAAATCAATGGAAAAATAGGATAATTTAGGCTCAAAAGGTGCTAGCAAGTCGTCAAATTGATGACATATCAATACTCTGCGTATCCAACTACAAAAATGCCACAGTCTCTGAATAGTAATAGTAACTTGAGTTACATAAATTTATTTGCAATAAGTAATATTATAAATTAGTACATGTTAGATATATATAATTAAAGTGACACTTACAGACTACCACTTGTTTGTGGGACAGTGTTTTCTGCATACTAGACATCAGATGAATTTTGATTCATAATTTATATGTGTTGGCCATTTTATTCTTGTATGATTTGAGTTTTTCCTAATCATTATGTTCGATTAATCTAGAAATTCATTATTAGCCAAGTAAGTAGGCAAATCACTGTCAACTTATGAATCTCAAGTGATGGGTCCCTATGTGTTGAGATGGATAGTAAGTCATAAATCCATATGTTTCTTTCCTTCATTTCAATAACAACCAATATCCAGTAAAACTCTACATCGCAATTTACTGATACGTTCACATATCCACCATATGTCAAAGCAATCCGACAAAGATGTTGAATTCTTTGAGAATATTTGTTATTGATTCCTTATGTTTGGAAATAATACATGATTGTGCAAAGTCCTCTTATGTAGAAATAACCTTATAAGAAGCATCTAGATAGTACCTACTATATGTCTGCTCAATGTAATTTTTGAACAAGCAATTGACAGTTGTGTATTTGTATTGTTGACCAAATTGTTGCTTTGACTTATTGTAAAGGTGATAGAAGATCACATCAATATGCTTCACAATTAAAGAATTAAAAAAATGTATATTATTCATAAAATATTCTATGTATCAGTTATGAATATACAACTATTGAACAATATTTAATACCGATTACACTAATTATTTCATATACATATGTTGGCTATGTATATGAATTGAAGAACAAATAATCTAAAAAATTTAAGACCCCATTCTTCATAAATATGCAATGTATCACTTAATATAAAGAGGCAATAAACATATCCTAATACATCACTATACATAAGCCAATGCACATGGATTTAATTACCAACAACTTCAGAATTTCAGATGTTCATACTTCTAAATACATAAGAACTCATAATTATGTTGTAATGTTACAACTTGCTATGTATATGTATAATAGCTACATATCAACTAAATCAAATTTATACATAACACCATCTATTTATTTCATATACAAAATAAATGTAATAGATGTAGCATAATCAATTCGTCAAAATTGTTAAGTATGATCAGTTGGATGGTATAAAAAGATACATAACAAAAGATAATCCATAAATATATAACTCATCATTCGGCATGTGTTTGGTTGCGAAATCACATAGAATCAGTTCTTTTTTTGTGGATGAGCAACAACAAAATCTAGCTCGTTGAATTCAAGATCAAATAATTTTGCTTTGTAGCGAGCATCCTTCAATTTCTATTTCATTAATTGTCAAAAATAATATAAGCAGGCATAATTTTATTATCTGATTATTTTAACAGAACATCTTCAAAATGTTACCTATTTGTATGATACTTCAACAACCCTTCTCTAACTCGAATACACTCAATCGATCCTTAAACTTAAAGAGACGACGCTCATTCAATTTACCCCTCATTTATTTTTAATATTAATATTATAAATACCTCTTATCAATTAAATTATTGTATGAACTTTTACTTTGTCCATGAATTTTAATTCTGGTCTTGTAATATTGTTCGCTTATTTTTCATTTCTCTATCTAATTTAATAGAGAAAAAAAATAAGGGCTTAAAACATAGATTTAATTAAAATTTAAAATAAAAATTATATTAAAAATAGTATTTAAAAGTAAAATTATATTTTGAAAATAATTTCACAAAGTAAATAAATTTAATTAATTTTTAGATGGGGATCGGGATAGGGGGTCGGGAGAGGGGGAAGGGGGTGAACAAAGGTCAAATAAGAGACAATCATTTTCTATCATGAGGCGAACAAGTAGAAAATATATAACTCCCTTCTAACACAAATTGGGGGTGACATTTCACTCTAATATCAATATGTTCAAAGTAGCTAAGGTCACGATCTTGAAAAAATAATCCTTTGATTTCCTATCGTACATTGTGTTCATGTTGATTTATGGATTCTCACTTGTTTTATTCTCTCGCAAAAAGTCGAGATGTTAGAAGGTGTAAAATTAATGGATATTGGAGCTATTATAATTGCTTCAGCAGAAACTACTATTGATATGAAAAACGTTTAAAACTATGTGACTCACTCTCGTACCTCACAAATATCCAAAATAACTATACAGATAGGGGAGAGAGGGGAGTAGGAGTGTAGGTGGGAGTAAGATATGCATTTCAAAAATAAAATAATATGTGTGTTGTATAGGATAAAAATAAAAGCATCATAAAAAAGCCTAAGAATTGTGTATTCTAATGTCCCCCATTTTGAATGTATTTGACATCTTTGAAAGAATATTTGTACTCACTTTCAAGAAAACAAAAACATATATAGTGACTTATATTACTCTATGGCGAAAGCTTATAGAAAAGAGAATTTCTATTACCATATGACAAGGTTTGGTCATGTGGATCATAGGGTAAAAGATTACCTAAATAAAGCTGGTTATGAAAATAATCTAGATCTTATGCACCAGTAAATAGAGGTAGGATGATGACTTCTGATATTGTTGAATGTACAAATGATTGTTTGGTAGAGGTGCGAGAACTACCTATCTTAGAATTTCTAGAAGAAGCAAGAATTTTATTTGGGTCTTAAAACTGTAAAAACAGGAAAATAACATCATATACAACGATGATTTAGGAAGAAGGTTTGGGAAAATTTTTACCCTTAAAGGTACGAAAGCTTTTCGAATGACAGTATGTTCTAGAATAAAAATATGTTATTTTTTTCTTTATTAAATTTTATTTATTTTAAAATTTTAATTAAATACAAATTTCATTAATTTATCATATGTATTGTTGTTTTATGTTTGCTAGGTTAAGGCTTTCTCAAATTATGTTTGCTCTGTATATGAATCTGGTAGAAGGTACATTGTTGATCTTGAGTGTGAAATAAGCAACTGTGGATGATTTTAATTTGATGAGATATCGTTTCCTCATGCACTTTCAATTTTGAAGAGTAAAAATGTAAATGACTTTGGGCCATATTACACTGATTACTATAAGCCTAGCACTTTAGTGAAGACAAATGAAATTTCAATTATTCTGATGCCAGATATGAAGGATTGAAATGTGCCTAAATATGTAGACGAGGAAGAAGTACTGTCACAAAAGTACAATATACCACCTAGAAGGATAAATAAATAGAGGCATAAAAAATCAAGTGAAACTCTGTCATCAAACACAAACTATTGTGGGCGATATGGACGTGTGGATCATAATAGACACACTTGTGATTTTTTTTAAAGGAGAACTAAAGTTTGTGTTGGCAGATACATAGCCTGATTCACCTATGATGTTCATTGTCAGTTTCATTTTCATTAGTTTGAACAATGTTAAACGTTCTTTAACCAGTTTCATGTAATGACTATAACATCAGTTATTTGAATTTTATTAATTTAACTTTAGATTTTCTTCTTCACCGTCTTCGGTTATCTTTAAAATGTTTTAGTATTATGTATGATTACATTGCGATATACTCATATTATTTGACATTTGTTGATTATATATACATAATACATAGACAACAAAAAATAATAAATTTAATACATACATAAATCATAGCTACTTAATGAATTCTTACTCATGTATTTGACACATAGAAAATTGATAATATGTTATCTACCCTCTATAATTCAACCAAGTTATGATGTATATGCATTACTAATTGAAACAGTACATTCTGATTGATATAAAAAATGGATCTGATGTATTAGCCATTAATAGTTTCATTTAGTAAAAATGTTTAACTTAAGAAAGCAAAAAATTATCACTCCTTTAATTCATAATAGTACGGACAATTGCATATTAAAGTTCAATTTCTTGTACAACAAATTGTATCAGATACAGATATTATGTATATGATATATTTTGCGTCTTAATATAATAAGATTTTGCGTATATTACATTGTAGATGATACATATGTTATGTATCTAATACATTACCGACTAATATTTACCTATAGAGAACATAATTAACATGTTCTAATGCTAACTTAGCACACCAAAAATTTAAAATCGTACTAAAAATGACAAATCTACTTTTGATTGATATATATGAGTTAGAAAATGTATTTTTTCATATTAAATTCATAGTATTAGTGAAGCATATACATAAGTAGTATAGAATTATTAATGTATTAGAGACACTCTAATGTATCTCATATATTACCAACTTAAAGTTTCATGTACTGGACATACTTCATATTTTATAATGTTAAATTAGCACACAGACATGTTGCTAACATAATGCACAAACATAAAAGAAGATTCATAATTGACTTTGATAAAATGTAATGCATTATAATCAGTTTGTCCATAACCCAAAACAAATATGTTCACCATATTTCTAAAAAAATATGTCTTCACTATTCTTTTGAAAACACAGTTGCAATCAAATTATTTTAAAGAAAAGTTAACTTTCAAACTATTCTAAACTAATAATTTCTGATTCATCGAGAGGTGAAAGGTAAATTTTCCTTGATCTTGAAGGATCATCATTATCACTAAAATAGACTTTCTTAGCCTTGATCAATCCGTAATTTCATAATAGAACAAAATATCTCAAACCTTGAGTTTCTACTTCAAAATCAGTCAAAGAAACTGACATTTCTTCACTTAAATACTCCACATATTCAGCTACAAAAATGTCACAGTCCCTGAATAGTAAATTTAACTTAAGTAAAATAAATTTATTCAGTAATAACCAATATTATAAATTAGTACATGTTAGATATACATAATTAAAGTGACACTTACAGACTACCACTTGTTTATTGGACAATATTTTTCGCATACTCAACATCAAACAAATGTTTCATAATATGTGTGCATTGACCATTTCATATTTGTATGATTTCAGGTTTTCCCAAACAGTACATTTAGTTTGTTCTAAAAATTCACTATTAGTCAAGTAAGTAGACAACATCATTGCCAACTTATGAATCTTAGATGATGGGTCCCTATCCGTTGGAGTGGATGATAAGTCATAAACTTGTACGTGTCTTTTTTTTAGTGCTATAACAGTCAACACTCAGTAAAACTCTCCATCATAATTTATCAGTATATACATATCTTCCATCATATTCCAAGGCAACCCAATAGAGATGTTGAATTCTTTGATAATATTTATTATTGATTCCTCATGTTTGGCAATAATACATGATTGCGCATAGTATCCTGCATAGAAATAACCTTTCAAAAAGCATCTAGATAATACCTATGATATTTATACTAAATGTAATTTTTGAACAAGTAATTGATAGTCGTGTATCTGTATTGTTGATCAGTTTATTGCTTTGACTTCTTGTAAAGGTGGTAGAAGATCACATTAATATCCTGCACAGTTAAAGAATTAACAAAATATATATTATACATAAAATATTCTATGTATCAGTATATACAATTATTGAGCAATATTTAATATTAGTTACACTAATCATTTCATATACATATGTTGGCTATGTATATAGATTGAATAACAAACATTCTGAAACCTTTAAAAATCCATTCTACATAAATATATAATGTATCAATTTATATAGAAAGACATTGAACATACCCTAATACATTACTACATACAAGTCAATGCACATGAATTGAATTATCAACAACTTAACATTTTCAAATATTCATATTTCTACATATATAAGAACTAATATTTATGTTGCAGTGTGGTAGCTTGCATGTATATGTATAATAGATACATATTAAATCAAATTTCTATATAACACTATCTATTTATTTTATATACAAACAAATATAATATATGTAACATAATCAATTCATCAAAATTGATAAGTATGATCAGTTGACTATATATAAAGATACATAACAAAAGACAATTCATAGTTATGTACCTCATCATTTAATATATTTTTGGTTGTGACATCATGTAGAATCAGTTCTTTGTTTGTTGATGAGCAATAATAAAATTCAGCTTTTTGAATTCAAGAACGGATGATTTTGCTTTGTAGTGATCATCCTTTAATTTTCTATTTCATTAATTATCAAAAATATAAGCAAACATAATTTTATTAGATGATCCTCTTAACAAAGCATATTCAAAATGTACCTATTAGCAGGATACTTCAACAACCCTTTCATAATCCATGATGAGTATAATGCTGATCCACTCGACGACTTCTTAGATACCCTGAACCCATCAAATGCATTCTCCTGCTGCAAATTAGTAACAGAACTATCATTGTCTTTTGAGCTTGAATCAAATTCAGTTAAATATGGTGACTTAAAAATTCTTGATTTCTATGTAGTCCTTTGTGCAAGTGTTTTTAAGGCATCATGAATACGAATTTAGTTTTCAAGAAAAATCAGGTGAAAGCTGACTGTCAGATATTATATACTAATTGTCAGTCATTAATATCAGGCTAACAACCTTCAATGGCTTTATAATTAGTGGGATTGACATTTCAAATATCAATTCTTCTGGTGGCATCTTGTACGAATTTAAATAATGAATTTTTGAATCATCCTGGTAGATAAATTTGATCAATGAAATGTCCAAGATAAATTAAATATTTTATTGTAAACAATATGAGTTGCTTATTGTTAGTACATTCTAATAAATCTGTTAATGTATCAGATATATTACTAGTAATGTATCTGATGTATTATCAGGAATATACTATTAATGTGTATATGAAATATATAACAACTAGTAATTTAAAAGATACATAACTTATATAAAAATAGTTTTATACTGATACATAACACAGTGTTTTTACCGTTTGTTCAGTGTGAATGTCACTGATATTTGTAGTTTCACGATTTATATTGACACAATATTGATAATCAGTTTTGATGGATTCAACATTGACTTGTGCATCCGTTGAGAGATTTTTAATTGCACACTACTCCATTATCATCCCGATAAACAATGAACAATATATCAATATGTTATAATAAAATTTAATTAATTAAAAAGTAAAATAAACAATCTTACAATTTTAAAACTTTAGATTGTCCTTTCTCCCCGACTTATCTGCATCACCTTTTTTCTTTGAATTCATCTCCGATTGTATTATCAATCTTTTTCTCAACCTATATAAATAATAATAGCAGCAATTTCAAAAGTTAAGATGTAGGAAAATTCAAGTTGAAAAAATTTATCATTTTTTGTCTTGCTTCTATGTTAAAGCTTGCATCACTTTGGCGTGTTGTTTAATAAGTAATGTTCGAAGGTTCTTAATTTTTTATAAACCTTCACACATAAACAAAAAGTATATGAGTTGGGGATTAAATTATTTCAATTGAATTAACACAATAGAAATTTTACTTACATAAGACTATACATATGATTTATCTCATCTACATCGGCTTTTATTATATATTGATCTTCAGGCTTGCTGAAAGATTCATGAAATGTCTTCTTTGCATCACGCTATGGAGAAACACCTGCTGAATTTTTAGGTGCTTTAATTATGGCTTCATTGATAGTTTTTGATGTACCCACTATTTTTCCTCTTGAATTAGGTGATGTAAATTTCCCTGTTCTAGCACTTAGACTAATTTTTTATCAAAACTTACTGTCTTCCTCCTTTTTGAAAATGGTGCAGTTGATGTATCAATAATGTGTCCTGTCCTGATCAATATTTCATTTGATCGTATTGTACTAAAATCCTCAAAATCTTGAGGTCCTGAGTCAGAAGCTAACAACATACCATTAGAAATTATTTTTTCGTGCCGATCATCCAACGTGATCAGTACCAATAATAGAGTAGAGTCACGTATTTTAATACCCTATCACATTGATAAATCAAACCTCTGAACTTCCTCACGCATTGGATATAGATTGTTATAAATAAACCGTGAACGATATAAGAACATATAAATATAAGAAAGCTAAAACATTGAATGTAGCAAACAACCATTGGTTCCTCTTAGCTAATTACCACTATTCAAATACATAAAATATGATTGGGTTATTTTATTCATATCTAAATTATATAATCTTATAATAAACTAATTAATGAATCTTACATCCATAGGTGATTAGAGCACATGTATTGGAATAAATCACAAATAATTAGATAATTATTAAGATTTACGCTACTGAACATCTCAACTATGAACTCATATTTCGATGTGACTCCGACAACTGATCAGTTAAAAACTCTCAAAATGATGTTACTCTGTCGGATAACAATCTTTTTTCAACTTTAGAACTGTATTCATACATCAATACATTCAATAAGTGAGGCATACCTCCCAACCTCCATAGCTGTTTTTCCATAAAAAAAAATTATCATCACATTGTCATCAGCTTTTCAAACGCGCTCTTGCTTCATGAAAATTATTTTAACGGTCATCCTCCGCCATCAAAAATTCTGCTATACTAACTGGTGCATTATGTAATTGTGAAAACAAAAACGTATGTATGAAATACAATATAGCCATGTGCAAAGCATCTTGAATATTGTCAAAGTTTTTTATTTTAAAATATTAGACCAAAATAAGTTTGGTTATTCCAGTTTTTGCCTTAGGGAAGTACTTTATTAGAGTATATTTTGAAGAGTTAGGATACAGGTAAGTCTCAATATTATCGGTACATTTAAGACCGATAATGAAAGCAAACTCAAAATATTAAACTTAAGAATAGTTCGCTTGACATATATATAGATTTCATTCAGATTATCCTACTCTATCTCAAGTATCAGGCAGACATTTTGATATCTGGCCTTCGAAGTTGCATAGAGGCATATTGAGAAATACCCAAAGAATGTCTAGCGAAATAGCCTAAGTACTTCTTCACCCAAATAATTTTTTAATCTGTCCCAAATTTATGATTATGTGAACTATCAATATGCAAAAATAAAGTGAAACTTCTTTAATTCGGTATTTCATTCTCTGTCATCATAAACAATGTATATAAATATTAATCAAATCTTAAATCAAATTTAATAATTGAAGGTGCATAATAAACAAACTATTTCATAATTAAGTTTGACATACATAACTATACATAAGTATTTTATTTATCAAATTTGCAATAACTTAAGTTATTCCATTCTTATGCATAACATAATTATGTATCAGGGATGAAAAATCATCATGTATGTATAGGAAATTTATCCATATACATAATAATGCTATGTGTCAGATTGGACATAACACAATTTATTTTGTCGTATACATAGCATAGTTATGTATCAGAAGTAATGCATCCATATACATCACATAGTTATGTATAACGGGTGAAAATAACAAAAATTATCAAACGGCGTATGCAACTCTTTACATAATTAAAATTATGTATCAGGGTTGAAATAACAACAATGGATACTTTATAGTTATATATAAGAATATGAAATTGACAAAAAATCTACAGATTCAACCATAAAAGATAGTACATTTGGAAGACTGGGTCATCATGTATCTTCACTTTTTTTTCCTTAAAGATTCTAAAACTTGCTTTTTAAAGATTATACCAACAACTTTCCTCAACTTCTTTATCTTGGCGGGGTCATTTCGGTGTTTAGATCTATTTTCTCTAAAATTGAAATCCTCATTATCAGAAGTCCAGGAACAAGCCCAATTATAAGATTTATTTGCTCATTATCATCTAATTGAGTTAGTCCTAGAACGGAGCAGACTCCATTACTAAGATTTATTTAGTGAATGGAGAACATGCAACACAATAAATCACTAATTTTTTATTTAGTAAAGTTGAAAAAAATTATGAAATTATACTAACCTCAGAAAAAATTTGAAGATTGTTTATGGAGTTTGTCAGTATTAGGTAAAAGTTAATGTTGAGTAGTTTGAGAATAACACATTTGTGAATTCAAAATTTAAAATCGTATGATTTTGATTCCTTGATTTTACGCACACTGTGAGGAGCATTAGCTGTAAGAAAAAGGTAGGTCAGATATGTATATGAAGTTTGGAGAGAGAAAATGAAGAAAAATGAATTTTTGTAATTACTTTTGGTAGTGGAGATTTTATCTAATAATAGAAAATTAGGGTGTATATTTAAGAAAAAATTGTCTCAAATATATCTAAACTTTGATAAAATTTATTGTAACACACCTGAAATTTATGGGGGTCCTATGACCTTTCTGAACTATTCATTAGTGTATTTTAGTGACATTTATAAGTTAATAAAAAATAAAAATGCTAATAAATAGTCTTAGGGGGGTCATAAGACTCCCGTAAAGTTCTACGAGAGTCATAGGAACCCCCACAAAGTTCAGTCATGTTATGACAAAATTCGTCAATGTTTAGGTATATTTGAGAGCAATTTTCCTATATTTAAGTAATTTTTACTTATTTTTATGAATAGAGCAAGTATATTTTTACCCCTCTACACCTCAATTATTTTTATACTTTCCATTCTCATTAGTTTCTCAACTTTAATTTTTTTTTTCTTTTTTATTTTTACTGGACTTTTATTTTTTCTCTCCCCGGCATTGATCTTCTTCCAAATACTTAGCCTATATCTATTCCGCCATACAAAATAGAACAAAAAAAACTTAGAGAATTGAAAGAGCAGTTGAAGGATCTCTTAGTTAAGGGATTCATCAGGCCCAGGGTATCCCCGAGGGGTACATCAGTTTTATTCGTGTGCAAGAAAGATGGTTCTCTCAGAATGTGTATTGATTACCATCAGCTCAATAAAGTCACGGTCAAGAACAGGTATCCTCTGCCAAGAATTAATGACTTATTTAACCAACTTTAGGGTTCCAGTTATTTCTCTAAGATAGATGTCAGATCTGGCTATTATCAACTCAGAGTTAGAGAATGTGACATTTTGAAAATAGCTTTTCGTACTCGGTATGGTCACTTTGAATTTGTTGGTTATGTCCTTTGGTCTTACTAATTCCCCAATAGCTTTCATGGACCTGATGAACCGTGTGTTCAAGTAGTACTTGGACATGTTCGTCATAGTCTTCATAGATGATATTCTGGTCTATTCCCGTAGTGAGCATAATCATGCAAACCATCTTAGAATCGTACTTCAGACTCTTAGAGATCTTCAGTTGTTCGCCAAATCAAGTAAGTGTAAATTTTGGCTAAGGTCAGTAGCATTCCTTAGTCATATTATTTCCGGTGATGGCATTAGAGTAGATCCTCAAAAGACCGAAGCGGTAAGAAACTGGTCCAGACATGTCTCCCATTAGAAATCAGGAGTTTCTTGGGTTTGGCTGGATATTACACATGGTTTATTAAGGAATTTTATTCTATTGCATCCCCTATTTCCAGATTGACTCAGAAGAAAGTCAAGCTTCAGTGGTCAGATCCTTGCAAGAAGAGTTTTCAGGAGTTGAAAATGTGACTCACCTCAGCTCCTGTCTTAGCTCTTCCAGATGGTTCAGATGGTTTCATAGTGTATTGTGATACATCCAGAGTAGGTTTGGGTTGTATCCTTATGTAGCATGGTAAGGTCATAGCCTACACCTCCAGACAGCTTAAACCCCATGAGAAGGATTATCCTACTCTTGATCTTGAGTTAGCAGCCATAGTTTTTGCCTTGAAGATTTGGATGAATTATCTATACGATGTATATATAGATGTGTTCGCGAATAATAAGAGCCTTCAATATGTCTTTTCTCAGAAAGATCTCAATTTTTGTTAGAGAAGGTGGTTAGAGCTCTTAAAATATTATGACATGAGTGTCCTTTATCATCTGGGAAAGGCCAACGTAGTGGCTGACTCTCTCAATAGACTGTCCATGGGTAGTGTTTCTCATGATGATGACAGTAAAAAAAGTTATTTCAAGACTAGGTGTTCACTTAGTCGATTCAGAAGAGGGTATGTATGGGTTCAAAGTAGTTCAGCATCATCTCTAGTTTCTGAGGTGAAAGAAAATCAAGATAAAGATCCCAGACTGGTCAAGTTGAAAGACTCAGTCAAGGATTAGAAAGTAGAGATTTTCTCCTAAGGGAGAGATAGTGTTCTGCATTGTCAGGGTCATCTGTGTGTTCCAGGTGTAGATGACTTAAGGCAGCGAATTCTTGTAGAAGTGTATGGTGCGCGTTACTCTATTCATTGCGGAAAATCTATTGGTGGAGTGGAATTAAGAAAGATGTTGCAGAGTTTGTGGCTAAGTGCTCTATATGTAAGCAAGTTAAGATCGAGCATCAGAAGCCTAGTGGGTCCATGCAGGAGTTTAGTATTCCTACTTGGAAGTGGGAAGAAGTGAACACAGACTTCGTCATGGGTTTGCCTCGTACTAGTCGCTAGCATGATTCAGTTTGGGTCATTGTAGACAGGATGACCAAATTAGCTTATTTTTTTCAAGTCCATACCTCTTATTCAGGTGAGGATTACGCTAAACTCTAAATCAAAGAGTTGATCAGATTGCATGGTGTTTCGTTATCCATTATCTCAGACAGAGGTACCCAATTCACCTCTCATTTCTAGAAAGCATTCCAAAAGGGTCTTGGTACCCAAGTTTATCTCAGTACAACCTTTCATCCTCAGATAGATGGTCAAGAATAAAGGACCATTCAGACCCTAGAATATATGCTAAGGGCGTGTGTAATTAATTTCAAGGTTAGTTGGGATAACCACTTGCCTTTGATTGAGTTCGCATACAATAATAACTATTATTCCAGTATTCGGATAGCTCTATTCGAAGATCTCTATGGTAAGAGATGTAGATCTCCAGTTGGTTGGTTTGAAGTTAGTGAGGCCTCAATTATAGGGCCCGACTTAGTATTCGATGCCTTAGAAAAAGTCTAGTTGATCGGAGAAAAACTCTAGGCTGCCTAGAGCTGACAGAAGTCTTATGCAGTGTTTGTAAAAAGGATCTTGAGTTCGAGATTGGTGACTATGTCTATCTAAAGATCTCTCCCACGAAGAAAGTAAAGAGGTTCAGCAAGAAGGGAAAGCTCAGTCCCCGATATGTCAGTCCCTTCAAAATTCTCAGCCGCTTTGGCAAGGTAGCTTATGATCTCGAATTTCCTTCAGGTTTAGCCTCTGTTCATCCAGTCTTCCATGTCTCTTTGCTAAAGAAGTGCATAGGTGATCCAACAGTTGTAGTCTCTATTCAGAGCATAGATGTTTAGAACAACCTCTCTTATGAAGAGATTCCATTCAAAATCCTAGACTATCAGTCTCATAGACCGAGGAACAAAGAACTCTCTCTAGTCAAAGTTCTTTGGCAAAATCAGTCCGTTGAGGGAGCTAATTGGGAAGCAGAAGCAGATATCCAAACCAAGTATCCTCACCTCTTCTCCTCCAACTCAGATCAAGCTCATGGTAACAGTTCTCCTTAAGCTTTTCAGTTTCATGTTCAGACTTCAGTTACAACCTTGGTATACAGTTCATATTCAGAATTTCATCACAAACTTGGTATTAAATACCATTGCATATTCAGTCATGCATTCATGTACCAGTTCAGTTATATAATCATGCATCAGACATACATTCTTATTGTAAGAACCCTGGTTTATTAGAACACTCAATCATGCAGTCATGAATCAGTTATACATGTATCAGATATGCATGGTCAGTATGATCTATTTAGTTATCAGTCATGTCAGTCATGAGATTATGTTCTAATTGTTCATGTTCAGTATGTACGTCAGTTTATATTCTCCCCTCTCACTTTGTCTCATTTGAGGATGAATGTTCTCAAGTGGGAGATATTGTAATACCCCGTACTTTTTTCTAGCTTGAAATTGTCCCAAGAATGTTAGAAGCTTTCTTTGAAAGATGAATCCACTTTTGTACACGTGAAATTTTTAAAGTTTTCACTTTTTACCATGTGAGAAATTGAATTAGCTTTCCAACGATACCAATTTCATCTAAATTCAGTATTAGAGTGAAAAGTTATGGACGTTTTACCGAGAGATGTTAGAATTGCCTAGGTGCGATGGCCAGGTTGACGGACCGTCGATCTAGTAATGGACCATCACCTTGACCGTCTCAGCCAAGGTAGTGAGGCAACCTTATGGATAAGGTGCGATAGAATGGTTGATGGACCGTCGAACTTACGACGGACCATCACCCAAGCCATCGCTACTTAGGCAGTGAGTCCTTTTCTTAGTCCACGTGCAATGGTCGAAACGGCTGACCATCAAACCAGCGATGGACCATCGCACATCCCATTAAGTTATTTTTAAGTCATTTTTAAAGGGGATTTTTGGTCTTTTACCACCCATTTATATACCCAGTAATATCCGACCAAGGCTCCAAAAAATTCATTTTTCTTCCACAACATAAAAAATTAGGGTTTTCTTCCTAAGAGCAATCCTTAAGTAACAAAATCCAAATCTTCTTCAAGAACTAAGAGACTCAAATTCTTCACGTTCAAGAACTTTAAGAAACTCACTACCAGGTATGCATAGTGTTCATTCATGGACTTCTTTCATCCAAGAAGCCTAAGAATCTCTTTTCAAAGTTCAAGTGTATGGATTTCTTTATGAATTTCATGGTGGGTTTGATTTTGTTTATGTTGATAATGACCAATTGAATTCTAATCCATGTTGGGTGTTCCATTTTATGTGGAATTGATTAGTATAGGTGTAGATTCATGTGAACCTATATTTAAACCTTTGGATGATGAAATTAGAGTTGAATCATGATGTTTATTTGTTGTATAATGTTGTCTATATATACTATGCTTACCATGTGTTTGATTAAATGCCTATATGAAGGAAAAGTGCCCAACTAGTATGATATTATGCAATCCTCAAGTATTTACATGTTTATGCACATCACATGTTTGATAAAATGCCTCAATAAATGAATTATGGATTGTGATGTTGGTTATATATTCAAGAAAGTCATGCTTTGTTAGTTTTTTTCCATCGAGTTCTAGGGGTACTTGTACCCGATAATTTAACTGTGTGCCTAGAGCCAGTGTCATGTTTTCACAATATCCTCAGTCAAGCCATGTTCAGTAGAATTCAGTTAGTAATGTGACTTAGGAAAACTCAAAAATCCAATAATCTCAAAAAGCTCAGTAATATAGAAATCTCAGTAATATTCTGTCAGTTAATGAAACTCAGTTAAATCAGTCCAGTTCAGGTCAGTAATTCATGTACAATGTCTATTCAGATAGGAGTAGAAATTAGCATCGAGTGAACCCAAGGATGGGTACACATATTGTTAGATGAGGGTGTGATTCTTAGAAGTCATCTTTGAGTTCTAAACTATGTAGCCAGCAGAGGTTGAGGCATCAACACTATCAGACGAGGGTTGATGAGTAGGATAAGCACTGTCAGATGAGGGCCCTACCTTTTTCTTTTGGGGATATTGTCAGATGAGGGTCACTCACAGCTTGTCCTTACCGATGACGCGATATTAACACCTTTCTAATTGGGGTTACAGATTGGAACCCAACTCAGTTATAATACGTTATTTGGGGTATGTCGGTTAGATAACTACTTCCCATAGTTTCAACTACAGAAATCAGGACTGTCAGATACAGTCATTCAGTCTCAGTAATAGAACTCAGATAGTTCTATAGAATTTAGAACTGTCAGATACAGTCAACTCAGAGCAGTACAAAACTTAGCTAGTTCCATCAGATTCAGGACTGTTAGATACAGTCACTCATGTTATCAGTTATATCACTCATCAAAACTCAGTTACTAGTCATGTTAGTTATCAGTAAATTCATGTTATCATGATCTCAGTTACACTTACTATGTATTCATGCATGCATTCTCATATTCATATTAGTCAGTTAATCAGTATTGTTTATGCATATGAACCCCATACATTCAACCTACCTCAAATGCATACCAGTACATTCAAAGTACTGACACATTTGCGCTATGGTGTCTTATACCATAGGTTCAGAGACACGAACTCCAGAGCATCAGTAGATTCCAGTCTCAACAGTCAGAGTTAGCAGTGAGTCCTCATCTTTTGAGGACATGATCATTACTTTATTACCTCATTAATTTATTTATTAGCTGGATTTAGTTAGGGACATGTTCTATCAACTCCTTATTCAGACAATTCAGTCATAATTTAGAGGCTTTTCAGACTACAATATGTTTTAGACAGTTTATTTTAGTTGTTTTGGGTATTTCATACCCCATCCAAATGTTATATTTTTATCAGATATTATATCTCAGTGTTGAACCTTATGGCATTTCAGTTCATATTTCCGCATTATTCAGTATATTATGCACTATACAGGTACAAATATTAGTCATGGGTTCGCTTGTGGTTCTTCAAGGTCATGTGCACCATGTAGCGTTCCAGGTACCAGGTTTGGGGCATTATAATTAAGAAGAGAGTTAACTCTAGCATAACTAGGGTTTCTAACAGAAATATGAACAATCATAAAGTACTCTAATAATATTAAATCTTACCATAATATGGAGCAAAAGAACTCGAAAATACACCTATAGCCTAGGGTACTAATCCATAACCAACTTTCATAAACCATAGAATAAAAACCAACAATAATGTATTCATCTAGTCAAAATAATCAATAACCTAACTGGGCCCCCATAAGTTCGTAAGGTACAAATAATCACTTATAAACAACAACTATAATTTATACCTGTTCAACTCTTATAAGACCGACAAATATAAGTGCCAAACAATCACACTTTGACAAGTGATGCATATGAATGAAAGTCATGAAAAAAACCAAATGAAGCAAGACAAACCAAGTATGAAAGTCATGAAAAGAACAAAATGAATCAAGATAAATCAAGTATCATATCCAATACAAGTGTATACACATCCTACAACTCAGTATCTCACAAAGATAGGACTTACAGTGACCATCCTTCTTCGATACTATGATTCATCGAATTAAGGAGCCCATATATCACGATCCAATCAGTCATGATTGGTACTTGTCCTAATCTATGGCAGGAGAACCACAATATTCTCACTTTTACTTACTTAAGTGTCATCTCTTTATTGATTATGGTACTAAGTTATGCATTTTTCAACAAATTCTAAAAATGAATCATTCAATCACTATTAATTATTCAAAACATCATCATCCATATTATGTAATAGAGTGCGAAAATATCTATGTATTACAACTCCTCAGGACCTAAAGTCACCATACAAGAATATCTAAAAAGAACAATTGAGTCTAAAACTAATATGAATATCCAAAAATACAATTAAAGAGGAAATTATCTTAGTCCTGGATCAAAGGACATAACATCATAAAAGATCTAAAGGTTTCTCAGATACGGTGCTTGTTATCAAAATTTGGACAGGATCACTACTTAGCGTCGAGGTCGCATGTCAACCACTAGATATGTTTCACACTCAACAAAAAAGAAAAGTACAAGTAGCATCATTACATCAACAAGTACTGGTAAGCATCAAAGGTCGACTAACTTAACAATACAAGTAAGAAAATACAACAAGTATAAAAGTGATCATAAAAAGATTTATAATCAATGATATTAATCCAGCAACACATCATATATCATCATATAATAACAGTCACAAATTTATTTATGGGCTTTCATACTTAATTATTTTTATTAATAATTCATTATCACATATATTCATCAAATGACACTCAATATATATGAATGAATACAGGTATGCAAGATATGCTCATCATTTTTTACCATACTCTTTCTCCTCATCATATTATAACATACCAGTATGCTACTTGGCCCATTATCATATCATATTATATTATATCGACATGGTACCCGATATATTATTGTAACATATCATATTGTACCATTATGGCACTTGAACCATGATGTGCTATGTATTTATAACACTTTCGATGCTTAAACCTAATAAAAGATGCAAGTTTCTTAGATTGATTTATGAGATATGATGATAAGGTTTGGGTATGTTTTGTAGGAAATAAGGTTTTGGATGATAAACTAAAGAAAAAGATAAAAACTAAACTTTTTGGCTACTTATCGAAACAATTCTGGACGTATGTGGCACTTACCAGGCATAGGTGATCAAAGTATGTGTCAGAACTTGAAGACAGAGGCTCAAAAGTAGGAAAAAGAATACTTTGTAACTTACTGAGGGCACATACAGTCCGTATGTAGCACATACATTCTATATGTAACTAAGGTATATTACAGAAGTCCAAGTCTAGAGAGTTGCAGGATTTACACAGAAATTCTAGCACTTACCTAGGTCTACATACGGTTCGTATGTGGTACACACGATTTGTATGTGGCCTAAGTAAGTTACCACCAACCTATATTTTCCTTTTTCATTTGGGATTTAATTTTTAGGATTTCTTGATATCCTATATATACCATTTTGATGTTTTGTAGGTAGGTTACACACTCTTAACATTCATAAACATATATTTTGATTCCAAGACTCAACTTTGATCTTGGGATTATTTTTGTATTGATTTTGGTTGATAATTCAATTTTAGACTTTGAGTTTTATTCAATTATACTTGTGATATTGTGTGAATGGCTTCAATCATGAATTTTGTTGATTGTTTCACAAGCACGAGTATCTAAAACCCTTAGCTAGGGTTATGAGAACCCTATCATATTGATAAAGCAGGGAAAGTGGTAAGTTATTCCAAACCAGTATTGGTGCATGTATTGTGTTATCTTTAGTTTGATAGATGTTCTAGCGGTTGTAAATTTTAGGATCCCACCTAGATTATTGCTACTTATTCCAAAAATAGAGTATTGACTAGGAAAAGATAATTACAATAGTAATTTAAAAATTAATTATAAAATCCATCAATGAGTCCAAAAGACAGTTGACGGTACATAACTTAGCAAATTCTGCACATAAGGTACTAGATTGGTTCAGCAAATCATGATAAACCTATGAATTTGAGAATACAGGGGGAACACAACTCTAGTGTTTGTCTCCAATTGTTTAAAACCAAAGTTACATAGTGTTACTTGTTCGCCACTGTTACAACAAACCTTTCATTTACTTTCTGTTCAGCCCATTGAGTTCATCAAACTAGAAATATGCATCCAAGTCTTTCCTTTGGGTTCGATCCCAACCTAGTTGGGTTATTATACTTAACATCGACCACTTTATCTTCAATTGAAGGTTTAGTTTGGATGTTGATCAAAATTTTTGCGTCGTTGTCAATAAATACAGTGAACTATTAATTGAAGTTTGTTGGATTTTTTAGGTCTTTACTTTTCTGTACTTAAATAGGTAGACGACGATATAAGCCTAACACCAGAAGTCAAGGCAATCCCTTACTCCCATTGAATCCTAACCTAGAAAGACTGCTTACTAGCATAAGTCTTTCAAGCTTAAAAGTTAGAAAAAGTATATACAAACCCCTAAGAATCTATATGCTATAACCTAATTGTACAATGACAGAACCAGTATGAGTAGGAAATTTAGAAGGGGTTTGGGATAATGCTCAAGCTGTCCCCCCTGCTCCAGGTGACCCACAGATTATTGCTGATAGACAGATAGAGTAGATATTAGTAGAAGTAGCTAACCAGAGAAGGAAGACTAAGAAGTTCAGGTTAGCTTAGTAGCCAGTGTTAGCTGGGCCTGGTAGTTGATCGTTGAGAAGTACTCGATGGTAATAGAGACAGAGTTTAAGGTGTTCAGGCTCAAGTGATCCCAATATTCCAATACTTTCAGATGTATGATGATGAAATGTATGATGATGAAATACCCTAGATTTTAGCCCTTAAAAATTTCTTAAGCTTTGAGCTTACTTCCTTGGTTATGACTTGACCCCATGAGTCATACAATATCTTAACGGGTCAGGTAACCCTAGTAGTAAGGTGTCCAGTGAATGGTGTTTGAGTTTCTATACTGAGTATGACTTGGGGACACGAGTTGTAAAGAATTGTGATGAGTCATTAGGAGGACTCATAACCAAATCATATAAGTTTATGGTATGATCCTGCTTTGAGTATGAGTGTCTTACTGTGAGTCGTAAGGACTTGTTATGAGTTGTAGGATGAAATCATAGGATGTCTAGTGTTTAATCCATTTATGTTTTATGTAGGGTCTCATTATGAATGGGTTGGTTGAGTCGTAAGGTTGATAGTGTATTGGGGTCTTAGTCATTATCTTGGTTACGACTCCTGGTGATAAGTCATAAAGTGTGGTTATAAGTCGATGGTTGACTCATAATCAAAGGCGACCCCCGCTACATGTACTTCAGCGTCGACTTCTATTTCAAAGTTGATGGGTGCATATTCAGTGACCCTTGCCCACCCAACTTAGCTGCTGCTTCAGGTATGATATTAGTATCTTGAGAGTTTTTGCAGAGCTTGGTGGACAGTCAGAGAGTCATCGATACTCAGCTAAATAATGTCAAGACCGAGGGGGCGACTTTATATGGACAAATCCAGCCATAGGTCTGAACTACACTAGAGAAGACTAAGGCTAGATTGGAATCTGGATACTGGGCTTCTGTGTCAGAGCTATGAGCTGAGTTTCATGCATGCATAGATACTTTTAAGGGTAGAGTATCAGCACAATTTAGCAATATTGAAATGTTGGATCTAGGTGATATTAGGAAGGAGGTAGATGTACTTAGAGTAGAGGTTTTCTCTCTCATTGAGAGCCATATATCCGCATCCCTCTAATTGTACCCCCATTTTTTATGCTGGCACCTTTGTTTGGGTCCAGACAATTTGACCCATTTATAGAGAATGATGATACGATCTCTGTAGTTGGGACCAAGAGAAGTCGGGAGGGGGACCTATAGGATCCCAATATTTTATTTCATTAGGACCTAAAAAAGGTTGTATGTGAATCATAGGAGACTGTAGTGACTGATAAGCAGAGGCATATTAAGATAGTAGTAAGTGCATCTTCTAGTAGTGCACCACCACCACTATCGCCTCCTCCACTCCAGATACCCTTACCTAAGGGCGATCATGACACGGATGTCTACTGCATCCTAGGTATGTCCTCATTCCCTTGGTTTTTATTTTTTAGTACATTGGGTACAGTGCACAACTTTTAGTTGGGGGTGGGGTATTCCATAGCAGCTGTGAGTTTTTGTTGCCATGCTTCTTTTCCTATCGACTACGATATGGTTGTAGAACCAACATGTATAGGCTAAAATTTATGTCATGATGTCTTTTATTTCGTATTGTGTTTTTTTTGTTTATGTAATTAGGAGATTTTTAAGTATTTAGGGCAGTTGTCATATTTTTTCTTGATTTTGAGAAAAATGGTATCCCTCTAAAATTTGTTTTTAGAATTGTGTGAATGTATATATGTGTGACCTATATGGATCTTGTTATGGCATTTTATTAGGGATATGATAATCATAGCTAAGTTCTACATGAACCAGATAAGTAGTAACTTGTGATGTGACTCTGTGCCATGTGTGTGTGTGATGCTACCTAGTTCTGGTTTTGAGATAAATCCAGAACTTGCTCGGTTAGTCTTTCCTAGGTTGTAGGATAGTTTGTTAGAAAAACATCATAAACCATTTTTGATAGTATCTCTTAATCCCGTTTTGATCTTTGTAGCCTATTTATTTGTTTTGGCCTTTATCCTTCCTATTTATGTTGCAATGAACCTGTTTTGACCCTGGTCCTCCTTGGATATTGTGCACCGCAACTCAGGAAAATCACCTAAGTTAAGAGTGACTATCATTGGGGTGCGTAATATAGAGTGGGTATAAAGAAAGATAAATTAAGAGAAAAGCTAATAAGGCTGGGTATGGTAGCAAAAGAAAAAAAAAAGAAAAAAATATGAAAAAAAGAGAATGAATAAAAGAAACCACATCTAACCTGAACGTGCATAAAAGAATAAAAGGGAGAAATAAAGGTGGAATAAAAGGAAATTAGTTTAAGTGTGGACCCTAAAGTTAGTGTAGTGCAAGGAGACTTAGTTACTTGATATATCCATATGTACCATACCAACCCCAACCCTACATTACAAGCCAAATAAAGACCTATAGTGATTCTAACTTGACTGTCTGAAAACTAAGTTAAAGAAAATAAGGGCAAACCTATGGTTTTGACGCATATTGGTGGAACTTCTCTTTTGAGTGTGAGTGTCTCTTGATTGTCCCTTATTAACATACTTATTTCATATGAGTGGGTGGGACATCTTTGTTGTGAGGGTACATAGGTTGTATTGCTAGCTATTTACTTGTCTGGGTAGTGTAACTTGCATATATGCTTATTTGTCTATTACTAGTGTAATTGCCATATATTGATCTCATTATGTCACATTGTTGTGCTTCATGTTTATACACAGTTATTTTTGACATATTTATATAGGAGGGGGTAATGCGTTTGAGCTTAAAGTGATGATTGACTGCCTTAGATATCTTAGATTCTCCTAATTAAGCGTCGTGATTTTTTTTTGATTTGTTGTTACGTGAGGACATGTAAATATTCTAAATTGAGGGTGTTGATGTGCTATGGATTTATAGTACTTTAGACACTTAAAACTATGAAAATATGTAAGTTTCTTAGGTTGTTTTGTGAAATATGATGTGTTTTAGGTATGTTTTGCAGGAAATTAGGTTTTGGATGCCAAACTGAGAAAAAAGATGAAAATTGAAGTTTTTGGCTACTTACTGAGAAAATTTTGGAGGTATGTGCCACTTACCGGGGGTAGTTTATCAAAGTATGTGTCAGAACTTGAAGTCTAGAGGCTTAGAAGTCGAAAAAGAAGAATTTTTAACTTACTGAGGGTACATACGATCCGTATGTAGCACATACGGTCCGCATGTGACCATGGTATATTACAAAAGTCCAAAGTCCAAAAAGTTGCAAGATCTACACAAAAGTTCTGGCACTTACCTAGGTCTATATACAGTCCATATGTGGTACATACGGTCTATATGTGGTACATACGGTCCATATGTGGCCTAAGTAAGTGACCACCGACCTATATTTTCCTTTTTTATTTGAGATTTGATTTTTAGGGTTTCCTTGTATCCTATATATACCCTTTTGACGTTTTGTAGTTAGTTTACAGACTCTTAACATTTACAAACATATATTTTGATTCCAAGACTCAGCGTTGATCATGGGATTGATTTTGTATTGATTTTGGTTTATAATTTATTTCAAACTTTAAGTTTTATTTAATTATACTTGTGATATTATGTGAATGGCTTCAATCAAGAATTCTGTTGATCGTTTCACAATCATGAGTGGCTAAAACCCTTAGCTAGGGTTGTGGAAATCCTGGCATATTGATGAAGTAGGGAAAGTGATAAGTTATTCTAAACTACCATCCGTGCATGTGTTGTATTATCTTCGGTTTGACAGATGTTCTAACGGTTGAAAACGTTAGGATCCCTCCAAGATTATTGCTACTTACTCTAAAAGAAAAGTAAAAGACAATTACAATAGTAATTTGAAGATTAACTATCTATCCAAGCTAATCAGTATTATCTATGTAAGATGGTTAACTATCATCTACTACTTGAGACTCAATAGGTAATAGTTAACTGAGATCTAGGATGTGGGTTAGTAATGCGACATCTCGAGACTCAAAAAGTAAAGGATGAAATCCGTCAGTGATTCCATAAGATTGTTAAAGGAACATAACTTATCAAATTCTGCATGCAAGGTACTAGGTTGTTTCAGCAAAGAACGATAAATCTACGGATTTGAGAAGCCTGGGGGAACATAACTCTGGTGTTCGTCTCCAAATTTTTACAACCAAATTTACATGTTGTTACTTATTTGAAACTATTACTACAAACCCCTATTTACTTTCTGTTCAGTACGTTGAGTTCAACAAACTAGAGATATATATCCAAGTCTTCCCTATGGGTTCGACCCTAACCTATTTAGGTTATTGACAGCGCCCAAGCACACACGTAAGTGTATGTGGTCTTATTAAGTAGGAAAGTGCTTCAAGGAAGCCCAAGTATCGATATCTCAGGGACTTGCGTTCCCCGACTATCTAATTCTAGTTTAACCAATTGAGAAGAGTAGTGTAACGCCCCAAGAACCTATCCCGAGACGTCACACGGTGCTTAAGGCCACACACAGCCTTAAGCTAACCCTCTGAGCCTATCTTTACTCCTATAATTCACCATGACAATAATCAAGTGGTAATAAGGAAGAATAAT